>NW_008357033.1:8604036-8608432 GCF_000622305.1 Nannospalax galili | reverse complement strand
TCACCAAAACTAAACCAAGAAGAGATCAACAGCTTAAACAGGCCCATAACACATAAATAAATTGAAACAGTAATACAAAACCTCCCAACTGAAAAATGAACAGGAGCAGATGGATTTACAGCAGAATTCTACCAGACACTTAAAGAGGATCTACATCCAAAACTGCTTGAGTTATTCAAAAAGATAGAAATGGAGGGAGAACTTCCAAATTCCTTCTAATGAAGCCAGCATCACTCTAATACCAAAGCCGGGTAAAGATGCAACCAAAAAAGAAAACTATAGATCCATATCCTTAATGAACATAGATGCAAAAATTCTCAACAAGATACTTGCAAACCCCATACATACACACATCAAAAAGATCATCCACCATGATCAAGTTGTCTTTCTCCCAGAGATACAGGGATGGTTCAATAAATGTAAGTCAATAAATGTCATAAATCATATACATGGGCTCAAAGACAGGAACCACATGGTCATCTCAATAGATGCAGAGAAGGCCTTTGACAAAATTCAACATACATTTATGTTCAAAGTCCTAGAGGGAATTGGAGTGGAGGGGACATACCTCAACATAATTAAAGCCATATATAACAAACCCACAACCAACATCATTCTAAATGGAGAAAAACTGGAAGCATTCCCATTGAAACCAGGAACCAGACAAGGCTGTTCACTACCTCCATTCCTCTTTAACATAGTTATTGAAACTCTCACAAGAGGAATACGACAAGAGAAGGAAATTAAAGGAGTGATAATTGGAAAAGAAGAGATCAAATGATCCCTTTTTACAGATGCTATGATATTATATCTAAGAGATGCCAAAAACAAACCAGGTAACTCCTAGAAATTATTAAAATGTTCAGTAAAGTGGCAGGTTACAAAATTAACCTATAAAAATCTGTAGCCTTTCTATATACCAATAACAAGCAATCAGAAAAAAATCTGGGAATAAACCTGACCAAAAAAAAGCAATGCTGGGGGAGCAGGATTACCATATCAGATCTCAAACTATATTACAGAGCTATAGTCATAAAAACCAGACACATAGATCAACAAAACATAATTATAAAGAGCCAAACATGAATACATGCAACCTCAGTCACCTAGTGTAGGGACCTGAGACCTGAGACAGGAAAGAATGGAACCTGGAGAAACAGCTAGGGCATGACCAGACTTGCCTGATGCCTGAGGAGGACAGCTAGGACATGACCAGACTTGTTGGAAGAGTCGCTGATTGGCTCTAGCCAGCGTGATCACCTCGTGGACACTATGCCTTGCAATGAAGAAAAAAACTGCATGATCAAGCTGACTTTTAAAATGATTGGATGCTCTGTTGGGAAGGGGATTTCCACTTTTGGGGATGCCTGGCAACCTGGCATTTCCAGAAAACTGAAACCTAAGATGCTAATTGGGTTCTATGATCATAACCAATCATATTTTGGGATATAGAGGGGAGGGACATTTAATGTTCATAAAGATATATAAACACTTGCTTAAAGTTTAATAAACAAGATCCTGCTGGACAAGACTCCCTGACTCCTTGGTGGTGCCCTGGGAACAGAGGGGTTGGGACGACAGTGCACTCACCCCTCCTCAGCCCTCATCACACTGCTTGCGGGGAGGGGACCCTGAAACTGGTGCCCCATGTGAGGAACACGGAAGAAGTTTCAGCTGAAGCCAATCGGTCTTTTGGGGTGAGTGAGACCCTTAGCATGGATAACACAACTTCTAAGAAGCATGAACCGGCCCAGAAGGCATTGCATTATATGCTTAAGAGCCGAGGGCTAGACATTTCAGACTCTGTAGCTAACCGGGTCTGGGAGACTGTGACTCTTTTGGCCCCATGGGTTCCTGCAGCCAATTTGCTCTCAGCAGACACTGGGAAAGGGCTGAGGACTTGGCTAGGAAAAGGGGGCTGCATTCTGGGATCAAACCTCCTTTGGGATTTTATCCGACTATCTCAGCCCTTAAGGGATGTTTTGGGGGACCTGTCCCTGCTCAAAAAGGGGGGATGGGGAATGGAGGTGCCCCCCTTCCACATGAGGAAGAGAAAGACTGGGCTCAATCTGATGAGGAAAGGAGACAGGCTGAACCACAAAAGAATCAAGTGGAAGCCACAACAACTGACCTTCAGACCAAGCTATCTCTAGCAATAGAGGAAATAGAGTATGAAAGGCAGGCTCCTCAGGAGGGAACCTGGAGAGCCGGAAGCCTCGGAAAGGTCTCTCATCCCTGCCCGGGTGCTCACAGCATGGGGCTCCCCCCTGGGCCCTCAGCACCACAGTTGCCTAGGTATTCAGAGGTATTCCTAGCCGAGACCATGCAGCCTTCTAGAAAGATGTATCAAGCCTTTCTTGTCAACTTGGTCCCAGGACCAGGGAGACCCAGGGATTGGTACCCCTGGGAAGATAAGGATCTTAAGGAGTTGAGAGCTGCCATAGCACAGGATGGCCCTAACTCGCCCTGGGTCAGCACCCTGTTAGAGGGCTTGGCTCACCAGCCCTGCATGCCCAGGGACTGGTATGACTTGAACAGAGCAGTTCTTTCAGGACCACTTTTTGTTAAGTGGCAAGCACTATTCAAGGAAGAGTGCCGGCTCACAGCAGAGCAAAACCAAACAGCCAATCCCCTGATCCCTTTTACATATGGGCAGCTGTCTGGCACCTCTGGTGGCCATTCAACCAGGGAGCAACAGGCGGCGCTCCCTCCTTTGTATAGAGAGCAAGTAAAAGCTGCGGGCTTGTCAGCATGGAGGAAACTTAGTGAGGGCCCAACAGAAGACCCTATAATAGGGTTGAGGCAAAAGCCCTCCGAGCCACTTCCTAAATTCATAGATTGGGTACAGAACAGCTTAATATGGAAGTTGCCCCCCGGGCCCCTGTGGGATGAATTTTTGAGGGTTATGGTGTGGGATGGCATGAACCAGGATCACCGGGCAGCTTGTTCTGGGCTTAGAAATAATTCCATGAGCAGTGGATCATGGCCTCACAGGATATAGGGACATGATCTCATGAGATCCAAATGCTGACTAACACGCTGCAGGTGCAAACTTCTTCCTTGGCGGAAGCCATGACACAGGCCCTTGTGACCGCCCAGATGACGTGGCAAAGAGATGGGGGAGGAGGAAAATGTTTCTTTTGTGGAAAGAAAGGGCACTTTAAATGAGATTTCCCAGAAGGCAAGGAAAAAAACCCTGAAACAAGGGGACTGGATGGATGTCAAGCCAAAGAAACCCTGTCCTCGCTGCAGGAAGGGATATCATTGGAGAAAGGATGTAGATCTAAGTTTGATGTAACTGGAAAGCCTTTAAACTAGATCAGGGGTGACTGCTAGCCCCATGACCAAAAGGAGGACATGAGACAAGAGTAGCTTGGACCAATTGGACAGTTCCCATATATAAAGGCCTCAGGCCAAAGATGAGCATTTTCATAGGGGGGAAAAGATTTCATTGTCTCATTGATGCTGGAGCAGATCGTACCATACTTAGAAAAGAAGAAGTACCTAATACATGGCCTCTAAAGCCTGGACCACAAATTTTGGGTGTGGGTGGACTTACTAGAGCTGAGGAAGTACAGGGACTAATAGAATGGAGGGATGCAGATGGATCTAGAGGTGAAATCCAGCCCCTAGTGGCATCCGGGCTGCAGTCCAATTTGCTTGGCCAGGATCTCTTAGGCCAAATGGACGCTGTATTAACCACAGATAATAAGGGATGGTATGAAAATCTCTTAGCACAGGAAGAGTTCAACAGACACCCAAAAAGGTTGGAAGAAGTTGAAGAGCAGAAATTCTCAAATTTTCATAATTATCAGGGGGAGCCCTGCAGGGTGGCTCGGTGGGCCAGCTGCAGGAGGCTCGGGCCAGCTGCGGGAGGCTCTCTCTCTCCTCACGGGTCTTTGGCCACCGGTCCACGAGGGCAGGGAGAGCAGAAGCGGCGAACGGGGTCAGAACGGCCAGTGGGCGCTTACGGAAGACAGCTCTTCCGGGAAAACTGATCACAGGCTGGTCCCAGGCGCAGTGAAACAGCAATGACACAGCTCCAGGCACAGTGAAAAACAGCTCCGTTTATTAGTGGGAAAACTAGAGAATTTATAGTGTGGAGGCAGTAGCAAAAGCCTCAGTTGATAGGTGCTCATAGTATGCTTTATTTACATGTGGCAGTGGGCTCCTATCTTCCAGACTATCAGACAATGCCTGATTATTATATAGAAAAAACCTGGGGGTAGTTTTTACTCCAGGTAACTGTGTCAAAGGTCATGTTTCAGATAAGGTCAGGCATCCGTGCTTGGCAGCACTTTCAAGGTGAGCCAGGAAGAGAGCAGGAGGCCCCCTGCTGAAAAGGGGAGTTCTTCCATTTGGCGCCGAGCCCCTCAGGGCTATCTGGACATGGAGA
>NW_008357033.1:8602875-8603780 GCF_000622305.1 Nannospalax galili | reverse complement strand
TTCGGTGGGTTGAAATCTTGAAAATAGATCATTACGAAGTTTTTTGAGAGTGTTAACATTGGTTTTAACAACATTTGATTCATTTGCAAGAAAAAAACAGCATTCCTCTCCCAATACCACACACGTCCCCCCATGTTCAGCAGTTATTAAGTCCAGTGCTCTCCTGTTTTGGAGCACAAGCCTGGCAAGAGAGTTGATTTGTCGTTGGAGAGATTTGAGGCTGTCAGTTGTGGATGCCATTGCGTGGTCCAGCTTGTCTCGAAAATGTCCCACCAGGTGCTGGGTTTGTACAATTGCAGCAGTAGCAGCGCCTCCAGCACCCAGGGAGAGGGCAAGTCCCAGCCCTACTAGCAAAGGGATGAAGATTTCTCTCCGATGGCGGCTGTGAAGGAGGAGGGTGGCTTCCTCTTTTTTGAGTAGGTACACCTGGGGTGTAATCATTACCGGTATACAAAAGGTGGACAAAGAGGAATTGACACAGTGTTGGGCTTTTCCTTTGCACCATAGGAAAAGAGGAGGGGCGACGCATGCTATACTGGAGAGAGTAATGTTAGTGAGGTGTTTGTAATGAGTAGGCTTACTCTTGCTGGAAATGCAAATTGGATAGTTAGCCAGTTGTTTGAATAAGGGAATATCCATTAGGTGAGAGTCAGTGAAATCTTTTTTTGTTTCTGGGTAGAGAAGGGTGGTGTTAACTGGTACTGCTGTCAGTGAAGGTCTATTGCTGGATGCACAAAAGAAGCAGTTAGAGGCATTGGGGTGGGTGGTGAAGGGAAGAAAGTTAGCAACATATTGAATGTACTTGCTCCAGGACATAGTTGATCTTATCTGGTCCTCTGTTTGTCTTCCCTGTAGAATAATATTATGATGAGTTAGCACAGACTTAGCTGCAGGTACAAGCTGTC
>NW_008357033.1:8600889-8601528 GCF_000622305.1 Nannospalax galili | reverse complement strand
ATGGTGGAGGTTTTGGGCATCTGTTATGCTGGCAGAGAATGTTACAGCAGTGGCTACCTCATCTGCTATGGCATTTCCTTCAGTAAGAGGACCTGGGAGAGAGGAGTGGGACCTGATATGCTGGACAAATAATGGAGCCACCCCTTTTTGTAACAGTGTAGAAATTTTAATTAGCAGGGGTGAGATGGGGTTGCCATCTATTTTGATGAAGGAACGACCTAGCCATGGGAGCAAATTAACAGCATAAATGTTGTCAGAATAAAGGTTGAAGGGTTTATCAATCTTATCAAGAGCCATATGGATGGCAAAGAGCTCTTTAAATTGTGGAGATTTATCAGATAGGGGTTGAAAATATATCATAGGGAGGTCATTAGGGGAGTCATATATGACCAATGCCGCCCCCTTTTTTCCCCCATGTGTAAAGGCTGTTGTAGTATTTTTTATGGGTTTGTGGCAGAAGAGCCAAGGTGGGAGCCAGCAAAATACTGGAATAACTGACATCCATTTATCTTTGGGATAGTGATTATCAATCTGTCCCAGGAAGCCTATTAAGCTAATTGAAAAAGAGAAATGATGTTTTAAGAGCCATTGAACATCCGACAACGGGAAGGGGATAAAGAGAGAATCAGGTTCTTTCCC
>NW_008357033.1:8551496-8598916 GCF_000622305.1 Nannospalax galili | reverse complement strand
ACAAAAAGCTGGTCATAGTTCCAATCTATGAATCCAGGTGGTGGATCTTGTCCTTGTTGTGGTCTTAGCTGTTGATTATGTGTATCATTTCTTTTAACCTGCATCAGGCATTCATCTCTAAATAAAGCCTCCCATTGTACAAATAATGGACTGGGGAGGGTAGATCTACAGATATCTCTCCAGTCCTGGGGGTTTAGCAGGTTAGTATTAAATGTTTGTAGTATAGATTTTGTCCATGGAGCATGGATCCCATCCTCATGAACAGCTTGGCGTAACTCTTTTAATTCTGCTGCTGGGAGGGGGTACCAAGCCAGTGGGCGTTGCCTTGTTATTTGTAAGTTAACAGGAAAAGCTTCTACAGATGGGGTTTTGGGGTCCTGAGGCCGTTGTGTCTGGTGATTTTGGAGGCGGCAACTTTCATTATCCCTGAGATTACAGAGTTATTCTATGGCTGTGGGGTGTGGCTGGGATGGTGCCATAGGTGGTGGCGGCAGCGGAGGTGAAGGGGGAGGGGGATTTATCTGGGGATCTTTGGAAGTTTTTAAAGTCTGGGTATTCCATGGGGATTCACAGAGGGGAAGAGAGGGGTAAGGGTTATTTTTGTTGATGGGTGGGTTTTGTCTGACTTGGTCAAATTTTATTTTGGGGGCTGTTGAATCTGTTACTGGGCAATCTGCAGGATTTTTTTCTTTATTTTTTAGGGCTGTTGAATCTGCTGTTGGGAAGTCTTTAAGGTTTTTTTCATTATTTTTTAGGGCTGTCGAATCTGCTGTTGGGAAATCTTTAAGGTTTTTTTTTTATTTTTTAGGGCTGTTGAATCTGCTGTTGGGAAATCTTTAGGGTCTTTTTTATTTTCTAGGGCTGTTATTATGGGGAAATAGGAAAGGGGCAAATTGTGTCTTTCCTGGATTTCCTTTTTACGAGCCAGATAGGCATTAGGTGGGTTTCCTAAGCATTGTCGGATGGCTGCTATTATGGGGAGAAAGGAAAGGGGCAAATTGTGTTTTTCCTGGATTTCCTTTTTATGAGCCAGATAGGCAATGTTAGTCCAGACCTCTGGATCAGAAATGTCTGCTGACAGGATCCAGGGTGCAAACTGAGATACTTCATTCCAAAATTTTGAGTTTTCTTTTCGGGAAATCTTAAGTCCTCTTGATTTAAGTAGGGCTCTAAGAGGGCGAATTTGGAGGGTTTTTTTTTTTTTTTGGTGTGATGCTGAATTACCCATTATAGAAAAGAAAAGAAGTGTTGTCTGGCGTTTAATGTTCTTGGAGCAGTCTGCCACCAGGGGATTGAAATGCTCTGACGAACACAAACCCAGCCGCAGATTTACGGTTTACAGGAGAAAAATGGCTTTTAAAATTTTTTGTTTGTTTGTTTGTATGGCGTGAGCCACCTTGAATTTTTAAGTGCTCTGCAGGGGCTAGTTAATTTAAATTCTCACCTAACTGGTTTTAGCTTCGGCTTGAATACCCCAGGGGCAAGATAACAAAACAGATTAGGGAAGTTTGTTTTAGAAGTTGACTTTAAGGCTTATATGAAGATCCCTTAGAAACTTTGGGGATTTTTGTTTCTAGCGGTGTTAAGATAGGAAAGGAAAGTGGGGTGAAACGCTTATTTCTAAGGGAACATGCCTGGGACCAAGATCTCAGGTGATTCCTACTCAGTCCACAGCGCAAGCCTTCCCGCAAGTTTAAGAGATCAGTGGCCACTCTAAGAGCATTTAACTGGCCGTTGCATTACCGATTTTTTGTATTAGAAAGATGTATAGATAGGTCTTTGTCTACACCCGTGCAGGCAGTCGGGGTCCGTTAAGAGGACTTAGAGCCTTCAGCTAGCATCAAGGAGTAGCCTTGACCAGAAAGCCTCAGTTGCTCCTTTGTCTTTAACGGTCCCACGCGAAGACTCAGACCGAAAATAAAAGGAAGAAAAGAGAAGAGACTGCCAGTCCCCAATGGTGGGGCGGCTTAGAGGCAAAGTTGCCTTTATCCTCCTGATAGGAGGTGATAGGAGAGATTGCTGATCTGCAAAGGTGGGGATGGCTTAAAGGCAAAGCTGCCTTTTTCCTCCTGATGGGAGGGATACTCCTGATAGGAGAAAGGGATTGCTGATGCCCTCCTGATGGGAGGGATACTCACGAACTTTGCGCATTCCAGGAGCCCCACATTGTGCGCCAGCTGCAGGGCGGCTGCAGACCAGCTGCAGGAGGCTCGGGCCAGCTGCGGGAGGCTCTCTCTCTCCTCGCGGGTCGTTGGCCACTGGTCCACGAGGACAGGGAGAGCAGAAGCAGCGAACGGGGTCAGAACGGCCAGTGGGCACTGACGGAAGACAGCTCTTCCGGGGAAACTGATCACAGGCTGGTCCCAGGCGCAGTGAAACAGCAATGACACAGCTCCAGACACAGTGAAAAACAGCTCTGTTTATTAGTGAGAAAACTAGAGAATTTATAGTGTGGAGGCAGTAGCAAAAGCCTCAGTTGATAGGTGCTCATAGTATGCTTTATATACATGTGGCAGTGGGCTCCTATCTTCCAAACTATCAGACAATGCCTGATTATCATATAGAAAAAACCTGGGAGTAGTTTTTACTCCAGGTAACTATGCCAAAGGTCATGTTTCAGATAAGGCATCTGTGTTTGGCGGCACTTCAAGGTGAGCCAGGAAGAGAGCAGGAGGCTCCCTGCTGGAAAGGGGAGTTTTTCCATTTGGCGCCGAGCCCCTCAGGGCTATCCGGACATGGAGAAACTACAACCCTAACAGCAGGGTTTCCCAACAGAGCCCAATAACATTCCCCGGGTTCACCCCCAATTCTAAGGGCCACTGTCCCTCAGGTTCCAGCTATCCAATGGTCCCCAGGGGCACCAATATGGGTGGAGCAGTGGCCACTATCTGAAATAAAACTACAGGCCTTAAAAGAAATTGTACAGGAACTATTGCAAATGGGCAACATCTGGCCTTCTACGAGTCCATGGAATACACCTGTTTTTGTTATTAAAAAGGCCTCTGACAAATGGAGACTGTTACAAGATTTACGTAAAGTTAATGCCAGAATGACCTTATTAGGTACACCCCTAAGAGGGCTACCTTGGATCCCTGCTATTTCCTCAGATTTATTTCTTATAGTTATAGACATTAAAGATTTTTTTTCTCTATCCCCCTACAACCCCAAGATTATGAAAAGTTTGCTTTCTCTGTACCTTCCACCAACTTTAAAATGCCTGATGAGAGGTATGAATGGACTGTTTTACCCCAGGGCATGGCCAATAGTCCAGCATTCTGCCAAAGCTATTTAAAGGCTCTTTTAGAGCCGGCCCTCTTGCTTCCTCATGCTACTATGTATATTTACATGGATGATACAATCTTGGGAGCCCCGAGCCCCCAACAATTAAAGCAATTACATGGAATCACCCAAAAATGTCTACAGATCGGTGGCCTCCATGTATCCGCTGATAAAATACAAACTGTTGCTCCTTTTAAAATCCTGGGAACCATACTTTCTTTGGAGGCAGCGAGTCCTTTAAAACCACAATTGGCTGTCAAGTCAACCGTAACCCTAACAAAGCTGCAAAGGTTATTAGGAGAAATTAATTGGCTGAGAGCCTGGATACCTATTTCCACTGAGATTTTAAAGCCATTGTTTCCTAGTAGGAAAACAGCCTTCAGACCTAATTCACCTGGCTCCTCAGCACCTGCACATTTTACATGAAGTCCAGGATGCCCTGGACCAAGCCCAACTTGCCCGGTACACACCTAATAAAGACCTTGAGTTGTGGGTACTCCCTGGTGAGACACTCATGATGACTGTCCTTACGCAGGATGGAAAGCCCCTTCAATGGGTACATGCTTCTCTAGGAGGCATGCCACGGGTTTAAACACCCATGGATCAGTTGGCTGCCTTGATTAAAAAGGGATGTGACTTGGCCCTAAGACATTATGGTATAGACCCTCTCAAAATTGTTGTCCCTTACTGGCTTAAAGATTTTGAATGGCTTTGCAGAAATAACAATCGAGTGGCCATAGCCTTGGAAGGATTCCTGCGAGATTTGGACTGTCATTATGGCCCTCATAAATGGGTAACTTCCTTTTGCACCCTCTCCTGGGACACCCCCAGGCTCTTTGTTAACGATCCATTAGTAAAAGCCCATAATGTCTTCACTGATGGGGGCAAGGTTGGAGCTGTAATAATAATATATCCAGGGACAGGCAAAGAATTAAAAAGATATGTCCACACTTGTGATAGGTCAGCTCAATTCAAGGAGCTTATAGCTGTTGCTCTGGCCTTAATAAAGGTACATGAGCCCATGAATTTGTTTTCTGACAGCCTATATGTAGTTAACCTTCTTCCAGGACTGTTAGGTTCTCACATCCAACTGGATGAAAATCCTATTACCCCCTTAATGAATCAGACTCACAAGCTGCTTAAAGAAAGAAAACCCCCTATATTCCTACAACACCTTAGGGGACACCAAGGATTGCCTGGGCTTCTATCCCAGGGCAATGCTGAGGCAGACAAAATGGCATCTACCCAAATTATGACAATGGGCTTAACTCAGGCTCAGGGGTTACATGACCTCACACATGTTAATTGGTGGGGGCTCCATGAGAGATTCCCTCAGATTCCAATTAAAGATCTAAAAAAAAATCATACAAACCTGTAAATCTTGTAAGCCTTTTCTACAGGTTCCACCTCTACAACAACCAGGTGTAAACCCCAGGGGACTCAAACCTAATTCTTTGTGGCAAACAAATGTCACACATTATGCTCCCTTTGGAAAACTTAAATATGTTTTTGTATCTATTGATACATTCTCACATGCCTGCTGGGCCACTGCCCATGCAGGGGAAAAATCCAAACATACTCAATCTCATTTCCTCCAATGCTTTGCTACATTGGGACTTCCCCCCAAAATTAAAACTGATAATGGCCCATGATTTGTAAGAGCTTACAGGAGTTTTTCCTGCTTTGGAACATTCAACATACTACAGGGATTCCTTATAATCCCCAAGGCCAAGCCATTATAGAACGCAACCATCAAAACCTTAAAATTCAATTACAAAACCAAAAAGGGGGAGTAAGACCCCACCAGCAGTTGGGGCTGGCACTTTTCACGATTAATATTTTAAATTTGACCAAAGATCAGCCCCTCCCAAGATTTCAACGACACTTGGGGCAATTGAAATCAAAACCCCAAGTTAAAATCAGATGGAAGGATGCATTAATGGGACAATGGCGGGGACCCAACCCGCTTCTCACTATGGGCAGAGGATTTGGATGCGTTTTCCCCACAGAGGAATCTCGGCCCATCTGGGTACCTGCAAGAAACTTAAAAATACAGGGATAACCTTATCCCAAGGGTATCAAGCCTTTGAGAAAGTTCTTTATGTTTTACAGGATGGAATATCTTGGATGGAAATTTTTCATTGCTGTGCTTGTCGCTGCTGCCTTGGCCATTGCCATCTGGATCCTCATCATTGGTATTCAAGATCTGACAGCTAAACTACAAAAAGGTTTATAAATGGCTAACAAAAATTTGTTGATCATGCTGCTTTTTCTCGTATTAATTATCTATCAAGAAGGCCGAGGACCTTTGGGCTTTGGTTCCCTCTCCACTTATACTCTTACCATTGTCACTTTCCTCCCCTACATATCCCATCCTCTATTCGACTAATTTTACACTTGGCCTTCCCACCATGGACCTCGTTTCTTCTTGGGAACCTATCAATGGTTCATGGCCCCTAAATGACTCCTTATGCTTCACTACTAATAATGCATCCTCTTGCATTGGAGTGTTTAACTTGACCACTCGAGATTATGCCAGCACTGCCTCCTCGGGTACCCTACTTAAACTCAAAGGCCTTTCACCCATTTTTAACAAATCTGTCCGGGCCTCGATCCTTGCAACATTGGGTGCTAAAGGGAATGGCGCTACTGCCCCACCTCCAACTCCCTTACGTCCTACTGTTTTGCAGTCACCACTCCCCAGCTGTCCACCTACATGCTCTCTCGCACCCTTTCTCCTCACTCTTCCTATTCCCTGGCAGGGTTGCCGTCCTAGGCATCCTGCTGGTCTGTTTTGCCATTTCCTTCATTCTCCCCTCGATCATCCCCTGGCACCTGGGAGACTACTGGCCTTGACCAATCCCTGTGGCACTAGGGTTTCTCCTTTCAATCATGAATCTATTCATGGTAGTTGGGACCTTTGTGGCCCACATGCTTGTTTGTATATGAGGCCGCTATTAGCCCTACAAGGTTTTCAGCTTTCTAATGGTTCTTATACTTCTGGATGCAATCGAAAGAAATACACCGTTACCATTTCTTGATCCATGTCCTGGCGCCCTACACCTATTTGTGTACGGCCCCCATTTGCCTTGTTGCTGGCCAAGGTTACTGCTGACCCACAGGGGCAACTCAACTGTTCTGATGGCAATACCACCTGTGTCTTGGCAGCCTGCTGAAACCATCCAGCACAGATAATCCTCTTCTTGCATGAACCTGGAGCCCTTTGGGTCCCGGTCACTAATGCAACCCATTTTCATGCTGTCACCCTTATGGAATGGACAGCTTTGTCACACACACACACACACACACACACACACACACACGTATAAAATGGGACTTTGGGATCATGGCTGCGGTCATCTCTGCTATTATCCTTGCCTTGGGGGGGCCACCACTGCAGCGGTGGCCATCACTCAGTCATCCACAACTGTGGATACACTTAATAAGATTGTATCCAAGACCTCCTCTACTCTTCATACTCAATCCCTCGTCAATCAACATCTTCACCAGGCAGTTATGGTGTTACAACAGCAAATAGATCTCCTAAGTGAGGAGATGGCACTTACTAAAGATATGACATTATTAACCTGTGGCCCCCGATATAGGTCACTATGCCTTACCCCTTATAGGGTTCATAATCTTTCTGAATCATGCCTACATCTCTCTAAGTATATTCATGGTCACTGTAACCAACAATTCCTTAATTACTCCACATTACTGACCAATCAAATTATTGACCTAAATTATACCCGAGCTCTGGTCTTATCAATGGATTCCTCCTTTAATAAGGTATGGAAACATATCAAGGGATTTTTTTGACCCAACTTGGTTATTTGCTTATGGAAGTTTGTTTCTAATGCTTGTGCTAGCTTTTGTTCTCCTCAGATGTCTCTGTTCGCTCATCAAGAGGCAAAGACAGACAAAGAAAGTCTTGGTCCAGCTCGCCCTGGCTACCCAATCTCCCTCAGGTCCCTCCCCTGGGCAAGTTCAGGCCTGGATGCTTGAATTGGCCTGAAAATGTGAGGCTGTTTTGCCCCCCTTATGGGATAGACCCCTGATAATCATTTATATGACTAATCCCAGTGACAGGTAAGACCCTCCCAGACTGATAAACCTAAGACAGGGGCCATGAGAGCAATCATGGTTACCCAAGGACGGACAACTTCAGAACCTGAGGAGAGGCAACCTAAGACAGGGAGGTCATAACAAATAGGAAAAAAGGAATAGCAATTCCTATCCCCGGGGCTATTCCTGAGGAGCCTCACTTGAAAAATAAAACAGGGGGAGATGTAGGGACCCGAGACCTGAAACAGGAAAGAATGGCACCTGGAGAAACAGCTAGGGCATGACCAGTCTTGTCTGATGCCTGAGGAGGACAGCTGGGACATGACCAGACTTGTTGGAAGAGTCGCTGATTGGCTCTAGCCAGCGTGATCACCTCGTGGACACTATGCCTTGCAATGAAGAAAAAAACTGCATGATCAAGCTGACTTTTAAAAT
The DNA here is from genome assembly GCF_000622305.1 of Nannospalax galili. Lineage (NCBI taxonomy): Eukaryota > Metazoa > Chordata > Mammalia > Rodentia > Spalacidae > Nannospalax > Nannospalax galili. Next base: position 8,591,137 of record NW_008357033.1, on the reverse strand, counting down.
GATTGGATGCTCTGTTGGGAAGGGGATTTCCACTTCTGGGGATGCCTGGAAACCTGGCATTTCCAGAAAACTGAAACCTAAGATGCTAATTGGGTTCTATGATCCTAACCAATCATATTTTGGGATATAGAGGGGAGGGACATTTAATGTTCATAAAGATATATAAACACTTGCTTAAAGTTTAATAAACAAGATCCTGCTGGACAAGACTCCCTGCCTCCTTGGTGGTGCCCTGGGAACAGAGGGGTTGGTATGGCAGCGCACTCACCCCTCCTCAGCCCTCATCACGCTGCTTGTGGGGAAGGGATCCCGCAACCTAGTATTTGACAAAGCTGCCAAGAGTACACAGTGGAGGAAATACAGCATCTTCAACAAATGGTGCTGGTGAAACTGGATCTCCACCTGTAGAAGAATGAAATTAGATCCATACCTTTCACAATGCACAAGAGCCAACTTTAAATGGATCAAAGACTTCAATATGAAACCTGAAACTCTGAAACTGTTAGAGGAAAACATAGGCAATTCCCTACAAGATATAGGTGTAGGAGAGGACTTTGTAAATCAGACATCAGTTGCTCAGAAATTAAGGTCAACAATCAACAAATTGGACCTCATTAAAATAAAAGGCTTCTGTACAACAAAAGAAACAACTAAGGAAGTGAAGAGAAAACCCAAAGAATGGGAGAAAATCTTCACCAGCAACACACCCGACAGAGGTTTAATACTGAGAATATACAAAGAGCTCAAAAAACAAAGAATCAAGAAAGAAAATGATCCAATTAAAAGATGAGCTATGAATCTGAACAGAGTTCTCAAGAGAAGAAATAAAGATGGCTAAGAAACACCTTAAGCATCCTTAGTAATTAAGGAAATGTAAATTAAACCACTTTAAGGGGGCTGAAGAGATGGTTCAGTGGTTAAGAGCACTGGCTGCTCTTGCAGAGGACCCAGATTCGATTCCCAGCACCCATATGGTGGCTAACAACCATCTGTAACTCCAGTTCTGGGGGATCCGGTGCCTTTTTCTGACCTCTGTGGACATAGCATGACATGGGTGCACTTACATACATGCAAGCAAGATACACACATAAAATAAAAATAAGTAAATTTTAAACCACTTTAAGATTTCATCTTACCCAGTTAGACTGACTAAGGTCAAGTAAACAAATAACATTAAGAGAGGATGTGGGGAAAGCAGCTCATTCACTGCTGGAGGGACTGCAAACTTGTTCACCCATTATGGAAAGCAATGTGGAGAACTCTTAAAAAAACAAAAAGTGAACCTACCATATGATCTTGTTATACCACTCCTTGGCATAGATTCAAATGACTCAAACTACTACAGAGATACTTGTACACCCATGTTTGTTGCTGCTCTTTTCACGACAGCTAAGAAATGGAAGCAACCTAAGTGCCCCTCAACTAATGAGTGGTTAACAAAAATGTGATACATTTACACAATGGAGTTCTACTCAGCGCTAATAAAAACCAAAAATCATGAAACTGGCAGGTAAAGGATGGAAGTAGGAACTATTATACTAAGTGAAGTAACAAAGACTCAGAAAAACAAACGACATATATTCTCCCTCATTTGTGGATCCTAGCACCAAATCCTTATATGTAAGTATATATCCTGATGTAAATGCAGGAGCCAGGAAAATGGAAAGGAACCAGGGAGGTAAAGGGAAAGAAGGAGCCCAAGAGAAAACAGTAGGAGACAGGTGTTACCAAAGTGGAAATAGGTTAAATGGGGGTATTTAAATGGGAGGGGAACAGAGAGGGTTATACAAGGAAGCATGGAGGTAAAGGAGAAGGAGCTCAAGGGGGGTAGCATAGGAGACAGGTATTATCAAGGGTTAAATGGGGGAAATGGGGGGTATTTTAACAGGGGAGAGAGGGTGGAGGGTTCAACAGGGAGAGAGAGATAAATAATGCTTAGCTGGTGTAAAAAACTAGAGGGAAATATATTTGTTCAAAAACCTAATGAAAAATTACATATATAATATCTCTACATGAGTCCATGTGTATAGGTGAAGGCTATATTAAAAGAACCAGTACCAGACAGGAGAAATCTCCTTTCATTTGTTGGCCCCAGTAGTCCAAGAGACTCCCAAAATTACACAAGCTATTTTCACAGCCCTTGATTGCCTCCCAGAACTTGAAGGTAAGACCCTATTGCTGAAGACAGGACATACTTGGGACACAAGACTTAAAACAATGGAGCTGGAACTGACCTAGAAGCCACCTCCCTGAATTCTAGCTCACATAATTTTGGAGAACCATGCAAGTTGCTAAGGGAGAACATCAATCAATGGTCCAAGCCCAGCTTTAAGGTCTAATAACCACAACGACTAGCCCAGCAAACTATATTGGGGCAGTAGTGGCACTTTTATCTTGGGGGTAATCAAAAGCTACCTAATTGGCCCTAAAGCCCACTCAATGGTTGGGAACTCATGTATGGTACTGTAAACATAGCCAAATACACATGGCTGGAGAGATAGATCTTAAAGAAAACCCCAAGGCTGTCACATCCCTAGACAAATATAATTTCTTACTATGTGCTAAATATGGATCCTTACGTTTACAGACAAGTATGTCCATCACCACTCATCAAAGATGTTTCTTTTGCAATAGATAGAAACTATTACAGAGTTCCACAACCAGTCACACACAGATTAAGTGTCTGTGAAATGCCTAACCCTAAATGACACATCTACAATGGAACCTCTCCACCTAAGGCTCACAGAACTTAGTGGGACAAGTGATAGAATACAAATGCATCTCTCAACTCTCATTAACAAAGCTCCCTCATCCAAAAGACAGCAATGAATACCGGCCAAAGCACAGAGAATAAGAGTCTGCAGAGTGTAGGTCCTTGGACAGGACTCCTGTATTACACTCCATCCACAGCTCATGGACTATTGAGGAGGATGGGGCAGAAGGGAGGAGGTACATAACCATATGGAAATAGGGTTCTACAGACTCCTGGGACTCTTCTTATACGAACCTATAGCAATGGTGTCAGCATGCACAAAACCCATGCAAACTCAAGCAGACAAAAACCCGGCACAGAACTGTGGAAATGGACAGCAGACCCCAATCTTAGTAGAAGAATTATGGCAGCTGATTACTGCTGGGTGAAGAAGAGCTGATCTTCTTCAAGGGAGGGACTCTGGATAGGCTGATTAGACCTCAGTGGATGAACTTGCACTGAGGAATGTTTGGGGACACTAAGTTGACATGATAGGCTTTAACACAAATGACAAAATGTATGAATTCCAGTGGGGAGGGCCTATGGGAGGCCAATAGCAAAAGGGGTATAAAATGATTAAGATGTTCTGTATGAAATACACAGAAATTCAATAAAATTTTTAAAAATCATCTTCACAAAATCCAATGTACTACAACAGCATGTGAATAAACTACAAAATAAAATCAGGAAAATGATACAACAGAAAAACAAAAACATCAGCAATGATAGAGGTCATAAAGGGAACCCCACAGAAATTTTTGAACCAAATTCATGAGAGGGCTGACCAGTAGTCCTAAGCCAAGAGAAGAAAGAACTGGGTGGGAACAACTGGGTGGGAAGACTAGCAGTGTGAAATGACGTAACAGGAGGAGGGACTGATTAGAGTAAGGAGAGCCCTCAAGACAAGGAAAATGATGATTATACAACAGTGTTGTCACTACTTTGGACATTTAAAAATAGTTACCATTATGTAAATTTAATCTCAAAAAGAAAAACAACTCCAGTCTGTACATGATGGCTCATGCCTTTATCTCAGAACTCAGGAGGCAGAGGCAGGTGGTCTACACTGAGAGTTCCAGGCCAGCACTATACAAACAAATGAAAGCACTAACACTCTATTCAATTCAGGGGATGCAGTTCAGGTAACAGGAAGACACTGAGCTACAGGTTCTCTGTGTGCTCAGCAGTACCTCAAAGCCAGGTGGGATGCTGGCTTCCAGGAACTGAGCGCCTGTGTACCCCCAGGGTTCCAGGTTTTCTGGGTGCATTGCTCCTCCTCCCCACTTCTTTAGGGTGCAGTCAGAACTTACTTTTCACAGTAAAATAAGTAAACTAAGGCCCAGGCAATAAAGTAACTGGGCCAAGGTCACTCTCCTCAGCAGCTACAGACTAGGCACCCACCACAGACTGATCGCTATTCAAATGACTGTTTAATGATGAAAAGTCAGTCTGTGGTTATTTCTGGACTGAGGAGGAGGAAAGAGAAATTACAAAGGCATGCCAAGGATCTTTGGAGTTTAATGTTTTTAAGCTCAGGAAGTAACAACTCAATAGCTTCAGAAAATCTGTAAAACTGACCAAATCCACTCGGCCTCCTCCTCCCCCAAGCATGCATAAATATGTATATATACACAGTAAGGACTGAGCTTCCTGGAAGAGACTCTCCAACCTGTGCAGCTGCCTGCAGGTTGTACAGTGTGCTCCAGGCTTCCTAAAGCTTTCGAGAGCCGTCACTCATGCTGGGGTGGGCTTTTGGTGATACAGTCTGAGTCATGTCTGCTCCTGTAACCCCTCTCTTGTAAGTAACCCCAATAAACTCATTGGTTTGCCAAGTTACATTTTGGTGGTCTCTTTACTTGGGTCTGTCGATGGTTCTCTCTCTGGGGTGAGTAGATGTCTGTTTAGGTCTCTCTAGGTATAGAGTCACACAACAGCTGTCAACATTCACTATTTTGATTTACAGGATGGTTTCAAGGGTACATAAATGTGTCAAAACTCAACAGACTAGAGATAGGGGATGGCTCTGTGAGTTAAATACCTGCTGTGCAATTTTAAGGAACCGAGTTTGAATCCCCAGAATCCAGGCACAGTAGTGGGTGTCTATGATCCCAGCACTCCTGTGGTAAGATGAGAGGCAAAGGTAGGACAGTCTCCAGAAGTCAGCCTGGCGTGTGCGGTATAACAAGAAAAGACCCTGTCTCAAACAAGACAGAAGATGAGGACCAGCATCCCGTTTAGTCTACAGGCCTGTCACACCTCCCACATTTGTCAAGCTGTTTTGGGTTAACTAAGGTTCACAGCTCTCTATCTCCCAACCTCAGAACTGCAACTCTCAAGTTAACTGTGATCTCAAACTTTACCTTGGTGGCATGCCCTACCCTGACTCTGGCCCTGTGGCCCCACCCAGGAGTGGGCTGAGTCACTTCTAACAAAGATACAGTAGTGACCGAAGCAATGCACTGGATGGGAGCTCTGTCGTTTAACTCGGTGAGACCCCAGGTTTTTAAAATCAAGTTACAAAAAGGGTCTGCCATTGTTTTGTTTTTTGAGAGGGTTTTCCTGCAACCCCAGCTGAACTGGTCCTGGCTATGTAGACCAGGCTGGCCTAGGTGTCACAGAGATCCTCCTGTCTCTGTCTCCCCAGTGCTGGGATTAAAGGCATGCAGCAGTCACCAGGCCTGGCTTTGCCTTCCATCTTCTTATTCTCACTTGCTCTGAGCCCAGACCATAACGAACTGAGACCTACCAAAGAACTGAGGCCAAACAACCCATACTCAGCCCACTGATTCCTGCCCCCAAAACAACTTGGGCATCTGTGGGCTGGCCAAGTCACAAGATGACTCCGGCCAGGCTGCAGCAGAGGACCCGGGAAGGCCATGCTTAGGCTCCTCAGCAGCAGGATATGTGAGGTCATGTTTCAATCTGCTAAATTAAGGTTATTTTTTTTTACACAGCAGTAATTAATGCTTTTGGAACATATAAGGCATTACTACACCATAATGTAAAAAAACCCAGTGGTTCCTTTGAGCAAAGTAATCTGCAGTATTCGTCCTCTTCAAATGGAAGAACCTTCCTCACCTCACAGCTTACCCATAGAGTCTGCAGGAAGGCATCTGTCCATAAAGAAAAAGGAGCTCTGAACTCAATAAAGCATATCAAGACTCAAACTGGTTTTGTTTTAGAGACAGGGTATCACCATACTGCTGGTTAGCCTGGAACTCTATGTAGACCTGGCTGGCCTCAAACTCAGAGATCCACCTGCTTCTGCCTCCTGAGTGCTGAGATTAAAGGCGTGTGCTGCCTCAAACTAGTTTAACTAACATCTTTAAAGAGGAATTTCAGGAGAATTTTTCCTTATTATTCTTTTAAACATCAAACATGCTTCTAGCCTGGTATGGTGACACACACCTGTAATCCAAGTTACTTGGGAAGCTAAAGCAAGATCATAAGTTCAAGTGTAACCTGAGAAACCTGGTGAGTGTTTGTCTCAAAATTACAAGTGGCCTGGGAGGCAGAACCACAGGAGGCCTTGCCACACACTCAACACTGTACCACAGAAAATTAAACAAACAAACCTAATTAGTAAAAAGACACACTCAAAATCTGGTAGAAATCACATTTCCTTTTAATTAAGTACTTCAGACCACATCCTCTCTTGATTGCTGCTCTGGCAACAGTCAGGTCCCCAACTCTCCAGAATGTTACAGCTGACTACACTGAGCCTGAGTGAACATGGGCCCAAACCAAGGCTTTCAGAACAGTAGAACAATGAACAGCAAAACCAGCTTCTCCTTTCACCTAGGAAGGGACTGGGCAGTCACAGGCTCCCAGTGAGCATCCTAGAGCCTGGAGCACACTGCAAGCACGGAAACCAAGCCTGGCAGGAATGAAGTACAGTAGTCCCAGGGAACTCCTTGGTGAGAATCTGGCCCTTGGCCTCTTCTATAAGGAATGGCCCCACTCCAGCATTCTTAATTTCCCAAAGAGGCATAAAAATCTATGAAAAGGGACACAATGAATCAGAATAAATCAACTTACTCACAGGAAACTCCTGAATAACAATTTTTGGTTGCTGAGAGTATTCCGCACATTATTTCAAAGTGTCAAAATCCAGGGCAATCAAGAGAAGACAATTCAGCAGTGGCACTACATTCACAGATAGGTTTATGAAGGACTCGTACACATCCCCTCTTCAGTGTATATGGCAAGGAGCCAAGACCCCTGATCACAAAAATAAGTTATTTTGTACGTTACAGTGCACACAACAACAGAGGGAAAGACACTTTCACAGAGGGCAACTGAAAGGCATTGTGCAAAAGGTCCTGTGGCTCTGAGTGGACCAGCGGCAGCTGGGATCAGTGGCCTTCAGGAGCTTGAGCCCTGCTCTGTGGCTGCAGAGGCCTCAGTGAAAGCTGCTTCCTTTGCCTGTTCCGATGGCTTCTCCTCCTCTTCCTCGTCGTCATCTTGGGGATAGAGATCTGGGTATTTCTGCATGCATTCCTGCATGGCGCGGAACTGGTCTACACAGTCTGACCCCTTGATTTCTTCCGTGCTGTAGTGGAAGCAGGAAAAGGCAGATTTGAACTGTTCCCCACAGGGGCCGCTGGCCATTCCTCCAAGGCACGGGCAATTCCAGTTAATGTCTCCATTTGGCAGTATCAATCCTAGAACAGGAAGACGGGCAAGGAAAAGGTGAGAGATGTTCTTATGGTCTCAGAACACACAAAGCCAGTCCAGTCCTCACAGGGTGGGGAGGCACTCCCTGTGGAGCTACTTCTTGATCTGGACCAGGTTCAGAGGCCTAGCACAAACCAAGCAAGCCATGGTGAAGCTGGATAGAAGCAGCTGCTGGTCCCCTTCTCCATATAAGCACTGGTCTAGCTTCTAAGCTGCCTCCTTGGGCCTGGGAAGCTGAGCAGCAGCTATCGCTTAGCCGTATTTTGAGGAACTTTTAAAGAAGCTGTGCTGAATAGCTTTAGTGTCAAGTTGACACACCTGGGTAGAGGGAGCATCATTTGGGGGAACTGCCTCCATTGGGCTGGCCAAAGTACTGCAAAAAGAAAAGGAAAAAAACTTCTAACCTTCCCACTGAAATGACACATGACCTTTCACTCTACCAGAGTGCCCAGGCATGGCATATGAGCTAGTGTCCAAAGTCCTAGGCTGAACTCCACCTCTCAATTCCAGCTCTGCCTCTTAATTCCAGCTTGGAAAGCTTTACCGATCAAGGGATCTATCTACCCTTACTGATCCTTATTTAGAAATAGGAACAACAGGAAATGCCACTGGTGCTACCCCTTAGCCAGCAGCTCACCACCATCACCCACAGCTGCAGAGCAAGCTTCTGTGCATTAAGGTGTAGTGGCAACTGGGGCAATCCTCCAGCGCTGTCTGCAGTGGGTGTCTGGGTCTCACAGAGGCTCTCAGGACTTTAGCCAGGGCCTACAAGATTCCCAGAGCCCTTTCTTCCACATTTCACCCCCACTCCCTACTTCTCAGGGACTCTCTGTGCTGAATAAAACCCATGCAAATGCTGACCTTCCAGGCTCCAATGTGCTAACCCAAGCAACCAGCTTCCAAAAGAATGAAGTCTGACACTTAAAAAACATTGCCCAAAAGTCAGGTGTGGTAGTGCACACTGGTAATCCCAGCACTACATAAGCTGACAAGAGGATCCCAAGTTTAAAGCTACATATAGGGAAAGCCTGCCTTTAAAAACACAATTGCAGCCCAACTGCAGAAGTCCCTATTTCATTCTCTCAGAGCCTGGCAGCAGACACAGGGAGCAGTGTGTACTGGGGCACACAACACAAATCCACCCAAACGGCAGCTTTAGCAGGTACAGCCCAGGCATTCACCTGAACACAGGGAGGCAAAGCAAACAAAATGGGTATGTTTACACCTCCAGAGCCCCAGCAACATGCGCACAGCTGATGTGGACCTGAAGGTAAACACAGGACTAGAACCGACATGGATTCACTTTTCTTCATTAAGGAGGGCTGACTGGGGATCACTCCTCTGGCTGTCCTCAGAACACTAAAACACTGTAACATCTGACTTGCCAATGCTCCCAACAGAGTGCTAGGTATGCACCCTTAGCTTGAGTAACCCTGAGGTGTCGACAGCAGGGTAACAGGCAACATGTCCCACCTAGGAACACATACTACTTTAGATCATGTCTTAAAAGTTCCAGGCATGAGCCCTTCCTCCAAGGCTGGCTGCTTCAAGCTCTTCAACCTTAGTTACCAGCAATTCACACCTGACTTGTTAGTCATCATCACCGATATGAAAGTTGATTTTGACTGGTGAACTGAGTCCTGTGAACTGCATGTGGACTGTAACATTGCATACAGGCACGTGCCTCACATAAGTGTCCAGCCCAAAGCCTTTAGGATGACAAGTAGCCATTGCTATATTCAGAGATGAGCCCAGGACTGTGTGACAGTTCTGACTAGCTTTGCTGAGTCTTGCTTGTAGAAAATGGGCATTCATGCTGAGACACCGTGTCATAGCAGGTGCTCATGGGAGCATTTAGTAGGGTAGAGGCAGGATTTTAGCAGCCCACTACAAGCCTGCCTATAAATACATCTGGTAGACATGGCAGGATTCACTCTGGTAACTTGACAGCACAGACAGCTATCTCTCCATCACCTGCAACTGCTGAAATCCAGTTAACCTTAGTCACCCTTAACCACCATGAATCATACAACTACTTAAGTGAGTGCAACGCAGAAAAGAGAAATGTTTCAATAAGGAGGAACTGCTGCCTGCTGGCTTGGTACAGCCCACCCCTTGAGGGAGACAGCGCCCACAGGGCTAGACAGCTGGCCATGGCCAAGGCAGACTCAAAGTAGGAAAGCAGTTCTCAACACCGAGCCTCCCCAGAACGTGTCTGTGGGCTCTTCATCTCACCGTGCTCTTCATACGGATCATTGGGGTCATCAGCCACCAGCTCTGCACTACTGGGAGTTTCATGATCTTCTTTGGTCACAAATATGATTCGATCCTTCCCTAGTATTTGGGGCAAAGGAAGAGGCATTTTACTAGAGAGCAGTGATCCTGCTTTAAACCGAGAGCTGCCAGTTTAAACCTGTGCCCTGCAGCCCCAAGTAAGGGCCTACTAAGAACCAGGGTTGAACTGGAACTCCACCCAAGTGCTGGACGAGGAAGGAGTCATACGTTGCCCTTCCACCTTGCCTCCCAAACCCACAGGAGACAAAAATCCACAACTCAGCCAAAGGACATGTCTGCTAGTCCCCACATCTGCCAATGACAGTCCTCAGATACAAGTCCATCTCCTCTTCCCACCAAGAAAGGAACCGAACTCCTCTCCCCCCAAAAAGAAATGAAATGTTCCCCAACTTGGGAATACTCCCCTCCCTGCTCTGCCTCCCCTGAACCAGACCTTACAGGACTCTTGCAAAATGAAAGGCCAGTGATATTCAGAGTACTTGAAACCAGGCGCCCCACCTAAGGTGCTGCACAAGCTGCTCACAGGTGACGGCAGAAAAGAACTACAGAGAAAGGATACTTTCTGGTGCCCTTGTGAGGAGACTGAGGACATCTGAAAACAGTGAGGCAGCCAGTGCTCGGTGATTTAGGGACCCAGCCTGCAGCCCAAAGCTGATGCAGCCACAGTGAGTTTTCAGAAAGACAGCCTAGGGGACAATGCCCCAGGCACCAGCCTCGGAAAGACAGAGACCACACGTGACCAAGAATGTCCAGGGCCAACACCCTTCTAAGACTTCTAGTCTCCAATCACTGCCAGCAGAAGGAAGAGTCCTGGGATGGGGGACAGACCCAGAGCACTTCACAGATGTGCTGATGTTTCTGTCTTCTGTGAACAGTGTGAGGAAGGTAGAGTTCACTCCCAGAACCCCCCACATTTAGGCCTGGCTCCCAGTATCCTAAGGCCTCCAGGGAAACACACAGGAGGCAGGTGTGTTTTCCACTACAGTTTCTCCTATTGTTGTGGGGACAGTAAATGCTGTATTTCATAGAAACCTTACAGTGACCCTATAATGTATTATCATCACCCTCACTCACTGATAGAGCAGAAAACACAGGCCCTGCTGGGTAGGGATGGTAGCACAAACCCCACATCCCAGCTTATTCCAAAGGCTGAGGCAGGAAGACTGAGTTCAAGGCCAGTGTGGGCTGCATAGAGAGATTCTGTTTCAAAACACAAAAACAACAAAAATAAATTTTAAGAGGAAGTAAGAAAACAAAAGTCCCAGAGTGACTGTTCGAGAGCAGCAGGGGACAGGCAAGGCTCTTGCCTAGCTAAATCCCTCCTGGCTCTCCTGGACACCCTGTGGCTCCATACACCACACACTTCTACAGCCCCCCTCCCCCACTTCACTGGTCTGTGGCAGACATTTCCATTGTGATGGACAGTACCTTGTCTCAGCACCCACACTGCACAGCAGGTCCCTGAGAGCAGACTGAACTGGTTCAACTCTGGGTCCTGTCGGCTAGTCCCCCCACCCATCACTTCTGAGGGGGACAGTGGTGCCTTCTGTTCACAGTGGTGACTTGCCTGGGCTCACACAGGGCTGGAACTTCCCAAGTCCACCACACCCAAACCTTTCCAGCACCCACACTGTCCCTCCCTCAACATAAAACAAAACTGATACCCGACCTGAGCACTTGGCAATAAAAACCCACCCAACCCCAGCCCCAAGAAGCTGAGGGGGGAAAGAAGACTGATGCCTGAACTGGGCCTTTCTAACCCTCTCTGCAGCCCTGACTAGCCCACTCTGATCCCAGGAGATCTGGGATGAAATGAACCCCTTATCAGGAGGGCATGGGAGTCTCCTAACGTTTACAAAGCCTTTAGGTATATCTAAAAGTGCCCCTGGACAGGGCTTAGTGAGTGGCCCTGAGCAAGGTAGCTCCTGCAGAAGCTGAAGCCAGTTGCAGACAGGAGGCCCTCCGAAAGCTGCTGGCACTGTCTCCACTCACAGATTCTTGTCTACGTTTTAGAAAGTTCAGTCCCAGGCAAGCTAAGGAGAGCAAGGCAAAAGGTTGGGCCCATGCTAGGACTGCAGTATCCAAGGAAGGGGCTCAGAGAAGACAGGCAAGAGCAAAAGCCAGGATGCCCAGCTCAACAAAAAGGTCGGCTCAGGGGACACAGGGACACCCAGCATAGTGTCTTACCTCTGGCCACACCTGAACAGATCTCCTATACTGGAAAACACAGCAATGGTTAGGCCTGAGGACATACAAGGCCAGGACCTCTGCCTACCTGGGTTCTGCTCAGCCCTGGTACCTCATAGTTTTATCAGAGCACCCTTCCCTGGGAAGCATCCATACAAGCCCTGGGGCATGCTGGAGTACTGGGAACCCTGCAGACTGGCCAGTTTTCAAACACTCATAAGCAAGCTACATAACTGCTGAATGCTAAGCTTATATGAAGGTCTCAACTCAGCTCTGACAGCTGTGTGGCCCCAGACCTCAGCTCAGCACAGCCTGAGACTCAGTCATAGGCCCAAAGGGAAAGGGTACAAACCTGGCAAGTTCCCAAGGCACCTGGGGGGATTTGTGACGCATACAGAGGCCAGAGAGGCCAGATCAAGCCCAGGAAAGCTCAGTCAAACTCTGGCACATCCAAATTGCTCCTGGGTTTCCAGTGACTGAAGCTCTGTCAGGTTAGGACAAAGTTGCCTACTGCTCTAGCTTCCTCCCATGGTGCCAACCCTTCTGGGCGTATTCTCAGATCTCTCCTTGGCACTCACTCCACCCTAGATCCCAGGAAAAACAGTACCTGCAGCATCTTCTACACGTTTGCACACTGTGATGCCTTTACCTCTGTACCTCTGTGAGTTATTAGCCTCACATCAACGCAGGGGCAGGTATCACCTAATCTTTCTTCACAGGCAGGGGAAATGGGCCCAGAAGGGCTAAGAAACATAGCCAAAGGCAGTGAGGGCAGAGCAGGGCCTCTACTTTGAAGGATGTCAAGTGTGTTGCCTTACATCCTGCGCACTGCTTGCTTGTCCCACGAGGTCTGTGCTTCCTGGATGTTTAAAAGCAGATGCAAGGGGATTGAGCTATAACTCCAGGGTAGAACACCTGCCTAGTATGTGCAAGGCCCTAGGTTCCATCTCCAGTGCTAAAAAATTAAATTAAAAATAAGAGCTGATGGGGCTGGAGAGATGGCTCAGTGGTTGAGAGCACTGACTGCTCTTGCAGAGGACCCAGGTTCAATTCCCAGCACCCACATGGCAGCTATGAACTGTCCTTAACTCCAGTTCCAAGGGAATCTGAAGCCCTCTTCTGACTTCTGCGGCATTGCACGACACAGGTGCACTCACATACATGCAGGTAATACACTCATACACATAAAATAAAAATAATAAAATATTAAAAACAAAAAAAAGAGTTGATGCAGGAACTGATACAAAATGCTGATTTACTGTTTTGTTTTGTTTTCTTCTTTGAGATAGGTCTTGTATCTACCTTGGACTGGCCTCAAACTCAAGATCCCCCTGCCTCAGCCTCCCAAGTGATAGGAACTTTTTTATTTATGTATATGTGTTTGTATGTATGTGTGCAGGTTCCCATTGAGGCCAAAGAGGGCAGTGGACTCCCCTCAGAGTGAGAGTTAGTTACAGTGTGAGCCATCCAAAGTGGGTGCTAGCAACCAGAATCAGGTCTGCTGAAGAACGGCGAGCACACTGAACCTCTGAGCTGTCTCTCTAGCCCCAAGGTAAGAGATTTCAAGAGTTTGACATATGTAACTGCCCAGGACTTTCACACGTAAAATCTAACTCCCTTGAAAGACAAAACTCCCTAGTATTTAGAAAGGAAATTCAACTCAACAAATACTGGCTAAGTTCATCTGTACTAGAGACCTTTCTAGAGTTCAAGAGACAGAGACCCACAGATCAAGACACCCTTCTCAGTCAAGAATAGTGGCAAATGCCTACTATAATTGTCTCACTCAGAAAGCTGAAGCAGGAGGATTTCTGTGAGTTTAAGGCCAGGTAGGGTAACATAGCAAAATCCTAGCTTAAAAAAACCAAAACAAAACATAACAAAAAAGAAAGTTAGTTCAAGGCCAGCCATGGCTATATAGAGTGACTGTCACAAAAACAACCCCAAAAGGCAAGCCATCCCATCGCACTCACTCTTTGGAAACACAGACTGGACAGGATGAAGGAGCATGTGACTATGAAGAAAACTCCTGCTCTGACTTGGGGGTGAGAGCTGACAATCACACAGACATTCAGTAGAAGTCTGATGGGGAGGGGGAAGTTCTACGGAAGGGGTGCCCAAGGGCAGGAATTCACCTGGAGCTTTGATAAAGAGCTTAAGAGGGGATGGGGAGTCAGCTGGTTGACTGCTTGCCTAGTGTACAGAAAGCTCAAAGTTTGATCCCTAGCACCAAATGAACATGACATGCTCTTCCATACCTATAATTCCTGAACCCTATAGGTAGAGGTAGGAGGATCAAGAACTCAAGGCCAGCCTGAGCTGCCTGAGATCCTATCTCAAACACAAAAGAGCCTGGGGAGGGACAGAGGGGATACGATATTTCAGAAGGACTAGAAAAGCAATGCCTAGACAAGAAGTGGCTCTAAGGGTCTAAAAGCTCTAAAAGGCTTGAGGCCATTTATGCCTTTAATCCCAGTAGAGACAGATGGATCTCCATGAGTCTGAGGCCAGCCTAGTCTACACAGCCAGTTCCAGACCAGTCAGGACTACACAGTGAGACCCAGTCTCAAAAACAGTAACAAGAAAAACACAAATAAAAACAGTGTTCCTTTCCACATAGTGAGAGGGCTAGAACAGACTTGAGAAAGGAGGATTTGAAATTATCCCTACAGCGCTGGGAGCCCTCCAGAGCCTCTCAGGACACTCCTGCCACAGTGTCTACCTGTAGTTTCTAATTATCCATTCATCTGGAGATGCTTTAATGCCAACCCCTTCTCATGCTGTAAAGCCAGAATGTGTCAGCCTGCTTGCTACTATATGCTCAATGGCTGGCATGTTGAATTTGTGCAATAAAAATATTTACTGACTGAACAGGAGCAGGCAGGCTGTGAATTACAAAAAAACAAAGAAAGAGACATGTAGGCAGGGAGTGAGGCTGCGCTCACACTGTGGACTCCTTCGGTGTCTTTCTGAGGCCTTTAACCTGGAGACCAATGAGGGATGGATGGACCTTTGACATAAATGTACCCAGACAATGATTTGCTCACAACAAACACTCCATGAAGATCTGAGCATCCCGTGCATACCATGCCTTCTGCTACCTCTCATCTTGGTAGAAGACAGACAATAATTTCAGAGAGTCTAAGATGTGAAAGACACAAAGCAGGGAAGGCCTCTCTGAGAAGGTGACATTTGGGCTGGTTCTTGTTCTTATTTATTTTGTGTGTGTGTGCCTGAGTATATTGCCTACATGTATGTAAATGCACCTGTGATCTGTGTCGTACAATGCCCACACAGGTCAGAAAACGGCATAAGATCCCCTGGAACTGGAGTTACAGATGGTTGTTAGCTGCCATGTGGGTGCTGTGAATCAAACCTGGTCCTCTCAAGAGCAGTCACTGTTCTTAACTGCTGAGCCATCTCTCCAGCCCCTTGGGCTGGTTCTTAAAGGATGAAGAGTTAGCAATCTTAAGACCAGAGGAAGGAAGCACCTGGCAAAGGCCAGGGTAGCTGAGTGGCAGCTGGAAAACACAAAGCTGGAAGAATAAAGCAGTCGAGTCACCTCAGCCCTTACATCGCACATTTGAAGGGGCAGTGCTGTGGATAAGACAAAAATGACAACAGCAAAGAGTGTTTGGACCAGCAAGACAGGTTCTATGCGGCAGCAGCAGGTGGGGCCACCCTCCTTCCTGGAGAGAGGCCTGTAACCCTCCAAGAGGGAGGAGTGTTCACTTGCATAGCTTCTCTACCCCAAAGGTTCAACACTGACTTGCAGGAAATAAGAATCATGACAAGGGCCAGGTATCTTGGGACAAAATAGCAACCAAAAAGACACCCCCCCCCCCCCCCCCAATCATGATAAAACCAACTGCGTAACAAAGTGCTGGGTCAGAGGATTTTCATGTAAGGCACACGCTAAGTATTAATTAACAGAAATAGTCCTGCTGAGAGTTATCAGTGAATTATGACCCTGACCCTGAGAAGGCTTTCTAGAAGCAAGCTATGGTACTGGGAAAAAGCTGGGTGGTGAAGACTGAGGTTTTTAAATGATGTACGACCTTTCAGGTCACAACTACTCTGGGCTTCAGATTCCCTAAATTAAAGTGAGAGAGCTGGGCTACTCAAAGAATTCTGGGAGTGATCCAACATAAAATCTCTTGACAGCTTTATATTCTCAGGAGTCCTCCATCCCTCTTTCCTGGCCTTGACACTGTGCTCCACAAATCCTAAAACGAATGAAGGCCAACCTCTCATTTCACAAGACAGGAACCTTGAGCCTGGAGGGGTCAGGGACAAGGAGTCAGTGGGTGAGGGGACATCCTGCTATAGACCTGGATGGTCTGGATTCTTACATTACCTAGAAGTAACAGCAGGGAAAATAGAAGTAGGCGGGCCTCAACGTTGGTGGGAAGGGAAGAGTCCTTCCCAAGGCAGAGCACTCCAGTCTCACGGCCCTCCGGCCTCTTGGCTTTGGCTTGCTGATTAAAACGTGGACAGTAACAAAATCTGACTTACAAAGGTGTTTAAACGGTGCCTGGAGCGTAGTAGGGACTCTGAGCCTGAGTGGTAATTTTCAAGGAAAATTAAAAAGCCGGTGCAAGATGGAAACACGTGGGGTGTGGTAGGCGCGAGCGTGACTAATTCCTAACAATCCCCAGTTTCCGGCCTGCTACCACTAGCGCCGCATTTCCAGAGCGCCCCGCAGGCCAGGTCCCGCATCTCCCACGCGAGGTCGGGGCTCCAGCTTCATGGTGACCTTGGACCAGACCACTTCCTCATGGAGCCTCGGTTTTCTCATCTGCAAAACGGAGGTAGCGACCCCACGCGGCTTCCGCCCCGAGGGACCCAAGAAGAAACCACGGAGGGCACGTGGCCGCGTCCGCCCCACTCGTGTACCGATGAACGGACTGCAGGTCTTCTGCAGCCCCTCGCCGGTCTCCATGGCAGCGCCCGACCTACCTTCCTGCCGGCAGTAGGCCATGGCTGCTCCCAGAGTTCGCAGCTCGCAGAAACGGAGGGCGCGGCGGTAGCGGGCACACCTTCACTCGGTGACCTCGCTCTCCTCAGGCCCCGCGGGTAGCTCAGAAGACCGCGAGGACCCGCCCCCTCCAGGCCTGCCCGCCGCGCGCCTGCCTCCGAGCCTCCTCCTCCTCAGCCCCTCAGCCGAAACTACACTTCCCAGCAGCCCGCGCGCCCCTCCGCCACGCTCCAAGCTTTCCGAACTACAGTTTCCAGAAATCTTGTAGTGACCATGCGCACAAGGGAAACAAGCGGGTATCGCAATTTTGTAGCGGACGCTTCCGGGCTCGGACTACATTTCCCAGCAGGCCAGACGATGCGCGTGCGCAGACAACTTGAGAGCGCGCGGGGTGGTAACTTATCTGGAGTCCTGCCTGGACCTAGATTCCACGCCAAATCTTGCCGCTCTGTGGCAGGTAGGAGGCCACTGCTTTCTCTTCTCTCGTCGTCAGCCCACTTCCTAGCTGACCAGAGACCGAGGCGGCAACAAGCCGGAGCCCGCCATGGCCGCAAACGTGAGTGCCTCCTGGTCCGCTGGGCCACACCCAGACCCCATCATCCGGGCGGTCTCTTTACCCGGGTTCGTGTGAGTCCTTTGGAGATCCAACCCTAGTGGGTGCGGCTGTCCCAGTCTCCCTGTTCTCGCCCATCTGTCGTGTCCTTCCCTGCGTTCTTTGGTCCACCCACCCTCGGGCCTCTTGTCTATAGGGATGCTCCCCTCAGTCGGATCTATTTGTGCGCTGCGCATCTCCTTCCACTTAGTTCCCGTCTGGGCCTCTGGGATTCCGAAACTTGTGGAACTTGGAAACCAGAGAGACCACAGAGAACCTGCCAGTCGGTGGGAAGGAAGGGGAGGCGATCCTGCCCAGGTGGAGGTGTCCAGCAAAGGCTGCAGTGACCTCCCCGCCTTTGGGGGTGTGTACACCCAAGCCGAGATGCTGTAGCAGGCGCTGCCGGGCTGAATACCTGGAGACGGAGCATTTTCCCTACCGCCGGCCCTTCGAGCTCTGATTGATTTGGTTAGAGGCCTGGAAGAAGCTGAGGACGGTTCCTTCCAGGCCTCTGGCCTCTTCCCATTTCAACTAGTCCTCCTACAGACCTTTCCTAGTGAAGCCCCAAAATTCATTCAACAAACCGAGCTACACCACCTCCAGGGTTCTGGGTGTGGGAGAAGCTGGTGACTCACCACCACCTATGGTGGAAGCGCCTCTGGAGCCAACTCGGGAGCATTGCCAGCCAAAGGCACGCCCTCTTTCCCTCTTTGGTGGAGTGTCCTTGCCGCCCTACTCAGGCCTGTTATGCCCTCTTCCCAGGCCCCTCCTCTATCCTCAAACCTCCCACACCTCCTGAGAGGCCAGAGTCTGTGTTACTGCCCTAGTCAGCCTTGCCTGGCTCTCTGTCAGGCCCTGGATGGGGGATTAGAAGTCAGGAATGCTGCACCTAGAAAGACCTGACTCAGTCTGTCAGTGCAGAGGGCAGTCAGTAGACTAGCCTGACCAAAGCAGGTGGACTGCTGCCCACCCCATCACCACCACCGTATTTTACAGTCGCTCAGCAGAAGACACCTGCGGAGGGGCTCTTATCCAGCTTAGCATGCCACATACAGCTTGGGAAGGTGCTGGCAAGGGCAAGCTTGGGAGTCAGGACCTGGAGATTCTTCCACTCCTTTGATCCCGGTTCACTCTCGTGGGATCAGTTACTCTGAGGTTTGAGGAAGGCTGCTGGGCATACAGCCTGGTGCATGGGAGTACTTAATGCATGAAGAAAGCCTTCCTCACAGGCTCACACACATAGTCCTGGCAGGCAGAGACCATTTTGGGTATGTTGGGGTCTGACTCTCACACCAAGGGACATAGACACATTTGGTTGTCCTCAGTTGTTGATCCGTTGTGTTATTCTCCTGGGAAGACTTGAACAAACATCCATTCATGCCAGATAGGATGGTGATAGACCAAAAGGAACAACTCTGCCAAGTCCAAAGAGTGTATTGGGCCTACTTACAGGAGCATGGGTGACCTCAACACAGCTACATCACTTAAGTCCCACCCCATAGCACACCTATGGAAAGTGGTCTAGATGCAGTCCTCTTTCTGTCTGCCTTCTAACTCCTGTGTGCTCCTTCAGCAAGAGTGCATATCGCTGGGGGTGGGGCATATGAAGCCAATGAGATGCTAATAGGCCTAATCTTGTGAGGGGTTTGTGCCATAGCTGCCCTGATTTTCAAGATGGCAATGACCTTGTCATGCCTGGAGGACAGAATTCCAGAGCTTCTAATCCTAGCTGGGGACACATTCATGGGACCCACCAAGCAGGGTAAACAAGAAAGATCTTAGGACAGTGGGGTGGAGTGGAGGCAACTAAATTCGGTATAACAACTACCCTGTGCAGAAGGTATTGTCTCCAGCAATCGGAAACAATACCAGAGAAATGGAGCAAAACACCAGGCTCACACATTGGCAGAGCTGGGATTCCAACCCCTGCCTGTGCGTTGCCCAGCCCTTTCATCGCTTGATTGCTCATTGCTTCTAAGCCCAGTGTGCTGGGCATGGGTGTGTGTTACTGGTGTGTGTGTGTGTGTGTGTGTGTGTGTGTGTGTGTGTGTGGCAGAAGGTATTGTCTCCAGCAATCGGAAACAATACCAGAGAAATGGAGCAAAACACCAGGCTCACACATTGGCAGAGCTGGGATTCCAACCCCTGCCTGTGCGTTGCCCAGCCCTTTCATCGCTTGATTGCTCATTGCTTCTAAGCCCAGTGTGCTGGGCATGGGTGTGTGTTACTGGTGTGTGTGTGTGTGTGTGTGTGTGTGTGTGTGTGTGTGTGTGTAAACACACACACATATATATGCACATACATCACTGCTCACTTACCTCTCCCCTAGCCTGAGGGACACCCTCCTGACCTCTCTTCCTCTCTGGGTTCAGGGTTGACCAGGAGGGATGCAGGTCTCCTGCTGCTGTTCCCTGTGGCTGGCTCCCAACATTCAATTTGCATTACAGCCCAAGAAATGAGAAGGATAATTTAGAGCAAAGGGGTCCACCCAGGTTTGAATCCCTACCCACCACTTAGAGGCTATTGATCTGGGAAGATGTCCTAAGCACTGAACCTTGATTTCCTCATCTGTGAAATGGGGTAGCGGTGGCCCCACCCCCTAGAGCTGGCCAATATCTAGCCTGTGACAGATATGTGTTTCCCATTGTGGTCATCCTGAGGGCTGATGGTCACCTTGTTGCCTGCAGCAGTTCTCTCCACTGAGAACTGAGGTTTCAAATGGTGTGGTTCTGGGTGTAGCAGGTATCTAGTCCCCAGCAGACCTGAGCAGCTCGAGGTACAGATGTTCAGGAGAACAGGACATCCAATATGCTTAAAGACTCAAACTCAAATCCCTCTGACCCCCAACCACAAAGGGACCTTAGCTCTCTGAGGTTCCTACCTGGGAACAACTTTGCATCTCTGTGATTTTTGTCAGCACACCCACAGCCTGGGTGGCAGCCCCAGTTTCAGTTATGGAGATATCTGATAATGTTCCTATTAGCTGTAACTCCCACATGGTGCCTATGAAGCCCTGGCACTAAACCATCACCCCATGCATTGGATTATCACCCCCATTTTACTCATAAGAAAGTGAAGGATACACAGCTGGTGAATGACAGAGCCAGAGTTGAAGCCCAGGCCTCTGGCCAAGGTTGTGAGCAGCAGACATACTTCAGGTCACAGCAGGCTGGCAAAGTTACTCCACTGATCTAAAGCTTGAGCTGTGGGAAGCTGCCTGGGCATGCCCATCTGCTTCATCTCCCAACAGCACTCCACAGGTAAAGCAGATGTGCTCCCCAGAGCCTCTCCCTGTCCTACACCATTGCTCTCACAGTTGCCCCAAGGTCTGCCTCTATACCCCTCCTCCAGGTAGCCTGCCTTGATAACGCCAGCTGGAAGGTACACCCAGCACTAGGTCCACTTCTCATTGGACACTTAGCAAACCTGTGACCCAACTGCTCTAAACCCACCTCTATCTCTTACAACCTCACAGGGTACAGCACGACCCACCCAGCCACTGTTAGATTTAAGAGTGCAGAAAAAGGAAGGAGTTTAAAGTTTAGAAATAAGAGAGCCAGACTTGCCACAAGCAAGGAATGTGTTCCTTTATTCAGGGAACCCAGCAAAGGGCTAATAAACCCTTCTAAGGAATGAGGGTATCTGCGATGAAGGGCGGAGCAGTTTGGACTTATATAGGAACTCTGTGGAATGCAGCTACAGGAATTTGCTCAGTGTCAGTGTCCTTGGGGTAATTGAGGGTCTTCTTCCTAAGATTATTTTCTCAGAAGTAGGCAAGTTATCTGATGGCACTAAAGGAGACCGGCTGGCTCTGTAAACGGTCTCTCTCAGTCCAGGGAGTGATCAGTAGATAAGGCTTGAGCAAGGCCAGGCTGCTAATTTAGGTCCAGTTTGGCCACTTTAAGGAATTTATGTCTTTATGACTTCCTTTAATGAAACTTATGGCTCTCCTGCAATTCACATACCATCAGCCACTACTTCTCAAATTTAAATAAAAACACATTTCTAGCCAGGTGGGCCTAGTGGTATATGCCTTTAATCCCTGCACTCGAGAAGCAGAGGCAGGTGGATCTCTGAGAGTTTGAAGGTAGCCTGATCTACACAGTGAGTTCCAGGCCAGCCAGGGCTACATAGTGAGACCCTGTCTCAAAAAGGGGGAGGGAAGGGAGGTGTTTGCTGTCAAGCCTGATGGCCCAATTTCAATCCCTGGGACCCACATGGTATAAAAAGAATTGACTCCCACAGGTTGTCATCTGACCTCCACGTGTGCAGTGTGGCACAGCTGTACCTGTACAGACATACAGCATAAACACACACACACACACACACACACACACACACACACACACACACAAATCAATGTAATAAGCAAACAAAACTTCTAACCGTTTTGTAAACAGCTTGTTGATTCTTTAAAAATTAAACATTTATCTTCCTTATGGGTACTAGAAAGACTGAACCCCTATGCATGCCAGGCAAGTGTTCTACATGCCCAGCCTGCAAATTTCAACATATTTAGAGCTAGTTCTCATTCTGATTTTTCTCCTTCAGTATTCCAGTATCGGTAGCAGGAAAGAACATGTCAAAATTACCTCCGACCCCCAGCCAGGCTTCCTGGAGCGACTGAGCGAGACCTCCGGTGGCATGTTTGTGGGTCTCATGACCTTCCTGCTCTCCTTCTACTTAATCTTCACCAATGAGGTAAGACATCTGGCCTCCCTTGTACGGAATGAGGATTCCCCCGTGTCAGGAACAAAAGCTGTGAATCTAAAGACTGGACTCAAAAATAAAGGCCTAGATTTTACAGGAGAAAAAGAAGTGCAGAGTTATTTAGAATTCTCTCTGCTGTGACATACCTCACTGTAAGCCAGAGAGGACAGAGAATCAGTTTACACACCTGAAAACCTGCTTCAGTCATGACTGAATTCTGGTGCTCATATGGGTTCCTGGGAATCATTTCTGCCTCTTTATAGTGGATTTGTCTTGGGCAGGTCCTTCCCTATCGGGGCATATATGATCCAGCAGTTCCAGTCTCATCCAAACAGCTTAGACATCCCAGAGAAAAGAGGAGCCATCTCTTTAAATCAATTTAGCAGAAGTTACAAGTATTTCTCAGGTCTTGGTTTAGGTCTTAGTCCTTTGGGAACACATTCTGGTTGGTCAGGCCTAAATCACATGATTTTGGGTAGTGGTTCAGCTTGGCCTTTGTAAATCACATGGATAAAGAGCCAGGGACAGTAGAAGGGAGAGGGAAATGTAGAGACAGGATAGGTACAGGGCAGAGATACACCAGCCATTCCCAACATGCAGTCAGTGCTGAGATTGATAAGGGTTGGTGAGAAGCAGCGAGGTGGTGGGGAGGATCTGCCTGGCAAAGTGGATGTGGGTTCCAGTCCTGAGTCTCCACTTGCTAGACCTCAACAGTAGAGTTGGGGGATGGATCTCTAGTCACTGAGACCCAGCCTGCCCCATGCCCTCAGCAAGCATGGATGTCTAGCAGCTCCTGAGTTATTGAAATCTCTACTCCACCCCACTCACAGGGCCGTGCACTGAAGACAGCCACCTCACTGGCAGAGGGCCTCTCTCTCGTGGTTTCCCCTGAGAGTATCCACAGTGTGGCTCCAGAGAATGAAGGGAGGCTGGTGCACATCATCGGGGCGCTGAGGACGTCCAAGGTAGGCTAGATGACTTGGGGCTGGGCTTTGGAGACAGACCCATATGGGTATGGTTGCACACCCTAAAGCTGTGTCAGACATATCACTTCTCAGTCCCGACGTCTTCACCTGTAAAATGACGTAACGGTGAGCTTTAGCCCGTCTGGGTGAGAATGTCATAAATAGGTGCTCTTGGGATTATGACTACCATGTAGCCAGTCTGCTTCTTGGGGCTTTGCTGGTGTCTGAACATGCAGTACATGCCTGTATTATAAGGTCAGGGTCACAGGTATTGTGTTGGGAGCTCAGGAGGGCTTTGCCCCAGGCTCCTCACTCTCAGCCCTGCTCCTTGCTTTTATTTCTCCTGCAATCTGGCTTCCTCTGAGTTAGGGATTCTGGACCGTGTAAGCCTGATCTTTATTCTTTTGGTATGTTTGATTCTTTTTGAAGCTCCTGTCAGACCCAAACTATGGGGTCAATCTTCCAGCTGTGAAATTGCGGCGGCAGGTGGAGATGTACCAGTGGGTAGAAACAGAAGAGTCTAGGTAAGGACCAGGCATGAGGAATCACTGAGGTGAAGAGCACAGATATCAGGATAAGGGACTGGCTTTCATGCCATTTGACCAAAATCAAAGCATAAGATCTGGTATTAGAAAAGTGTCAAAGTAGCCCAAGATTGGTAAACAGTGACCTTTTATTTGGCGGTGTCAAGAATCCAGTGCAAAGTGGCTCAAAGCTGAAAGGAGGGGACTGCTCAGCTCTCTCACCAGGGACCTTCCTCAGTGTACAGCCTGAGGTTTGACTCAAGTGGTGTCACTAGAATCATTGTGGCCCTCCCATCACCAATCCCTGCTCAGCTTTACCTGCATTAGTCCATCTTCTTTCTTTCCCACAGCAGGCACAGTGCCTTCCCATGTAGTTTACATCCTATCATAAGCCCAGGGAAGGCTCTCTGTGGCCAGAGACGATCACCTGGAGCCAGGGCCGGGCTCAGCCCCACCTGGACCACATGGCCAGTGAGGGGTAGGGAGTGGTCAAGGGAGGCTAGAGAAGGTCCCCCCATTGCACTGGACTCTCCCAGAGGGAACAGTCAGATATCTCTCTGGGCCCGAAGCTAGGTGCCTTAGGGTAAGCCAACAGGAGGCAGGTGTCAGCTAGGCTGAGGGAGCATATCCTTCCCAGCAGGCCTTCCAGAGATGATGCCTGCCTGCCCCATGGAGGCTGGGGAGTGCATGTTCCTGAGCCCATGAGGTTCTGCTCCATGGTTGGGGACACTGGGTCTTGAGGCCACTTCTATCCAGAGATGCCTGGAGACCAGATAGCCTTGTGTGCCTGAGCTGACTCATGGCTGCCTGTGCTTTCTCTGCAGCGAATACACAGAGGACGGGCAGGTGAAGAAGGAGACAAAGTACTCCTACAGTGAGTACCAGCCTATCAGACCCCCGCATGTGCCATGAACATGCCATCTCTACTCTACCCTCGGCTGGTGACAATGAGCAGCACAGTGGAACTGTGGGGAGGTGTGGCAGATGACAGCACCAGGCATAGTTTCTGGGTGCCAGTCCTCAGAGCCCCACAGGTCCACTGTCCAGGGAGGCCTCAGGAGCCATCAAAGGTTGTAAGGAAGTATGATAGGAGGACCATGAGACCACTCTTACCTTGGAATCTGAGTTGTTCCTTCTTTCCAAGCAGACCCCGAATGGAGGTCGGAAATTGTCAACAGCAAAAACTTTGACCGAGAGATTGGCCACAAAAACCCCAGGTGAGAGGTGGGTCTAGGCATGTATCCAGCCTGGCCTACCCATTACAAGCACTGGCCTCAGTTTTTTATCTGATTAATGGGTTGAGATAATTCTGCCCCAAAGTCTGGTGAAAATGTGGGGTGTAGTTTTAACACCAAACCCTGTGGTGGCACCCGCACAGAGCAAAAGCTGGCTCTTGCTGACCCTCAAATAAGTCAGCACAAGCCTTGGGTGAGGAGCTGAGAGATCCTTGTACAATGTAGTGCCCTTGCTATTGTCACGGGTGGGAGGACGTGGCATTTGTTCTGGGCCTTAGGATTCCTCAGGGAAGGTCTCTCTGTGGCATGGGGTTATAATTAGATGTGTCACTTGGATGTGGCTGGAGCAGGGGCATGTGCAGTCACAGCCAGGAAGAGGGTCAAAGGTCAGAGGCTCCCCAGGCTAGAAGAGGTATGCAGTCTAGGGAGAGCCCATCTGATGGCCATGGGAGGGAGGGACAAGGTGGTAGATCTAGGTAGGAGAGGTGAAGCCCTGGGTGACAGTTGAGGTGCTCCACCCAGGGGAGGGAAGCAGGAGCCCCTGGGGATGGTGCTAAGCCTAGGCTATGTCTGGACTTACAGGAACCTCCTGGGTAGGGACCCTCCCCAGCACACACAGCCCATAGAGACCAGTCAGCTCCCACCTTGGTGCCCCATCGCTGACAGCTCCTCTTTCCCTCAGTGCCATGGCGGTGGAGTCGTTCACAGCAACAGCCCCCTTTGTCCAAATCGGCAGATTTTTCCTCTCAGCTGGTAAGTCTTGGGCCTTCTACAGAGGTGCCTGCCCTGGGGTCCTGACCTTCCCTTGGCCCCTCCCAGGCTGTGGCCCCAGCACCAAGCAGGCCCTCAGCCCTCGGTGTTGGTGTCAGGCTAGCCGACCCCCATCTCATACATAGGGCAGGGGCCAGAGGGAGGTGAATCCTGAGGTAGAACCCCACTCCTCCCGGTTTCTCTAAAGCCTGGGTTTCCTAGAAATAATCATAGGTACTATACCCTCATCCCACTGCTCTGGGTGTCTATTCTGAGCAGATTTTGTGGCAGAGCCCTGCCTCAGGCAGATGTCAGCCAGGAGTGCAGACAAGTTACTCCCTTCCTTCCTTTTCTCTAATCTCCAGCAAGTCTACATTTGAGCCCTGCCCAGTCCAACTCTGTACCAAAAGGAGGGAGCACATCACAGGCACCCCAGTGAACCTAAGTAGAAACCTTCAAGGTTTAAGGTGGCACCATCAATCACAGTAACGCTGTGACTCCATCCCTGGGCCAGCCTTAGGAGGGTAACAGTAACTCACTTAAGGCCCAGATAGCCAAGATAAGGGAAGAAAGGCAAGTACCTCTTGCCCTGGTGCTCTATCAGCTTTGCTGCTCAACTGGTGCCTGCTTTGCAGAGCAGCCCAGCGTAGATGTACATGGATGGATTCCGAGGTGAGGTGGGCAGAAGCCAAGACCATTTTCAGATCAAGGGCCAGACTGGCTGGGCAGGAGAGGGCATGAAGCCTTCCTGGAGGATCAGTGACTGAGATGGGCTGGCATGGGCACAGGGAAGTTCTGGAAGAAATGGAGTCAGGATAGGGCACTGCTGCTGGCATGGTAACATACAACTGTAATCTCAACACTCAGGAAGCTGAGGGAGGAAGATCACAAGTTTGAGGCCAACTTGGGCTACATTGTGAGACCCTGTCTCAAAATTTTTTTTAAAAAGGTGGGCTTGGTGGCATAGGCCTGTAATCTCAACACTTGAGAAGTAAAGGCAGGAGAAGCAGGAGTTCAAGATCATCCTCACCTATGTAGTGAGATTGAGGCCACCCTGGGCTACAGGAGGCTGACTCCCCTTTCCCCCTAAAAAGAGTACCCTCCAGATGGGAGGGCCATGTGGGCAAAGGCCCGAGGTGTGGGCTGGGTGGCAGTCTGTGGCCAGGTAGGCCAGGATGTCAGGTTGCAGGGAGGCAGGGGTACTCCATGGAGCCCCTGCCTCTGAGCACTGCTTCTCTCAGGCCTTATTGACAAGATTGACAACTTCAAGCCACTGAGTCTGTCCAAGCTGGAGGACCCCCATGTGGACATCATCCGCCGAGGAGACTTTTTCTACCACAGTGAAAACCCCAAGTACCCCGAGGTACACAGAGGCATGGACTGCTCAGATGGCAGAGGCCAGGGCCTTAGAGTAGCACTGAGGGCAATGTGTGCCAGCCATGTGCAGACGTTCAGTTCAGCCAAATCCAGGCTACACTTCGCCCAGTGAAACTGGAGATGGGAAGGCCTTCTAGGGACAGGACAGCATGGTGAAAGGTGTGGGATGGGAAGGCCAGGTTCAGGGATTTGATGGCATTGCCATTCCCTAAGTTTTCTCTTCACTTCTACCCCTAGGTTGGCGACGTACGCGTCTCCTTTTCCTATGCAGGGCTGAGCAGCGATGACCCTGACCTGGGCCCAGCTCATGTGGTAACCTGGTTTCCTAGGGGCAGACTCCAAGTCAGGGGTTCACCACTCCCTGGGCCCAGACACCTGGGGTGGGAATGGTCATGGCCACTTGGCATCTCTGGAAACTCAAGTGTACTCTATTGTATAAGCAGTCGGTGCGCTCTTGAGCATTTTCCCCATAGCTGTCCCTGGACCCTAGGCTAGGAACCATAGTCCTAGAGTTATTCCAGTCATGGGCAGCTCTTCCCCTGATCATAATATATGATCTGTGAGTACTTGGTCTTGGTTCCTACAGATAGTCAGAACTCCACTATAGGGCCTGACCTAGGAGGGTGACAGAGAAGACTCTTAGGGCTCAGGCAGCCAAGATGAGGGAAGAAAGGCAGGTGATTCAGACTTGGTCTGGCTGCCCCATATGCTCTGCTACTCAGCTGTTGCTTGCCATGACCACCTGTCCTGCCCACAGTAGCTCCCAGTCTGGCAGAGCCCTTTCCTATGAAGCCCCACCCCATCCCCTGCTCTTTTCCAACATGGGCTTCTGCCCAGGGGCCTCCCTGGAGCTTGGAATGAAGCAGTTGAACCAGAGCACTAGGGGCTGCCTCCCATGGAAGATGGAGACAAGCCCCAAGTCTCCTCACTTCCTGGCTGGAATCTGCAGGTTGGGTTGTGGGTCTCACCCTGTGCCTCTGCCTGTCTGATGGCCCTACTCAGTTCTAATACTCATGTCTCTGACCAGGTCACTGTGATTGCCCGACAGCGGGGTGACCAGCTTGTCCCATACTCCACCAAGTCTGGGGAGACCTTGCTGCTCCTGCACCATGGGGACTTCTCAGCAGAGGTGAGTTGCCGCTGCCTTGGCTGTGTGATGAGGGACAGGCACATCCTTCTCTGCTACCTGGCACTATTTAAGAAGCTCCGCTGCAGAGGCCACCACCAGTGCAGTGCAGCAAGAAAAAGAAATAGGGTGGCAGCCTCCCGTGCAGGGTTGTGCAGGGCACTGAGGACTGAACGGTGAGTGGAATCTGCCTCCTCAGGTGGTCAGCCTAACAGGCAGAGTAGCGAGAAAGACCTGAGGTAAGGATGGTTGTGCAGAGTTAAGGAGAATAGCTGTGCCAGCTTTTCCAAAGAAATGGGTTTCTACAGCCAGGGCCTATGACAGAGGCTCTCATAAAGAGGACTATCCTCAAACACCCTCATTACTGGGCACCAGGAGTACAGGGGACAGTGTGGGTAGTGAGGGGCCTCTTCACCCTACTGGGCATCATAACAATGCAGGGTTTGGAGCTGGGATGTCAGGATTGAGTGAGTGAGGGGAGTACCTACCTGCACATAGGTTCCATAGTCCTCTGGGTGTACCTTTCCTCAGTTGTACCCAGTGCTGAGGAGGAGGGATCCTGATAAGTCAGTTCTGAAACCTGAGGTAGTCTCCCTTCCCCGGTGGGAAGTCCTCTTCAACAGAAGGCAGTGCTGATTCTAGCTGTTAACCCAGCAGGTTTGTCCCGGCTCTTCTTTATGTGCTTTAAGAAAATTGCTGGGGTTTCATCCACAACAGCCAGAGCCACGGCTGCAGGCTGTGGCCCTTATATTATTGGGCCTTCAGCTGTCCTCTGTCCATCCAGCTGCCTTCCTCCCAGTCTCCATCCCAGTGGGTGGCAGTGTCTGGGCCCCACCTTCTCCTTGTACCTGGCCAAGACAGGGTGTGGTAGGGCTGGTTACCAGTCTCAGGGTGGGGCTGCTGCCTCCCAGCCTGGTGGGCCATGAGTCACCCTAGGGACTGATCTAAAATTAGGAGGCCCTTTTCTCTTTCTCAGGGCTTTTGTCTAGCCCCTGACTTCCAGCCTTCTCCGGCAGAGTCCCGGGTCTCAGAGCTGTTCCTCACAGAGTGGCAGGTAGCACGTGGCTAGTGAGGGCCAGGAGGGAAGGCTTGACCAGGCAGGTGGGCCGGTAGGCACACGGAAAAGAAAGCTGGACCCCAAGTCAGGTTGCCAGGACTCCAGGGGCAAAAGAGTACAGGGCCCAGACCAGGACACTGCTCACAGCCCCAATCTATCTCCTACCTGGCTCCATCTCTGCCTCAGACCTTAAGCCAATCTTAATCTCTCTGAGCCCGTTTCTTTACCTGTAAAATGAAAAATGTTAAAAACACTATCTCGGCATCTTGTGTGGTAGCTCTTCATGAAGTCTACACATCATCTCTGAGCATAGGATATCAGGAATGGTCCCTGCTCTTGAGAACTTAGTTAACTGCCTGTGCTGAGGCTATAGGTATATGATGTCACTTAACCACTTAGAGCCTCAGTCTCCCATCTGTAGAATGGGGATAAGGGTTCCTACTTTCTGAGTTTAGGAATCAATTAAGTATATATGCAAAATACTTAAGGCAGTGACACCTAAATATTAAGACAAGTATTTCCCATCTTTCTGTGTTGAGATTGGGGTAGGAGGGTACTGATTTCAATCAGAGGTCAGGGAAGCCTGTCAAAAGAGGTGGCATTTGAGCCAAGACTGGAAGAAAGTACAGAGCTGCCGGGTGGCTGTGGGCAGTCTGCATTGTGAAGGCTGGGTGTGACAGCACACTTGATCCCATCTGACACAGCCAGCCATGGGCCCAGGGCCCAGGCAATAGGTCAGAGGTGGCACCACAGCTGTGTGATGTGGAAACAGGATGGGGTGAGGAAGCAGGGAGGCAGTGGGGCGAGAGCTAGTGTGAGGGCCCCAGGTGAAGGATGGTGATGGCATAGCTCAGGGGTGGACAGTGAGGAGAAAGCTGATGGGGTTTAGGTGGCAAGGAGAGGGCAGTCACACCTGACTCCCAGGTTCCAGCATGTGCAGGTGGAGAAGATGGAGATGCAGGATGGGCTGGAGGCTGTGGTGTCAGGCATGCCAGGAGGCCGGGGACAGTGGTTAGGAGGTGTAGGAGCCCCAGCCTGTGCGCCTAGAAGCAGTCCTTATGAATAGTGTTATAAGTCACAGGCATGTGGCAGTCACAGGACTCGTGGGAGGTCCTGGGCAGAGTGGATGAGACAGCCACAGAATACCTGCATATAGAGTCCAGGAAGAGAGGCAAGGACAGACAAAGTAGAGGCTGAAGGTGGCCTTCCTCCAGGTGGGGCCACAGGCTAGACCACAAAGATCTCTTATTCCACACTCTTGTGCCACAGGCCAAGGGAGTTAAATGTGTGTGAGAGGTTTTCCCAGGTGTCTTCCTGTGCTCTGTAAGAAGTGGCCAACAGCCTCTCAGCACCCATACTGCTGGCTGGGCAGGCTGGTGCCACCCTGAGTCCTATGCCACCTTGTCCTGCAGGAGGTGTTTCGTAGAGAACAGAAGAGCAACTCCATGAAGACATGGGGCCTGCGGGCAGCCGGCTGGATGGCCATGTTTATGGGCCTCAACCTCATGACTCGGATCCTCTACACCCTAGGTATGTGTGGAGGGAACAGGGGAGCTTATGGGGCAGGTCGCTGGACCCCCGGCGTGGTGTGTGCGGGCACCCCGGGGTCTCCGCCACACCTGGCTAATCCCGGCGTGAGTCTGGCTGCAAGTGATGTGGGGAGCGTGCCTGGGCTCCTGGGCGCACTCACTCTGGATGTGGCCCAGGGTCAGGTGTGCATGCACTCTCCCACCGTGGTTCTGGTCCCGCTGGCTAGCTAGTGGCTGGCGGGCCTGGCTGGCCGCGCCTCTCTGGAGACAGCAGGTGCGCAGACTTCTCTGATGCTGGCTGTAGCTGATAGCTACACACTTCTCTGGAGCGGAGAGCTTCCTCTGCTACTAGAGTATTATCTAGTCGGAATCCCGCCTCTATTACACCCTTGTACCCTTCCTCAGGATTGCGGAGTTCCTGGCCAGTGAACTCCACAGGGAAGAGGCATGGAGGCGGTGAAAGCTGGGGTATCCGTGGGCCGATAATGGAGGAATAGTGCCCTCCGGGGAGACTGGATCACAGAATTTAGTGTTACAGCTCAAGACAAGTGGCTCAGCTCAGTCGGAATCCTGCCTCTATTACACCCTTGTACCTTTCCTCAGGATTGCGGAGTTCTGGCCAGTGAACTCCACAGGGAAGAGGCATGGAGGCAGCAAAAGCTGGGGTATCTGTGGGTCGATAACTGAGAGTGCTGCTCTCCAGTGAGATCAGGTCGCTGGTAGTAAGACACAGGACTCAAGGCATGGCTTAGTCTGTGTTTACAGCTTTATTGTATCTCTGCTCCTTGCCATCCAGCCCTCTGCTGATCCAGCTTTCTGGGACCCAATCTCCGGGACCCAGTCTCTGACCCGATCTCCGACTATTAAGAGAAGACTAGCATATTTATATACCATGGGGGTAGTGGTAAAAGCTTTTAGATACTTTGTGAGATATTCTATTTACATGTGGAAGTGGGTTTCTGCTAGACTATTGTCTACCTGTAAAAATCACACACAGGAAGGCATGGTATGCATAGAGCCAAAGGCCATGTTTATGTCAGGGCATTTGTGGCGGCCACTTCAAAGGGAGAGACAGGAAAGATGCCAGAAAGCACCTTGCTATGAAAAGGAGCCCGCGGCACCTTCCCGAGCTGCATGAGCTGTCCGGTGTGAAGGGGCTTCGACTTTTGCATAACAGAGGTCTCCCAACAGGAGCTGGCCCTCCCTCTTGCTGCCCTGTGCCTGTCACATTGTAATGGAAGTCTGGCCAGTTCCAGTTCTCTGCCCACAGGCTCATCCCTGAATAGCCATGGGGAAGAGGCTGGCCAGCCAATTGTGTGGGCTACACCAGCATTTGAAATCTGAGTCAGAACTCTGGGTACCTGAGCCATTCCATTCCCAGCCTGAGCTTCCCTTCCTGACTCTTGCATGAGAGTTTCATATATGGAAACACCTCAACTCAGTAGCTGGGCCAGGTTTGCAGCACCCATCAAGTCTTGGGCCCTGGGAGAAGCTGCTCAAGTGGCCTGATGTTGGCACCAGAGAGCTAGAGTTTGAGTGGCTTAGCTTGGTTCAGGGCCCATCTCCAGGAGGCGGAGCATGTTCAGGCTAACACTGTTGATGCAGATGGTCTGCTCAGAAACTTAGCACCTAAGCCTCTGCCCCAGTGTGTGTCCTCGTTCAGCCTTCCTGTGGTACCAGCGGAACATCTCCCCAACTTAGATTCATCCTCTGGGTAATGGTGTGGTTGGAGCATGTCCCATTATCAGCAGAGTGGGGGCCAGGAGCTCCCTCATTTATAGATGGGAAACTGAGCCCATGCCTTCAGGCTTTCTCCAGACAACCACCACCTGAGCACCAGGCACTTCCCAGGCCTGGGCCTGAGCAGTAAGGAAGGACAGAACAAGCACCGTCCTATGTAGGCTTGGTGCACCAAGACTCAATGTGAGGCTTTTTGCTTTCCTCCTCTGACCTTTTACTTCCTCACCTGGCAAAGAGGGGTGCGGTCTGGGTTTAGGGAGCACCGTGGCCTTGGGGCCTTATGGTCTTTCTTTTCCCCACAGTGGACTGGTTTCCTTTCTTCCGAGACCTGGTCAACATTGGCCTGAAAGCCTTTGCCTTCTGCGTGGCCACCTCACTGACCCTACTGACCGTGGCTGCAGGCTGGCTGTTCTACCGGCCACTGTGGGCCACCTTCATCGGCTGCCTGGCCCTGGTGCCCATCATCATTGCTCGGACCCGGGTGCCAGCCAAAAAACTGGAGTGAAGAGTCGGGGTCCAGGTATCCCCTCAGCCTGCCCAGCACTAGCCGGAGCAGGCCATCTATGTGCCTCCCTCTTCAAGGGGCCAACACTGGCAGCCTGTGCGTAGGGTTCGGTGTTTGCTAGCT
This sequence comes from Nannospalax galili, assembly GCF_000622305.1. Classification (NCBI taxonomy): domain Eukaryota; kingdom Metazoa; phylum Chordata; class Mammalia; order Rodentia; family Spalacidae; genus Nannospalax; species Nannospalax galili. The sequence goes on along the minus strand of NW_008357033.1, from coordinate 8,558,015 downwards.
TGCATCTTCTCCACTCTTCCTTGCCAGAACGCAGCTTTGTTGGGCAGAAACAGCTTGAGAATAGACCCGAGTACTGTCCTGCTTCTCTCTCCCTCTCTGGCTCAGCAGGTGTGGTGGGTCTGTGTACTTTATTCCACTGTCAGATGACCTGTTGGTGGTGAAGGGCTCTGCCTTCTCACTGCCTGTTTCTCATCACTGAAGCCAAGGGCCAGGACTGTCATAACCATCAGCAACACCTGACTCCAGAAGGCAGCCCTCACCCAGTGCTGCTAGCCACACCTGATCCGAAGCCAGAATGCACAAGTCTGCAGGTGGAACTTGATTTGGCAGAAGGAAACACTGAAGATGACAATCATCCAGATGACAATCATCCTGTGGAGGGCAGATGTCTGGGGTGCAAGCCCTGAAGGCTCTGGTTCTGTTACAAAGCTCTGGTTCTGTTACTCCTTCGTGTGTTCTTTCTAATCTAGGGAGCTAAGCTATGACTAAAACACCTGACTGTTGCTGTCAGGTGAGACTTAACTCCCAGCAAAGAAAGGTGTTAAGTTGGGGTGTGACATAACTGCTTTTAGTTACCTCAGTTACTGGGAAGCTTAGCGATGGGATGCTTTTGAACAGTTAGTCGAGTCGTTTTTCCACTGGGCTGCGACTAGAGGAAAGCGCCTAGTCATCCTCTGGCATTGGAGGCTACCTGTTCATTTGAAGGTGGCTTTGAGTTTGTAGTAAACTGGTAAGAGAGCTCCTTCATACCAACCTCCAGTCATCCACAGTCAAGAATCAGGGGACTAAGTCTTGCTGAAAGAGGTTCACGTCTGGCCAGGCCCAGCCCAGCCCCTCTCCATGGAAATGCTTTTGACCTTGGCACTCCAGACTCAAGTAGTTGCTGCAAAGTGGTTCTTTTTGTGTTTAATGGCCATCACTTTGCTTACTCCAAATAAAATCCACCCACACTAATTCACATATTTCTAAGTCCCCAGCAATTACATGCTTTGAAAGGTGCTGCAGCCCTATCTTCAGAGATCCCTGGCTCACGCTATCCACATTTGCAAACTCTTGCGCTGGCTGGCAGCGGTTGCTTTAGCAAGTGTTTGGTAGCTGAGTGAGGTGCTGGATCCTTGGAAACTAAGAGCTCCCCCACACCCCACTCCTGTCCTGAGGTATCTGCCTTTAATTGGGATTCGTGGTAACAATGCAGCCGGGATGGCTTATCTGGGTTCAGGATTCCAACAGTATTCACTGCTGCACGTGGATGCAATTGTATCTAGTATCCAAAAGGAGACTTTGGGAAAACACAGTAATATTGACAGCTGAATATTAAACCTTGGGATTCAGTTTGTGTAAACCTTTCCTATATGGGTTTTACCTGCCACTTCAAGTGTTCTTATAGAGCAAGTGATGGAAAGAATAATTTGAAACGAATGAGATTTGTATTCTTGATATTGTTCATTAAAATTTGAAATAAGTTTCTGCCTATCTTTTGGTATAGAACCTTGCCATTAGCCTGTTTTGGGTGGGGGTTGCTGTTATATTCTTTTAAGGAATTCAGCCATCAGACTTGTTAAGAACTGTATGAATTTTAGTCAATTCAATCCCACACTGCTCTTAAGTGGTCTCAATTGTTTTAAGAAGGGGAGCTCAATATCCCTAGCTCTCAAAGCATGCTTTGTCTTGGCTTTATTTAAAGTAAATGACTCATGCTTCACAGACCTGCAGAATGTGCTAGAAGTGGAAGTACGATGTGGTGCAAAAGGCACCGTCTATTGAGTGGCACACAGACACAGCCTGCCTGATTGGCTCGTAGTGTTGGGCCAATCATCTGTTGTATTTGTAAAATGGGGACAATGCCTGTCACTGCACAGGGCTGTCATAAACTCAAGTCTGAGTGCCTAACATGTGGGTGCCCACTTCATCACTTCCCTCCTGAGAAAGGCTGCTAAGCTCATGGACAAACTTTCCAAGCTACCATTTCATTCCCATCCGGTCTCGTAGCCCACACCTGCCTGAACAGGTCACATCTCCAGACATGGAGGTGCCGAACCAGAACCCCAGAGAGTAAATCACCTGCATCTAGGAAGCTTGTCAGGCTGGAGTATAGGAAGTGTAAGAATGTGGTTTCCATGGCAACCCCAATCTGTTTCTCTACCAGAGCAGTCCAGCATATGAGTCACACCAAGTGTTTTGTTTGTTTGCCTTGGTAGGAGTGACTCAACATTTTAAACACTGCTCAAAGATGGAGAAATAGCTCCCTCAGACACACAGAGGAAAACGCCTCAGTGTGCAATGAGTTAGTTACCAGACTCCATGAAAACCAATGTAAGTTTTCTCAAGTCTTGCTGTGCATAGAAATCTCTTCTCTGGACATTCCTAGCTGGTGTAAAACCTGAAAGATGAAAGTATAGCCAAGTGCTTCTAGGTAAATGCTTTATTTTATCAAGATTTTATAAAAGTTCTTTCTCCTGAGTATCTGCTAACATAAGATAAGCTAAGTGAATTTATCCAGGAAAGAATAAAATCTAGTTTAAGACTAATCTTTTACTAATATTTCCATAATTCTCAACAAGTTCTTCATTCTTGATTTAAATTCTATTCTTGTCTTCTACCACCACAAATCCCCCACCCAAGGTGTTCTGACAGGAGAGGACTTGTAGTCTCCCTGACCACAGAGACAGCACTGAGCAAAAGTCAAAACCATGTGAGAGATCTGCACAGGAGACACCCTGGTCTGCAGGAGTGTGGAGACACAAGAGCTTGACGTGTGAAGACTCCGGCTGCACTAAAGGAGGGATGCATCCCCAAATGCTCCAATATTCAGAACTTTCCCAGTGATGGCTTTTTAAAACAAGAAACAGACAAGGCGTGGTGGCACATGCCTGTAATCCCAGCCCTGAGCACAAAGAGGCAGGAAGATTTTGAATTTTAAGCCAGCCTGGGCAACATGGTTAAAATCCTTTAGAAAAAAATAAACATTTGCAATGATGGGAATAACAAGGTCAAGAGGTCAGAAGGTATCTCCCAGGGTACTGTTCCTAGCCTTAATGTGGGTTCTGGTCAACTTCCAAGGCCCTACCCTGTGGGGATCTGGCAAGGGCTGGTACCAGATGGACCTGCAGCACAACCTCTACTTGGCCTGGGGTCCCGATCAACTGTTTGCCTTCTCAGCAGAGAACTGCCACCCAGCCTTGGGACTTGAAGCAGAGGACTGCGTGAGCAGGAAGGCACTCAGGTCACTCCTTCTCAAAGGGGAAGAGGTGGGAAGCTGCCGCAGCCGCCCTCCTCCGGGTCTTCTTAGGGCACTTGGGCTGCTGCTCTTCGGCCTCTCGGTTTTGTGGCCAAGAGGAAGCCAGGACCCTGGCAGTTTCTGCTTGTGAGCTGGTCCCCTCCTCTTCATCAGATGAGAGTCCACCTCCTGCACCTGTGTGAGGAGCTACTGGCTCGCTCTGGAGGGAGGACAGTGGAAGGCCCGTCAGTGACTGGCTATAAATCACCTTCAAGAGGCAGCAAAGCTCTGAGAAACCAGCCCTGAGCTGCCGAAGCTGTGCACTAGAGGACAACAGTGCTGGGTGGTGCTAAAGAGACCAGGCTGCCTTACTGGTCCTTCCTCAGCCTTGAGCTCATTCAAGTAGGTACTTGAGAACTGCCAGTGGGAAAAGGGTGGCCAGGCAGGCAGCTCAGTCAAGTCCAAGAATAAGCAGCTGTCACCTCAACCTCAGAACTAAGGCATCTGAGACATCTCCCCTGGAGTCTGACTGGAATGGCTAGGGGGAGAGGTCCTGGATGGAGGGAAGGCAAGCATATGGGTGGCTAGGAGCCCATGAGATGATAATGTCTCATGAAGGGGTCCCCAATGGGATTGGGGACAAATACCTTCTGAAAGCAAATGGGCAATTGGGGAGGGGGTTAAAAAGGGAACAGAACACTCAGCATGGTGCTGCTGGGTCTGCCTTGGTGCCCAACACACAATACAACTGCTCCACGTCCTGCCTGTGCAGAAAGCACTGCAGGTCAAATTCACACCAAATGGGCTGGGTACAAGGCAGGTGATAGAGAAGTATAAGGAGCCAGCACATACTGGCCTCAAATGGTCACAGGGCTGGGAATCCTGGAAGCTGAAAGGTACAGACACAGGAGGCCCAGTGTTGGGGAACCCTACTGTTAAGGTTGGCTCCTTTCTCAGCAGGGGTTTCCTGACTGACTTACCTGGAAAGTGTCGCCAAGCACAGATGCTTGGCCTCATTTAAAACATGACCTTTGGCATAGTTACCTGGAGTAAAAACTACCCCCAGGTTTTTTCTCTATGATAATTAGGCATTGCCCGATAGTCAGATAATAAGATCCTACTGCCACATGTAAATAAAGCATACTATGAGCACCTATCAGCTGAAGCATTGGCTACTGCCTCCACACTATATTTTCCCTACCCCCCACTGAATAAACGGAGCTGTTTCACTGAGTCTGGAGCTGTTTGTATCACTGAACCTGCCTCCTGGGAAGGGCTTTCTTCCATCAGTGCTCACTGGCCATCCCTGACCCCGTTCGTCACTTCTGCTCCCTTTGTCCTCGTAGACCAGTGGCCAACGACCCACGAGGAAAGGGAGAGACCCCACAGCTGGCGCCCAATGTGGGGCTCCTGGAACATGCAGAGTTTGTGAGTATCCCCTCTTCCCAAGACAGTAGTGGCAGCTTTGCCTTAAGCCATCCCACCCTTGAGGATCAGCAGTCTCTCCTCTTTTTCCTCCTTTTATTTTTAGTCTGAGTCTTCGCATGGGACCATTAAAGACAAAGGAGCAATTGAGGCTTTCTGATCAGGGCTACCCCGATGTTAGCCAAAGGCTCTTAGCCCTCTTAACAGACCCCAAATGCCCGCACGGGTGTAGACAAGACCCCCTATCTATACATCTTTCTAATGCAAAAATCCGGTAACACAAGGACCAGTTAATTGCTCTTAGAGCAGTCACCAGATCTCTTAAATTTGTGGGCAGGCTTGCGCTGTGGACTCCATGGAATTCCCTGAGGTTTGATCCTGGGCATGTTCCCCTAGGAATCAGCATTTCAACCCCCTTTCCTTTTCTATCTTAACACCCCTAGAAACAAAATCCCCAAAGCTCTAAGGGATTTTTATACAAGCTTTGAATTCAACATCTAAAATAACAAACTTCCTTAATCTGTTTTGTTATCTCACCCCTGGGGTGCTCAAGCTCAAGCTAAACCAGTTAGGTGAGAATTTAAATTAACTAGTCTCAGGACAAAAGGGCACTCCAGCTCCAAGTGCCCCATAAACAAAAACAAAGGATTTAAACCGTGGGTGGCCACGGAGCACTTAAAGAATTTAAGGCAGCTTGTGCCATACAAACAAAAAAAGATTTTAAAAAGCCATTTTTTTTTCCACAAACTTTTTCTTGGGGAAGGGGCTCATCAGAGGATGACCCCATGTAGAGGGCTTTCTCCGGTAGTCCTCTGCACCCCTGCAGGCTTCCCCTTAGGGGACATGACTTCATGCTGCACACACCCAGATGGCAGCTGGCTCCCACTAAGGGTGCATGCGCAGCACTGGTCATAGCCTTTTCAACCCCCCTCCAGGGGCGCATGCCGCAGGACGCTACTGTGTCCGTCTGCAGATGCAGGGCTCGCACCTTTTCTCCTTTTAGCCTTTTCTCCCCCCAAGCTACTGCAAACATGTTTTTTCCAACCCAGACTGACAGCCCTCTTCAAAGAAATTCACCATGCAAGTTAACAGTCTTGCCTTAGTTTAAAAATAATATATGGATAAACAATTTTAAAAACTTTTAAAAACTTTTAGGCTTAAAAAGAACAAATGCCTTTCTGTACTAATTATATTGGTAAATTGTCACGTCCTGTTTGAGCTCACTAAGACGCTGACTCTGGAGATGGGATCGGCCCTCCCACTTCAAATGCAAGTCTAGGCTACAAAACAGCCTAAGAGTAAATACACTATACAATAAAAACAGCTAACGTGTAAACTATTACAGCAGAGGGTATGACTGTCTATAGTAAAAGTAGTTACTGGGATTATTTGGTCACTAACACAGACTAACGTAAAATATATGTATGTATACGAATATATATGTAAAGTACTGCTGGCTTTTAAGAGTTTCTTTCATATACATCTGATCAAAAAATTCATCAAGGTCTTCGTTTTAAAACTGGTTTGTTATGACATTGTGTCTAACCACAGTATTTATTAAATGAGACTGTTATGAATGGATTTATGTTTAATACTAATAAAACAATTGTTAATAACTTACTAGATATCAAATTGACTTGTAAATTCTATTGTAAGCTAAAATTGTTAAATTACAACATGGTTCCTATTAAAACTATAAATTAACTTTTAAGAAATGATTGCTTCTGCTCCAGGTTACAATTTATGTTTAAATATGTTTTATATAGAATAAACATTTTCCAAGTCAGTATAATACATCTCTAAACCTTTAAAGGAGACTTGGTTGTTTAAAACCTGATTCAAGGCTTACAAGGACATCTCAAATTTTATATAATATA
>NW_008357033.1:8550071-8550918 GCF_000622305.1 Nannospalax galili | reverse complement strand
TCAGTAATCTTTGTAACTAAGCTCAATAAATTTATTGGTTCCCCAGAAAAACTTTAATGTAATCAAACATTGGTTTGATACTACAACCAAAAAGGGGGAAAAACATTGCTTAATATCCCCAGAAAAGAATTCTCGCACAACAGATGGAAAGTTTATTTGTTAATGTTATGTCTCATGGTTATTAAAAAAGAGAATGGTAATTCAGCTTTCCAAATTAAAGCTGGCCAAGGAACAGAGCAAGTACCAGGCCACCAGTATCATGTCTCTTAAATTAAAAACCTCGAGGACTCCCCTTTAACACCAACCCAGGAATGAGTTTTCTACTGACCCTATGTCTATTCTTCCCTCTGAACCCCACCTCAGCCATTCCCCACTACACTTACCCACCATGTTTCTATAAATTTGAAATGAGACAAAGATAAAATATAGATAATCTTGAAATTTCTAAGGTCATAGCTTAGTTAACTAGTCTGTCTAGTCAAGGTTTATTTAAGGATGCTGCCCAAGCTCTATCTATATAGCACATGGTAATTAATGTACCAGACTGGTGTAACTAACCTTGTTGGATGTTTAATAGCCAGACTCTAAGGCCTATACTAATCTGGTCAGAGGGACTTAAAGGGACAATTTTTTGTTCCTTACACTCCAAGGTCAAACAAGTTCCAGGGGCTATAGAGCGTCTCTCGAAAAAATGTCCTATAACTTTGGTGAGTCACCTGTCCTCTTGTTCAGGGAGGCCATGGAGACCCCAGAAGATGGACTTGAGTCAGTGTCCAGTCTACAAAGAGGAGGGTCAACACAGAGGAATCATGTCCTCCATGCTTCCAAGCGAAGCCAGCCATAGTCG
>NW_008357033.1:8541121-8549801 GCF_000622305.1 Nannospalax galili | reverse complement strand
CATTTCTCATTGGTGATTTTGTTCCTAATAGGACAGTGCTACTCAGGTATAGGACTTTAAATCTTGGTCTACAATTCTGTAGTGCCCACCTTCAGCTGAGGGAAACAACTCACTATTCTAAAATGATGGCTAAATTTGTTTTCTCTCCCTATCTAGAGGCCATTTAAGAGGGAGCTGATTCTAGCCACTCCAGCAGTTATCAAAGTGCCTAACAACAAATCCTGAGTTCATCGATCATTCCAGCCTTGGCAGGCAATCCAGCCTTGGCAGGCAAAAGAAAAATGAAAAAAAAAACAACCAAAAACCTGTTAGATGGATGCTTTTGGGAGCCCTCATCAAGAAATTCCAATGGACTTTAATTTGGACATTTTCTGGTTCCTTGCCTAGAAACTGTAATACTAACTACTCTTGCCTTTACTTTTCCTTCACATCTCCCAGGCACCAAACACCTTTCTTTTCTCCCTATAGCTAAGAGATATGTAATTTGGGAGTCTTTTAGATAGACACACTGAAGGGGGTGCCCTAATTGCCTCACCCTGCATCCCTGTTCAGCATGGAAGAAACCAGAGCGGTCTGCATCCCAATTCCCTATTGGCAATTTGGATGAGCCTCTTCAGAGGGTGATATGATAAAAATAGGAGATAGAAATTGGCTAGGCAGCTAGGGCAAAAAGACCCCAAAGAAAAGTAACCAGTTTCTTTCTTGGCTAAAAGTCCAAATTCCCTTGGGCCTTTTGGTAAAGTAGTCTGTCCCAAAGGCCAAAAACATTAAAAGTATTTGTGCACTCTTATCCCAAAAAGATTTTGGGGTTACCTCTTCAGAGGGAAAATGTTACAATATCAATAGTCCCCTGATTATGTTATTTTGATGCTTGCTCTCTGTTTCATAGAATTTCTTACAAATTACTACCACTGCTAAAATTACTACCAAGCAGGTCATGGTCAATTATAAAACTTTGGATTCTCCTGAGATAGATGAGTTGGCTCTTAAAGCTTGTGATGACACTTCTCCATTTATAAAACAAAACAGGGGGAGATGTTGGGAGCCCAGCACACTTCCCAGCAAACCAGACCCAATGCAGCTAGAAGGATGCACAGCAGGCAGGAACAGCTAGCTGAGGCCTTGGTCCAGGGACACCTCCCAAGAGGCAGGCTCTGGCCTGAGAGACACAGGTGTCCTAACATGAAGCCACCTACAACTTTTGACAGCATTCTGGCCAGTGACTGGGTCATAACCCTAGGCATCTCACCCCAGGCTTGTTTCAGGTCCAAGGGCCCCACACTGACCTTGGCCCCATAGCGGAGTTTCAGCCTCTCCTTTATGAGCAGTCCTTTGACCAGCAGCTTCCAGTTCCCCAGAGCCCGCTTCTCCCTTTTCTACAGGTGGAAACAAAGCAGAGGAAAGGAGAAGCACCGACATTGGCAGAAAAGCATCCCAGAAAACCCTGGGGTTCTAATATCTGTATCTGTGCAATTCAGGTTAAAAGATGGGTCTCTGGTGCTGGGGAGATGCTAGTAGTTAAAGCACTTGCCAGACAAGCATTAAGGACCAGAGTTCAGATCCCCAGAACCCACATAAATGCTGGATGGGCATGACAGGCCCCCTGTAATTCCAGCCCCAGAAGCAGAGACGGGATCCCCAGAACAAGCTGGCTAGTGAGACTAGCCATATCAATGAGCTCTGGGATTGACTGAGAGACCCTGACTCAAAGAGTAAGGTAGAAGAGTGATGGAGGATGATTCCCAACATCAGCCTTGGGTCTCCACATGCACATGTGCATCCCCGTGTGTCCACATACATGCAAACATGTATATATAACGGATACACATGAAAATGGAAAAAAAGGAAAAAAAATGATAGGCTCTCCCAGTCACAATGGGTTTTGCTTCTAAACCACAGGTCTGATTTAGAAAGTGACACACATGAAAGTCACCAGGAACAAAGCCTTTTGTAATTGTCACTGACTAAGATGCCATGGATCAGGTCTAAAACCTGGGCATTCCAAGTAATGGAGGGAGTTGTTTCAAGCCGTGCTTGTCCCCAGGGTACCCTCCACAGAACCCATGAACATCTGTCTTCCCATGACACTAGAGTGGCCTGGGCAGGGGGGCTGTATCCCAGCTAGAGCTTGCTACCCCCTCCTTCCCCAGGTCCCACCCACACTACTCACCTCCTTCTCCTTCTTTTCAATGAGTGCCTGCTCATTTTCCCAAGCGGCCAGGAGTACATCTTTGAATTCTTCACAGACAATGTACCCTTCAGTTCTGTGAGGACATCAACATAGATGACCTCCCCTGAGCATGGCGTCTGCCCTGCCCCTCCTCCCTTGTTCAGAGGCCAGTGGTCCCCTTCTGAGCACTCGGAGCCCTGATTGCCATTCCTGGCCAGCCACTGACGGATATCACCCATGCAGAAGGCAGCTTGTGGGAATTCCCACCTTTCTCCCCAGACCCTGGCAGAGAGCTGGGATGAGACTTCCAGCAGCAACAGGACACTAGCTGCACTGGGTTTGCTGCTCGGGATAGAAGCCAGGACTGATCAGGTATTAAGGCTGATATTAACCCGAGAGGCAAATCTCGAAAACAAGAGAAATCAGCCTTAGCCTGGGCCCCACAGTTTTCCATCTGTCTCCATGGCCTTCCCATCTGCCACCAAAGGCCCCTCACGCACACAGGGTGACAGTAGCCTCCGTGAAAATCAAAGCCAGTGATGGCTTGCACGCAGTCAATGCCCAGCTTTCGGGCCACACGGTGCAGGTTAGGCAGGTTCATCTGGACACAGCCAACAGGCATCATGCTGGGCTGGAAGAGGTACACGTTCCCAAACTCATTCCGAGGCACCTGCAGAGATGGGCATGCTAGGGAGTGGCCAGTTGGGAGAACAGAGCAGCCTGGCCCTGACCCCCATAGGACTGCCCTTACCTTTCCGTCCACAGCCACGGGGGGTTGATACTCCTCTGTCTGCCAGTGACCAAAGAGGCCCAGGTCATTGTAGTCCTGTAGCTGGGGCTCCGCAAGCCGAGCTTTCCGGGCCCGGTTGGAGAAGCCCTTTACCATCTACTCCAGAAAAAATGGCTGGTTTATAAGAAAGGCTTCCCGTTCTAATACTTACTCTCACCAGGGTTGTGCACTCTGCTGTCAGGCTGAGATGGGTGGGCTATCCTCTTAGGATGGACACTAGCCAGCTTTTACAGACCACTGGCACTGTTCTGGGGCCTTCTCCTTTTCTCTGGGGTGGAGAGGCTGAAACGGGATCTCATGATACAGCCCAGGCTGGCTGCTCAACTCCTTGATCTTTCTGCCTCAGCCTGAGTTCTGGGATCACAAGTATATGCCACCATGCCTGGCCTTGGTGTCTTATGCCAGTTACTAATCTTAACAAACCCAGGAAGGGTGGCTCACTATTCTCTGTTTTATAAATGTGCAATGCAGGAGGGGTGGGTGATCTGCCTGCGGTAACAGCTCCAGAAGGCTGGAGCCTGTGCTTTTAAGCTCTGTGCTAAGTTCTGACTTCCAGTCCTGACAAGAAAGTGGCCTTAGGGAGGAAATGACTTACTTATTTAACCCAGACTACTGTTCATCTCTGTAGGGTGGATCAACTACTAACTACTCTAATGTCACCTGGGGAAGGTAGTGACTTCAGGAACTCCGGTGCATAACAAGCATCTAGCAGCCAAGAACTAGATTGTCCCTGGGGAGCTAAGTGGTGAAGGGAAAGGACTGGCAAACACAGGTTGCATAACACAGGCAGGGTGGCACAAGCAATGGGCTAAGGATTGGTTCCTGGGCCTGGGTGTACAGGCTTTCTGGTACAGGGATCATCAAGCTTTGCTGGTAAAGGGTCGTATGTGGCCTCTACCATCCTTTATTCTTTTCCTATTTATTTGATATTGAGAAAGACACTCCTGAGATTAAGAGCCCCACCAAAGGGACTAACACAGGGAGCAGCCTATGAGCTGCAGTTTGCAAACTCCTATTCTCATGTCTGATCCTCCAGGCATGCCCTCTGTCACTGTTGTAGGGCTCCAGGAGTTCTGGTTTCTGACAGTCTCCTGAGAAAGTCCTTTGTCCTGGTTAGTTTTTACTGTTAACTTGGCACAATCTAGAGTTACCTAGGAAAAGAGAACCTCAACTGAAGGACTACCTCAATCAGACTGGCCTGTGGCCATGTCTGAGAGGCTGTCCTGATTGATGATTAATGCGGGAGAGCTGCTGTGGGTATCATACATCCATAGGCAAGTGGGATTGGACTGTATAAGAAAGGCAGCACAGGGGCTGGAGAGATGGCTCAGTGGTTAAGAGTGCTAACTGCCCTTGCAGGAGACCCGGGTTTGGTTCCCAGCACCCACATGGTGGCTAACACCTGTCCAAAACTCCATTTCCAGGGGATCTGATGTCCTCTTTAGATCTCTGTGGACATTTCATGACATGGGTGCCCTTGCATACAAGGAGGCTATACACTCATACACAAAAAAAGTTTAAAAAACAACAACAAAAAAACCCACTAGGATAGGGGCTGAGAACTTAGCAGACTGCCTGAGAGTGCCTGAATTTGCCTCCACGTGGTGGTGAGCTTCCCCAAATCACACCATGCCTAACCCCCTAATTGGGATTACGTGTGGGCCCTCCCACTTCGCCAGAGGTAGTCTTCTCTGCCCTAGAGTAGGGTAGGGGCTGGGACCTTAGCAACTGTCTTAGAGTACCAAAATCAGGCCTCCCCTTAGTAAATTTCCTAAATTGTGCTGTAATGCCGGCTGGTAGGAGTCCAGAGGTTAAAAGAAGCCAGAGTGTACCTGACTGGAGCCCATCTTGGGCCTCTGTGGAAGCTCCTGAGTAGCTAATTCAAAGCCATTAGTTCTCTCCAAAATAAAATCTGAGAGAACCTGAAATGTAGACGAACCAGCTTTACACACCCAATGAGAAAACAACCATGGCACACCAATAATACAAACAGAAGCAAACTTCAACTTAACAAAAGAAGGCTTGAGTTTCATACCAGACCCACAAACAACAACAAAAGAAATCCACATGCCAAAATCTGAACGGGAAAATGATAATATGGAAAACCAAAACAGCATGTTCCCACCAAACTCCACAAGTCCTATAGAAGAGTTCTACAAGGATGGCCCCCTAGAAATAACACAGGACATAAAATTTAAAAGAACAATCATAAACATGATCAAGGAGTTCAAATAATTTAAAGAACACACAAACAAATCAAAGAGCTAAAAGAAGATAGGGATAAACTTCTGAATGAATTCACAAAAGAGAGAGAAACTGAAGAAATCTCAGGCTGAAATGAAGAAGTGAAAAACTCAATGAGCCAATCTGAACTGACAGGAGAAAGCCTCACTGATAGAATGAATGAAATGGAAAACAAAATATCAATACTGAAAGATAAAGTTGAAGAATTGGACAGCTCAAGCAAAGGCTATGGAAAAAAACAAAACAAAACGAAGCAAAAAACTACAGGAATGAAATATGCAGGAAATGTGGAACACCATGAAAAGACAAAATCTATATATCATAGGCACAGAGGAAGGAGAATCTCAGGTTAATGGTGTTGACAGGATCTTAAACAGGATTGTAGAAGAGAATTTCCCGAAATTAAGGAAAGACATCCCCATACAAATACAAGAAGCACATAGAACACCAAACAGACAGGACCAGAAAAGAAACTGCCCACGCATATCATAGTAAAAACACTAAATGTACAGAACGAAGAGAGAATGCTGAAAGTTGATAAAGAAAAACAATTTACATACACAGGAAAACCCATCAGAATTACAGCTGACTTATCAATGCAAACTATGAAAGCTAGAAGAGCCTGGACCAAGGTATTCCCAGTTCTAAATGACCATAGATGCCAACCCAGAACACTTCACCCAGCAAAAATGTCTATTACAGTTGAAGGGGAAAGAAAAATCTTCCATGACACAAATAGGCTGAAAGAATACATGTCCACACAAAACCAGCCCTTCAAAGAATACCTGAAGCAATACAAAGAACAGAGAAATGAACAACTATACCTCAAGGGCAACAGAAAGAAACTAAATGAAAGTATAACTGTGGAAACACAAAATTAGACAAAGATTGCAAACAGTAATCAAAATGATGGCAACTAATACACATCTTTCAAGAATAATTATAAATATCAATGAGCTGAATTCCCCAGCCAAGACGCAAGCCAGTTGAATGGATTAAGAAACAAAATCCATATTTTTGTTGTCTCCAAGAAACCCATCTCACCTTCAAGGACAGGCACTACCTTAAGGTGAAAGAATGGGAAAGAATATTTCAAGCAAATGGCATTAACAAACAAGAAGAGGTTGCAATTCTACTATCTGACAAAATACATTTCAAACTAAAACTAATCAGACGAGATAAAGAGAGTCGCTTCATTCTGATCAAAGGAACAATTAACCAAGAAGATATTATAATCATGAACATATACACACCACACTATGGTGCACAGATTCCTAAAACAACACTACAGGACTTTAAGACACAGATTACCCACAATGCAGTAACAGTAGGGGACTTCAATACCCCACTGTCTCCATTAGACAGGTCAACTGGACAAACAATAAATAGAGCGACATCTGAATTAAATGATACCAAACATCAAATGGACCAAACAGACATCTTCTGAATATTCCACCCAAGCACCAAAGAATACACTTTCTATTCAGCACCCCATGGAACTTTCTCAAAAATTGACCACATACTGGGGCACAAAGCAAACCTCAACAAATACTAAAAAATTGAAATAGTCCCATGCATTCTATCAGACCACAATGCAATAACGCTTAAAATCAACTCTGGAAGAAGCCCTAGTCACTACACAAACTCATGGAGATTAAACAACACACTCCTGAATGATGATCTTGAAACTAAAATAAAAGTATTCCTGGAATTAAAGGAAAAGGACAATATAACACAGTAAAACCTCTCGGACACTTTAAAAGCAGTCCTAAGAGGGAAGTTTATAGCTCTAAGTGCCTACATTAAAAAATAAAAAAAGAGCACAATTAAATGACTTAAAATTATAAGTCAAGACTCTAGAAAGGCAAGAACAAATAAAACCCAAACCCAGCAGATGAGAAGAAATAACAAAAATCAGAGCAGAAATTAATGAAATAGAAACAAAGAAAACAATACAAAGAATCAATGAATCTAAGAACTGGTTCTTTGAAAAGCTAAAGATGGAAAAACCCTTGGCCCAGTTAACCAAAAGAGAGCAAATCCAAATCAACAAAATCAGAGATGAAAGGGGAAACATCACAACAGACACCCAAAAGATTCAGAAGATTACAAGGGAGTACTTTAAAAACCTATGCTCTATTAAATTTGAAAACCTAAAAGAAATGGATGGATATCTAAAACCATGGGAACCACCAAAGTTAAACCAAGAAGAGATCAACAGTTTAAATAGAGCCATAACATATAAGGAAATTGAAACAGTAATATAAAACCTCCTGACTAAAAAAAGTCCAGTCCCAGATGGATTTACACAGAATTCTACCAGACATTTAAAGAAGACCGCCAACCAATACTACTTAAATTATTCAAAATGATAGAAACAGAGGGAGAACACCCAAATTCCTTCTATGAAGCCAGTATCACTCTAATATCAAAACCAGGTAAAGACACAACCCAAAAAAAAAAACCTATAGACCCATATCCTTAGTGAACAAAGATGCAAAAATTCTCAACAAAATATTTGCAAACTACATATAGACACACATCAAAAAGATCATATACCATGATCTGGTAGGCTTTATTCCAGAGATGCAGGGATGGTTCAAGATACACAAGTCAATAAATGTCATAATTCATGTAAATGGACTCAAAGACAAAAACCACATGATCCAAACTTATAGCTGGGCATGGTGGCACACACCTTTAATCCCAGCACTCGGGAGGCAGAGGCAGGAGACCTCTGTGAGTTGAAGGCCAGCCTGGTCTCCATTAACAAATCCAGGTCAGCTGCGGCTACAGGGAAACCTTGTCTTAAAAAGACCAAAAAAAAAAAAAAGAAAAAAAAAGAACACCACACATCATCATCTCGATAGATGCAGAAAAGGCTTTCCATTCATGAAAAGTTCTAAAGGGAACTGGACTGGAGGGAACATACCTCAACATAATTAAAACTACATACAACAAACCTACAGCCAATATCATTCTAAATGAAAAAAAAACTGAAAGCATTCCCACTGAAATCAGGAATCAGACAAGGATGCTCACTCTCTTCACTCCTTTTCAATATAGTTCATGAAACTCTTGCTAGAGCAGGAAGACAGGAAAAGGAATTTAAAGGAGTACTAATTGGAAAAGAAGAGGTGAAATTATCCCTTTTTGCAGATAAGACTCTATACCTAAAAGAACCCCAAAAGTTCTACCAGAAAACTCCTAGAACTGATCAACTTTCAGTAAAGTGGCAGGTTACAAAATTAATATACAAAAATCAGTAGCCTTTCTATATACCAATAACAAGCAATTAGAGAACACGTACAAAGAAACCTTCCCATTTACAATAGCCTCAAAATAATAAATAAATAAATAAATAAATAAAATATCTTGGAATAAGCCTGACCAAAGACATCAACGATCTCTACAATGAAAATTTTAAAGCTTTAAAAAAAAGAGACGAAGACACCAGAAGGACCTCCCATACTCAT
>NW_008357033.1:8477556-8541053 GCF_000622305.1 Nannospalax galili | reverse complement strand
GACCTCCCATGCTCATGGATTGGAAGAATTAATATTGTGAAAATGACCATCCTACCAAAAGCAATGTATAGATTTAATGCAATTCCAATCAAAATCCCCATGACATACTTCACAGAATAAGAAAAATGCATCCTTAAATTCATATGGAGGCACAAAAGACCCCGGACAGAAAAAGCAGCCCTGAAAAGAACAATGCTGGGGGGATTACTATGCCAGATCTCAAAGTATACTATATAGTTATAGACGTAGAAACAGCATGGTAGTGACACAAAAATAGACACATAGATCAATGGAACATCATTGACGATCCAAACCCAAGTACATGCAATTTCAGCCACCTAATATTTGACAAAGGTGCCAAGAACACACAATGGAGGAAAGACAGCATCTTCAACAAATAGTGCTTGCAAAACTGGATCTCTACCTGTAGAAGAATGAAACTACATCCTTATCTTTCATCTGGCACAAAGTCAACTTCAAATGGATTAAAAACCTCAATGTGAAACTGGAAACCCTGAAACTATTAGAAGAAAACATTGACAGTAACATACAAGATATAGGTGTAGGAAAGGACTTTCTAAATTGGACACCAGTTGCTCAGGAATTAAGGTCAAGAACCAACAAGTGGGACCTCATTAAACTAAAAAGCTTCTGTTACAGCATGATCAAAGAAGTGAAGAGAAAACCCAGAGCATGGAAAAAAATCTTCACCAGCAACACATCTGACAGAGGTTTACCATCCAGAATATATAAATAACTCAAAAAACAAAGAATCAAGAAAACAAATGACTCGACTAAAAGATGAGCTAAAGATCTAAACAGAGAGTTCTCAAAGGAACAAATAAAGATGGCTAAGAAACATCTTAAAAGGTGTTCAACATTGTTAGCAATTACGGAAATGCAAATTAAAACCACCTTAAGATTTCACCTTACCCCAGTCAGACTGGCTAAGATCAGGAGAACAAATAATACCAAATGCTGGCAAGGATGTGGAGAAAGGGGAACACTCATTCACTGCTGATGGGACTGTAAACTCGTGCAACCCCTATGGAAAGCAGTGTGAAGAACTCTTAAAAAACTAAAAATGGGGGCTGGAGAGATGGCTCAGCAGTTAAGAACACTGGTTGTTCTTGCAGAAGACCTGGGTTTGAATCCCAGCACTCACATGGCGGCTAACAACTGTCCATAACTCCAGTTCCAGGGGATCCGACAGCCACTTCTGACCTCCACAGGCACTTCACAACACAGGTGAACTTACCTACATGCAGGCAATACATGCATACACATAAAATAAAAATAATAAAATTTTTTTAAAAAACAACTAAAAATGAACCTACCATATGACCTGGTTATACCACTCCTCAGCATATACCCAAAGGACCCATTCTATTGCATTTGTACAACCATGCTTGTGGCTGCTCTTTTCACAATAGCTAAGAGATGGAAGCAACCTAAGTGCCCCTCAACTAATGAGTGGTTAACAAAAATGTGGTACACGCCTTTAATCCCAGCTCTTGGGAGGCAGAGGCAGGTGGATCTCTGTGAGTTCAAGGCCAGCCTGGTCTACATAGTGAGTTCCAGGACAGCTGGGGCTACAGGGAGACCCTGTCTCAAAAAAAAAAAAAAAAAAAAAAAAAAAAAGAATCTAGCTAGTATAAAAAACCAGAGGGAATCATATTAGTCCAAAAACCTAATGCAAAATTAGACATACAGTAAATGGGAGTCCACGAGCATAGCTGAAGACTATATAACAAGAAACAGAGCCAGACAGGAGAAACCTTCCTTTGAGTTGTTGGCCAGGCTAGTCCAAGAGACTCCCAAAATTACACAGGCTATTGACACAGCCCTTGATTGCCTCCCAGAACTTGATGGTAAGACCCTACTGCTGAAGATAGGACATATTTTGGGTACAGGATTTGGAACAATGGAGCTGGGACTGACCTGGTAGCCACCTCCCCAGAAGGCTAGCTCTCGTAGCTTTGGAGAGCACTACACAAGCTGGTAAGGGAGAACATCAATCAATGATCCAACCCCAGCTTCAAGGCCTAAAAACCACATCAATGACCAGCACAGCAAATGACACTGGTGTAGTAGTGGCACTTTTATCTTGGGAGTAATCAACAGCAACCTAACTGGACATAAACCCCACTCAATAGGAGGAGTCTCAGCATGGTACTGTAAACCTAGCCAAATACACATAGCTGGAGAGGTCATAGATCGTAGAGAAAACCCCAAGGTTCTCATATCCTTAGGCTAATGTAGTTTCTTACTATGTGGAAATATGGATCCTTAAATTTACAGACAAGTATCCCAGTCACCACCCATCAAAGTAGCTTTTTTTTCAACAGACAGAGATTATTACAGTTACACCACTGGTCACACCCAGAGATTCTGTGAATTGCCCAAGCCTAAGTGGCACATCTAGGATGCAACCTCTACACCTAAGGCTCACAGAACATAGAACAAGGGATGAAGTGAGCACTAATGCATCTTTCAACTCTCCTCAATGAAGCTCCCTCATACAACAGAGGGCCAGGAACACAAAAGGCCACAAATGGCCAAAAAGCAGAGGCTGAGTCTGCAGAGTGTGGGTCCTTGGACAGGACTCCTGTATTGATATTTACCCACCTGGGGCTCAGGGACCATTACAGAAGAGGGGGCAGAAATAAGAGCCAGGGGGGAGGTGCATGGCCATAGGGAAATAGTTCTACAGGTGCCTAGGACCCTGGTCATACAAACCTGCAGCCTGCACAAGACCCATGCAAACTTAGGCAGACAAAAATCCAGGACAGAACTGTGGAAACGAACAGCAGGCCCCACCTTAGTCAAAAAATTATTGGCAGCTGATTACTACTGGGTGAGGAAGAGCTGATCTTCTTGAAGGGGGAAGACTCCAGATAGGCTGACTAAACCCTGGTGGATGAACTTGCACTGAGGGACATCTCAGGCCACTAACTTTACATAATAGGCCTTAATACAAATGACAGAATGTCTGAACTCCAGTAGGGGGCTATGGGAGGGTGCCAAAGGGGAAGGGGGCAGAATGATGATTTTATACATTAAATACACAAAAATTCAATAAAATTTTTTAAATTGTAATTAAAATTTAAAAAAAAGAAAAGTAGCAGAGAGAAGGAGCAAGCCAGTGAGCGGTTCCTCTATGGTTTCTGCTTGAGTTCCTGCCCTGACTTCCCTCAGTGATGAACTATCACCTGGAAGCATAAGCCAAATAAACCCTCCCGAGATGCTTTTGGTCATGGTGTTTACCACAGCAACAAAAAGTAAACCAGGACACTGTTCCCTCAGCAGTGTTCAGTGAGGGTCACTGAACATCTTACTCATCATGCCACCAATCATGGGTGCAGATGGGGAAGAGGCAGTGTTTGCTGAGGCTGCAGGGAAAGGTGTGAGGAATGCTGGATGAATAGGAGCAGGTCACAGCTAAGCTAAGGCTTAAGCGGAGCAGGAAGGGTTGGTCAGAACACGGTTGGAGAGAAGGGCATTTAAGACCCCAGAACACAGTAGTAAGAACACAGCACCTGGGACTCTGGATATGGTCTAGAATGGAGGGGACAGGTGCCAGAGGATCCATCATGCACCATGAGGGACCTCTAGATGAGATGATGGGCAGCTACAGTAGGCTTGCCACAGAGGGCATTGTGTTTCAGAAAGATCCACAAAATGTAATACAGGGAATGCATTTGACCTGGGAGGGAGGCTATGATTGTTATCCAAGGAAAAGATGCTGAGGCAGAAGCCAGGATGACCAAGTTCAGAACAAAGGGAAAAATCTGGGGTTATTCTAGAACTGTGCTAACAAAACAGCCACCAGTCATGTGACTGATAGGACTAGTGTAAACTGAGATACTAGAAGTCATACACAGAATTACAAAGAATAAGGACAAAGTGAGCTTTAAAGATCTCACTGACATTTTTACATATTTGTAGTGTGTTGACAAGCTATTTTGAATACATCTAAAAATACTTACATATTTGTGTGTAGTTTTTAGTGCGGCTACTAAAATAAATGTGTGACTCTCACTGTATTTTCACTGGACAGTGCTATTCCAGGATGGACTGCCTACTTCATATGGAACATGAAAGAAGGAACCTATCAGGGCTGGAGAGATGGCTGAGTGGTCAAGAGCACTGGCTGCTCTTGCAAAGGACCTAGGTTGGGTTCCCAGCACCCATGTGGTGGCTAACAATTAACTCCAGTTCTAGGGGATCCAATGTCCTCGTCTGGCCTCCACAGCCACTGCACACATGGGTGTACTTATTTACATATATGCAGGCAAAACTCATACACATAAAGAAAAAATAAATATTTTTAAAAAGGGAGTTCAGAGCGATGGCAGCAGGCCTTGTGTCCAGCAGGCAGCTCCATGCACTCTGGCAGCCACAGCCAGCAGTCACCCCTTCCCACTAAAGCTGAGGTTCCGTTCTATCAGCTCTTCCAGACATTACCCCAAGGCTCCTTGCTGGGATCTGACAAGAAGCAGTAAATGTGCCTGTGAGGGGCCATAGTACTCTGCTGGCTTGACTACACCAGAGCCCCAAGAAAAGTCCATGTAACACTGTCCAGAGTTCATGGCCCTTGTAGGCAACTGACCTAACAGTGCTACAGCATCAGAGGAAGGCTGCTGAGAGGCAGGGCCTGTGATTCCTGGGCTCTAGATGCTACTTCCTACAAGGCCTATTGTATGAGCTCTAACCTGACCTGTAAAACAGGCATTGTGGTGCCAATCCCTAGGGCTGCTGGAACTCAACAGAGATCACATATGAGCAAGTGCATGGTGAATTTTCACACAGGGCAACCTGACTGGCAGGTGTGTCTCTACGAAGCAGACCTTAGATCTCAGAATCACCCAGCAACCCAGTTCCAAACTACAGGCCTCTGAGCTCAGAGCAAGAATGCAGATTACTCTCTGGCCTAGATTTCTGGTGTAGTTTGGAAAACCTATTTCTTATACATCTTGTTAATATTATAATTTAAATGCTTATCTCCTCAAATCCAGCTCAAGTCAAAGAAGTGAGCCATTTCTGACTGCCTGTCCTGGCACGTACTAAGCCACCTCTCCTACCTCAGCTTGAGGCCCGCATCCCCACTCTTGATAGGGCACTTCACTTTGGTTACCTTGTAGGGCACTTCTCCGAGCCGGACCACTCTTGCTTGCTTCAGCCACGTGTCCCTGGAGTGCAGCGTATGCACACAATCCCTAAAGAAGGGTCATGAGGAGACAAAGGACAAACTGAGCACATATAGGCCTGGGAGGATGCAGGACCTCAGGGCCTCAGGTGAGCTTGCAGATGGGCACAGCTCTGTTCCCTGTGCTTCCCAAGGCCCATTCTGCAAAGAGCCTCTCTCTTGGACTGCCTGTGCCCACCTGTGACCCCTACCCTGATACAGCGTTCTTTCTGAGGCTTTGTACCTAGTCTCAGTACCACCACCCCCTTGCCAGGCTTTCCTCTTTGTCACATAGTCTTAAGTGGGAACTCTCTGTGTAGCCTGTGGGAGCTAGTAAAAGCCAGTAAAAGCCAGCATGAGCAGATGCTGTACTCACCAAACAGTGCCTCCTGAGAGTCTAATCTGAACAGTGCAGAAGGAGTGAATGTCCACAAAAGAAAGTGAACTCAAAGGGGACCATGGGGACTATGGGGACTAACCCCACAAGAGAACAGACCATGGTGGAGTATGATGCACAGTCAAGTCCTGTGATTAGGGGCAGAGGCACTCTGGCTTCACTGTCCTCCCTGTGACCAGAGTCACACACAGGCTTGCAGTTCTCCTTCCAGCACGGCCAAGCCAAGAGGCATGCTTACCTCTTCTTTAGCTTGCACCCACAACCTGTCTAAGGACAAGAGCTACTACGAGCAGGGACATCAGGCCTGCAGGTAAGGCCCCACCTGCTCCACAGCCTGAGCTATGTTTACTTGCTTTCTGCTGCTCTGTAACAAAACTGCAGCATAGCACAGCACAGCAGACATGACTGAACCCTGCCTGGATGCTCCCTGCAGTACCTTTGCCTTCATGAGCCTCAGCATCCTCACCCATCAGCTAGGGAGAAGAACTCAGCCTCTCTACCTCACATGGCTTAGAGGACAAGACACTGCAGGTGCAAGGACAGCACTTCTCTGTCAGGAGTCCCCTGGGCGCAGTCAGAAGCTCCATCCTAAATTCCTACTGAAGGCTGAACATCTCTGCCCAAAGAGACTGAGTCATCGTCATGGACTTCAGACAGGAGCAAAGAAAGTAAGTCAGAGGGGCTGATGGGTAAACAGCTAAGAAAAATAGCCAGGAAGTACAAAGTTTCCAGAATGAGTGTCTACTTCTAACCGTGTCACACGCGTCAGATTGGGTATTACCAAACCAGGAAACAGCAACTGCTGGTGAAAACATGGACCAATCAAAACCACTGTGTGCTGTTGGTCAAAGGTGAATGGTGCAGCCACTAAGTAAACAGTACAGCCATTCCTCAAATCGCAGAGTTGCCATCTGACCGGCACCAAAAGCCTGGACTCAACCAATATGCACAGCTGTATCATTGCCAACAGCCAAAGAAGGGAATCAGAACATCCACCAACAGGAGTAAACACAACAGTCTCTCAAGACGGGATACTATTCAGGCTTTAAAAAGGAAGAGGCTGGCAAGAAGGCTCAGCAGGTAAAGGTACTTGCTGTGCAAGCGTCTGGTGACCTGAGTACAATCTGTGGAACCCACATAAGGGTGGAATGGAGGAGCTGACTCCACAAAGCTGTTTTCTAACTTACACATGCACCATGCACACACACAATGATTTTTTTTAATATTTTATTTATTATTATTTTTATTTTATGTGTACAAGTGTATTGCTGCATGTGAGTGCACCCGTGCCACGTAATGCCGCAGAGGTCAGAAGAAGGCTTCAGATTCCCCTGGAACTGGAGTTAAGGACGGTTCGTAGCTGCCATGTGGGTGCTGGGAATCGAACTCGGGTCCTCTACAAGAGCAGTCAGTAGACTGCTGAGCCATCTCTCCAGCCCCACACACAATAATTTTAAAGTCTACACACACACATATCATGCACATACACAATAATATTTTTAAAAAAATTTAAAGGAAACCTAGGTATATGCTCTATAGATGAAACTTCAAGAAAAATGAGCAAGACAAAACCAAGTATTAATACTTCTTCGATCCCACTTATATAAGGTACCTAGGGTAGTGAAGTGGGACAGTGGTTACCAGGAACTGGGGGAGGGGAAGGGGAGTAATGTTTAATGGGGACAGTTCCAGTTTGAGAAGACCTAAGAGTTCTGGGGTGGATGGTGGTAACAGTCACACAGTAACATCATGGTGCTGAATGTCAGTGAGCTGTACACTAAAAACATGCTAAATGGTTACTTTTATGTTATGAACCAAGACTTCTGAATGATTATACCCTTAAGGCCTTCCATCACAGACCTGATACCTCTATTAGCTCTCGTGCCACGACACTTCCTTCCTCCTGTCTACTGTGGGGCCCATGGGAAGCAGTCAGGGAGGCCAAGTCTCTTTGCTGCCTTTGAGTGCTGGGTGTTGCAATCAACAACGGCCTGACCAGGGTCTGGGCCTCCTTGACAAGACAGCAAGATCCAACAAGGGATGAGACCCTAACCACAGTCTGGTGTGACTCCCTAACAGGGGCTCAAAGGCAGGAACTGTTCCCAGCCAGAGGACTAAATTCTCACGCTGGTTTCCCTACCTTTCCTTCCTTTCCATACTTTCTTCTGTTTTCCTATTTGTAACACTCCTACCTCTCGCTTTTTGGTCTTATGTACACATACACACACACATTTTAATTGTCCTCCTTTGATTTTATTTTTCCACATAATTTTTCCCCTTGGTCTGTTAATCCTTGTTTGATTTTCAAGCTTTACTCCCTTCACAGCGTATACACACACACACAGAGACAAAAGCTTATTCCTGAGAAAGCTATAAACTTCTGAGGTAACCTATCTTGTTTGATTTTCAAGCTTTACTCCCTTCACAGCGTATACACACACACACACACACACACACACACACACACACAGAGACAAAAGCTTATTCCTGAGAAAGCTATAAACTGCTGAGGTAACCTAAGTGAACAGATGCTAATTCCAGGCCACCAGGAGGCTGAGCCGCTATACATACCTGGAGTAGACAGGTTCTCCGCGACAGTACCCAAGGATTGCTGCTGTCTCAGGGTAGATGGCCTCGAATTTCAAGAGGTGGCGCTTCAGGGCATATAGAGGGTGGTTCTTGTATGTGCCAATGGCTGTAGGCAAAGGCTGGTCCAGATGCTTTGCCTGAAACTGCAAAGGCCAGACACAATGGTGAGCATGTTAGAGAAGTGAGGTTTGAGTGGTAAAGCCTGGACTCATGAACACTGACATAGTAATGCTGCAGTAGTAGTGCTGCCAGTGCAGTGCACCATAGATCAACCAGAAGCTAGGAAGCATCAGCACTCCTGCAACATGCACCAACTTCAGAAGGCCTACCCTAGTTCCAATCTGTACCTCGAGCCCTGGCAGACCAGTACCTACTCTACTAAAGATCTTCACAGGAAAATATGCTAGTTTTCTTCCCTAAGAAGGCCTGACCTCAAAGCAACATTGCTGGCCTACAGCAAAGGCTGGCTTCATCCACTTATGGGAAATACCCTCCAGTTTTAAGGCCACCACAATTTATATAAATCCTGCACTTCACTAAGGGTTCTTAGTTATCAGTAGGAAATCCCATTACTATGAAGGAAGTCCTGTTTCCTGAGCTCTCTTAAGCTTTTCTTTAGCAGTCCTTCAAAACACCAAGGGACTCCTAAGGATTGGCACCATGGCATAGCAGAGGCGGCCGGAACTCTGTAGAATGGGCATCCTCTGACACTTCAGTTAGGTACAATGCCTGTAGGATTCCCACTTAATCTATCAGCACTAAATAAAACAAAGCCAACACCGGATGCAGACCAGCCCTAAGGCAATGCTACATAAGCCTGTGTTCTCCCTATCCTGAGTGGCTAGAAACCAACCTCTGGCCAACATGAGTGGGTTTCCCACACAATGCAGAGCTCCACCCAGTAAGGCAACTGTGCACTGGAGCGCCTCAGACCCTCTTCCAGGTGCTAGGGCTCATTCTAAGGCCAAGTGTCTCAGGTGTGTTACATTTAGAAGTCTACTAAAACGCACCCACTCTGTCTGCCTTCTCAGTAAGCTAGAGAGTTCAGCATCCAAGCCCCCCGAACCCCCAGGAGATTCATTCTATAGATGTGAGGTATGTTGTTGTGCCTGGACATGCAAACACAGTGAGAAATGGGGGACCATAAATGGGTGAGTTATTCTTTCTCTCAGTATGAGTTATAGGGTTTGCATAATTACTTTCAAGGCCCAAACTAAAGTACACGGACTTCAAAACCCATGGCCCTGGGTTCAAAACCTAGGCACTTACTCTTCCAACTTTTTACCATTAAAATGATGGCAACAATAACACAGCTTTATCGTGTTGGTGTGATAACAAGAGAAATGATAATTATATACTTGTATACTTTATATTAACACATTTATAAATACATAATTAAACCACACTAAAAATACCAACTGGGCATACAGTGACTAAAACAGGAAGCAATTTTGATAATAAGAATAGCTCCTTGAACCCTGGGTGGCCAGTGCCTTACCTCCAAATCTTCTTTCTTTTCCCGTTCCGTAAATGGGCTCTGGTAGAGTCTCAAGGTTTTGGCCCACCAATCGGCATCAACCCGGCACTTGCGGGTTGCTGTCATCCAGGCTGGGTCATACCTCTGAGTGACATCTCGGACCCAGCCATTACTGTCAATGCCCACGACATAGGTCATGGGCTTGGTGGCGTATTTATAACAAGCCAAGGGCTGGTCTACCACACCGTGCACACAGTCTACACACACCCACTTTGCCTGTGGCTCACAGAACACCTCCAGCCACTGGTCTACACCAGCAGCTCTCCTGTCTTCTGCCTCTTCACCACCTCTAGAAACCTTCTTGCACCTGTTACTGCTTGAAGAGCTCGAAGATGCTGGAAAGCCTGGAGGCTCACGGTGGCTTCCACGGTGGGTCCTGGAGCCACCCTTAGACCTAGCCTTTGTCCTCTTAGGAGCTGGAGCCCTTTTCTGCCTTGAAGAGCCTGGCTCTGAGTTCTCATCAGAGGAAGAATGGGCCTCTTCACTGGAAAGTTCAAAGTCAGAGCTACTGCCAGCCTTGTCGCTCCCACTCTCTTTGTAAGACACCCTGGTGGCCACCCGCCGCACCCGGGCCCGGGAACGGCTCCGGGTTTCCTGCCCGAGCTCCTTTTCCTCACTGAAGGAGGGCCCTCTCCACTGCCTGCTGTAAGCAGCAGTCTTGCTCTTCTGGCCAGCGCTTGCCTTGCCACGGCCTTTAGAAAAGGGCTCCTCTTGTTGGTGTGTTCTGCTGATCTTGGATTTGTTGTGGCTTTCTGGAACTTGCCTAGAAGGTTCTGAGGAGTCTCTAGGACCATCTTTGCATGTCTCCTTGGAAGGTTTCCTCCCCTGAAACAGAGTAAGAATGTCCAGAGCTGGAGAGATGGTTCAGTAGTTAACAGCACTTGCTGCTCTTACAGAAGACCTGGGTTTGAATCCCAGCACCCACATAACCGCTAACAACTGTAACTCCAGTTCCAGGAAATCCAATGCCCTTTTCTGGCCTCTAGGGACACTGTATGACATGGTGTGCTTACATACACACAGACATAATACTCATACACATAAAATTTAAAAAAAACAAACAAAAAGGCCAGGTGTGCTGGTACATGCCTTTAATCCCAGCACTCAGGAGGCAGATGCAGGTGGATCTCTGTAAGAGTGAGGCCAGTCTGGTATACATAGCGAGTTCCAGGCCAGCCAGGTATAGGAGACCTTGTCTTCAAAAGACCAAAAAGAAAAAAAAAAGAAAGAAAAAGAAATGTTGGTAGCTAGGCATGGTGTTATTATATATGTAAGCACAGTATTTGGGAGGTATTATATTATATATGTAAGCCCAGTATTTGGGAGGTAGAGGCAAGGGGATCAAAAGTTCAAGGCCAATCTCAACTGTATAGTGAGTCTGAGGCCAGCCTTGGCAACATAAGACTATTTCAAAAAACCAAAGGGGACAGGGAGGGAAGGAAAAGTTAATTTTGTTGGGGTTTTTTGTTCTGTTTTTTTGTCTTTCTTTTTCTTTTTTGGCAATGATAAGACAGTCTACAACTGGACAGAGCTAAGTCACTAGGTAGAGAATCTGCATGTAGGACATTCCCCGCTCAGACAATCTCAACTGGGTTTCCCATAGGGTTGTATGTAAGTACTGGCTAAAATCGGCAGACTCGCAGGTGAGCTTTAGTAGCATCATCTCACCACAGCTGTAGGGATGTAAAGTAGAAAAGGGCAAAGCTGGTCTGAACTTCAGATGTCTCATGTGCTCCATGACTTAGGTGAATATTCAACCTCTGAATCTCAGCTTCTTCAGCAATGAGAATACTGACCACACACACATGCATTCCCCCTGCCCCCTCCCCCCAAAAAAACTGAACCTACTATAGCTGTAGTTTTAATGTAGAAATTACTAACTCAATCTCCGGACTGCCAGGCTTCAGACAGTGCCACGCCCTGAAAGGCCACTGGTTCACAGAACAGTAACAGTAGCACCTTGGAGCCCAAACCTCTCTCTGGTGACTTCAGATGCACCAACACTCGTGTGTCCATCTCCTCTAACACAGGGGATGTGCAAAGCAGGCTCCAAGGAGCCCAGCCTGCATGGACACCAACTCTTAAGAATTTGACATTGTTAGGTCAGTGAGATGGACCTTAGTCGCATCTTTATAAATTCTATTGTTACAGTTTCTTCTGTTCTTTTTTTTTTTAAAAAAAAAATTTTGTTAAATTTTTGTGTCTTTCATACAGAAAATCATCTTTGGCACCTTCCCATAGCACCTCCACTTCCACTGGAGTTCATACATCTGTCATTTGTACTAAGGCCTACCATGTAAGGTTAGTGTCCCCAGATGTCCCTCAGTGCAAGTTCATCCACTCGGATCTAGTCAGCCTATCTAGAGTCCCTTCCTTTAAGAAGATCAGCTCTTCCTCATCCAGCAGTAATCAGCTGCCAATAGTTTTTTGACTAAGATTGGGGCCTGGTGTTCATTTCCACAGTTCTGCGCTGCATTTCTGTCTGCTTAAGTTTGCATGTGTCTTGTGCACGCTCACACCATTACTGGAGGTTTGTATGAGAAGGGTCCCAGGTGCCTGTAGGACTATTTCTGTATGGTCATGCACCTCCTCCCTGGCTCTTTGAATCTTTCCACCCCGTCTCCTGCAATGGTCCCTGAGCCCTGGGTGGGTGGATTTTAATATAGGAGTGTTGTTCAAGGACCTACACTCTGGAGACTCTTATTCTCTGTGTTTTGGCTGACTTTTTTAAACTTGAGATTTTTATCACTCTTCCCTGGTCAGCAAGTCCTTTTCTCTGGAAGCCCCGAGGACTTCACCTTTGTTGAAGATGACTTCAGCGGAATGGGCTGTAGGGACAACACCAGGCGGGTGAGCAGCTGCAGGGCCCGGAGAATCAAAAGAAATATCTATAATGACAACAAGAATATATTTAACTGAAGAGGGTGCTGGAGGAGTAGTCAACCCAATGTGGTCTTTGCTTACAGAGGAGCTAGGTGGAAACAACCTCCACCAGTACTCTGAGCACTATCACAAAGGAATTGTAGAGACTCACCTCACAGGAAAATGAGGTGCTTACCAATGTTAAAGGAAAAAAAAAATGTCATCACATTTTTCTAAGAAAAAATTATTTTATAAATATAATTATAGACATACAGGTATACTTGAAAAAATACCTATAATCTGGGCTACGGATGTTTACAGGGTTATTATTGTTTTTTCCCTGCTTACCTATCTTCTGATTGCACTGAGGTGGTGTATTTGTCATTAAAAGAAAATAAAACAAAATACTACTTTGGGAAGAAAACATAGAAATACAATCAGCACTGGATCACTTGTGTGTTTCCTATTTTGCACTCCCCACACTGAATTTTTCAACAGGAGGTCACAGCTTTTAAAGTTCTGCTGACATGTGAGGATGGGAGGATGAACCACCTTGAGGCAACAGTGCTAACACAGGGCAGCAAGGTCTCCCCACACAATATTCCAGAGAGAGTGCTAACACAGGGCAGCAAGGTCTCCCCACACAGTTACTACAATATTCAGTTACTACAATATTCAGTTACTACAATATTCAGTTACTACAATATTCCAGAGAGAGACTTAGAGGTGAAAAATCAAAAACAGGAAGGTAGGTTTATCTCAGAAATCAAGTGATAATGATAAACATCATTACTTTTGCTCTCCTCCTTTTGAAGTTGAAGTGTCAGCCATGTGACTGGCACATACCTCTAATCCCAACACCTGGCAGGCTAAGGTGGACAAGAGCTGGGGGAAATGGCTCAATGGGAGAACACTGCCTGCCATGCTACATCCCTGGATTCTCTCTCCAGCATCTCCCTCCAAAAGTGTGAAGATCACCAAAGACAGAGAAAGACCAAGAAACCATCACAACCTGGAGGAGGCTAAGAGAGGCAACAACTAAATGCAATGTGGCACACTGGAAACAGAAAAAGGACAATTCTGGATAAAGTAGGAAGTCTAGGTTCTATCCGTGTCCTGGCTGGCCACACTGCCCCAATGGTGACTTTTCAGCTCCTTTGAGCACAGTTCCTAGGAGCGTGGGGATAGAGGTCTAGGTGACTGAACATTCGCCACTACCCAGGAGACATCTCTAAACCCAGATTCCTTTACCTGTAACCATCCCTGCCTCAGCTTCCTGACAGGACTAAAGAGCTGATGGCATAAGATAAGGACAGAAACTGTCTGATATCTTACACTCTTCAAAACCAAATCTGCAAAGAACCAAAGATGTCAAACATTTGACTAGACATGCCAAGTCTGGTCTGTCTGCACAGACTAACAGGAATCCTCCAAGAACAGCATTGTATTTTCATCCCTATTAGTGGGCACTGCCATTAGAGAGCCACTTACATGGACCACCTCTTCATCATTCCTTGCAGAGTAAATGGCAAACCTCCTTTCCAAGGTCGTCTGCAGACTGTCCTGCTCACTGGTTGAAAGGTCCACATTGACTGTGAATGTTCCAATGAACCTGGGGGAAAAGCATGCATTCTGTACAGGGGTCAACATGAGGGGAAGTTCTAGTTTTTATAGCCAAGAAAACCAAAATCAGGACTGGATCTCAAGACTCTTCCAAGCCTGGCTAGCTAATTCCATCACTGAAGACCCAACTCAGATAGCACCTCTTTGGGCATCCTCCCCAGACCACATACCAGAGGGAAGCACCCTGGTCCCCACACTCTTCTGCCTCAGAACTCCTCACACTACCTAAACTACTTGGTGCACACTGGTCTCCTGTCAGACTAGACCCTCTTCCATGGCCACAATCACCTTGATACATCCCTCTCTTCAATGCCACACCATCACCTGTGTGTCAATTTACCACCTCAGAGGAGATCTGGCCTGAGCCAGGCTGAAAAAAACCAACCCTACACACCCGAGCTCTGCAGGAGCAGAAACGCCTTACCATTTCACCAGGTTGGAGAGGTAGCGGATGTCCCTGTCTTGAGGTGGCACTTTGGTAAAGCAAGTTGGGATGATGGAGAGGCCAATAGCCAGCAGATCTGGCTGGCTGCAGATGCTATTTCGATAGAAGCCATTTGCCAGCAGGCACAGCAGGTGAACCTGAGGACAGAAGCAGGGCGGTGGAGAGAGGGCTGAGAACTAGCAGGGATTTGCTAAGTTCAGATGGTTGTTGGACAGGAAACGTTCGTTGCTGCTTCTACACACCAGGAAGTACAAAGACTGCATTAGCTGTGTCCCAAGTCACCCCCTCTATGTACTCATTCACTAAAGTATCAGAGCTCAGAATACAAATTTTTTTTCCGAGTGCCTTTGCCTTTTACAGACACATACTGCAGGATTTCCAAATAAAAAGCCACATTATCACCTGGGCTCTGTCACAGTGAGAATGAGTGGGAGACACCAACTGTTCAGAGCTACTGAGTGCAGGCTGGGTGTGGGGCTCCTTAACTACTCTCCACCTACCTCTGTGTCTGAACCCACCCTCCTCTGCACGTACCTCACATCACTATCCTCCAACCCAACCTCATCCTACCCTTCACCAAGATACTGCAATGATTATATGGCTGTCTACCCACCCCTGCCCCTGCACAGAACTTACCCTGGCTGGTCTTCCTTCTCCCTCACTGACAGACTCTGCTAATGGATGGCACCACCCCATTCCCCTCACTTGAGCTTCCAAAAGTAGAGTCATCTTAACCCTCCCCTTTCATCTCCAGTATCCTCCAAAAGGTGGCAAGAATTCCAGTTAGCTAGCTCCTCTGACCCCCAGCCTCTGTGTACAGTACTTCATCCAGGCCTGTCACCTCTAGGCTTGCCCTTCCCGTCACTCGTCACCCTTACTTTGTGCATGTTCTCGTGCACTTCTTTATTGAAACGTTTCATCATCCTCCGCAGATACGTCTCAAACTCCATCTTTATCTTCTCACTGCAACAGAGAGAAATCTGGGAATGTAGCAAGAAACTCCACAAGGTTGCTATTAGGAAAATCTGCAAGCAACCACTGTCTGCTCCCTCCCATCCACAAACCTGCTCTCTCAGACACTGTGCGTCCCATCCACTGTCGACACTGTCCTCTGACAGCACGTCAGGTCTCACCCAGGACTTGAGCTCCTATCCTCCAGAATCCTGACTACTGATTTCCTCCTTAAACCACCACACTGATGCTAAATTAATGCAGTCATTTACATGACTGTTCTGCAAAATCTGTATCCCATCAATCTCTAGGAAAACTTGTCATTTCCTGAACAACAAGCCGTCTCCCTGTCTAACAACATGTCTATCAGAGTGGACCTCATTAGCCAGTTTTTATGCTCCATTATCCTAAGCCATCAGAGGCTAGAGAGGAGCTGGGCATCCTGGGTAGCACGATGCTCCTTACCACAGTGGGCACTATCTCATACAGCATATGGTGGGAAAGCATGAGTGGCAAGTCAGCTGATGGGATTCAGGTCTTGGATCCTCTACTCACAGACTGGGGGGGCTCCCAGGCCATTACTTAAGCTCTCAGAGCCTCTGGCTCCTCATTTACCGCTCTGAGGAGTGGGTAAACTAAGGGATGGCCAAAATGCTCAGTCCTAGGCATGCAGAAGGTCCCTGTCTCCATCTCCCATCTGGACAGGATACCAAGATTTCTTGTCCCAGTCCTAAAGGCAAACACAGGACTCTCACCTTCAGATCCTAGCCACTCAAGACACTCTGCCCAGCATACTTATTTATTTCTCAAAGATTCTTGTTAGTGTATCTGCTGCCCATTACACAGGACAGGAACCAAGAAGCAAGAGCCTGGCCTTACCGTCTTTTTCTTGTCTTTGCCTGCTCTGGTGTTTCAATTTCTATCTCCACTGGCTTCACAGGCAGAACAGACTGAGAAGAGGTAGAATTTTCTCCCATGTCCAGCACAGGGTCAGTTAGTTCTATCAACAGTAAGTTTTTTAAGTCACTATTAATAACAGGTAATGTACTGAACAAAATCAGGGTTCTGCTGGGAAGAATGAAGTCAGGAATTGTTGGGAGACCCTGCTGCTAAGGTTGCAGTCCACCATGTCCGGATAGCTCTAAGGAACTCGGCACTATATGGAAGGACTCCCTTTCTCAGCAGGGGCCTCCTGCTCTCTGCCTGACTTATCTGGAAAGTGCCTCCAAGCATGGATGCTTGACCTTATTCGGAACATGACCTTGGGCATAGTGACCTGCAAAAAAACTACCCCCAGGTTTTTTCTATATGATAACTAAGCATTGCACTATAGCCAGATGATAGGCTCCCCCTACCACATGTAAATAAAGCATACTATGAGCACCTATCAGCTGAAGCTTCGGCTGCTGCCTCCACACTATATTTTCCCTGACCCCACTGAATAAACAGAGCTGTATCACTGAATATGACTCCCTGGAAGGTTTTTTTCTGTCCATGCTCACTGGCTGTCCTGACCCCATTTGTCAATTCCGCTCCCTTTGTTCTTATGGATCGGTGGCCAATGGCCCACGAGGGGAGGAGAGACCCACAAGGAATGCATACAGAGGTCTCTTGCCTCCTATGCTTTAGGCTCCTGCAACACACTGGCTATTGTGCCAGGTTACTTACAATTTTGTCTCATTTAACCCACAGGACAATCCAGGGATAGAATCTTCAGATGAAAAAAACTAAAGCATCGGCAGCTGAAGGGCACTGAGTTTGCTCCATTGGGCCTAACTGTGAAGATACTGGGAGCCTAGAAGCCCTGGCCTGTTGGCAGTGAGCCCACCTGCGACAGGTCTTCACACTAGTCTCTAAGAAAACAGGGCTCCTTGAAAAAGAAGGTTGGCTTCAGGTCTAGAGCAAGGACAACATAAGGTGAGCATGGAGCATCTCGTGCTGGAATACAGGAGGCCAGGGAGGGGAGCCTCACTCAACCTGAACACTAGTACAGGCACACCTGGCAAAAGGCCCCTCTCAGTGGGTGCAGCATGAGGTGGCATTACCTGTGAAGCACTCTTGCCCAAAAAGACTTAATCATTTTAAATTTAATCAAATTGTGGAACTTAACTTACATTTATAAGAAATACACACAGTAAATACCATCATGAGATGCCTCATCATTTTGCTAAAAAACAAGAGACTGGGACTTTTCAAAGCAGGCACTACTCTACAAAGCCACCCCCCCCCCCGAAGAAAGTGCCAGGTGTGGTGGCACACATCTGTATGAGTGGAAGGTCCATAGTTCTAGGTCAGTCTGGGCTATATAGCAATTTCAACAGTGGAGACTCTATCTCAAAAACTCAATAAGGGCTGCCCAGGTATGGTGGCAAACATCTTTAATCCCAGCACTCAAGAAGCAGAGGCAGGTCAATCTCTGTGAGATCAAGCCCAGCCTGGTCTACACAGCAAGTTCCAGGCCAGCTGGGAGCTTGGAAGACTCTGTCTCAATACAGACCGGGGGTGGGGGTGGGGGTGCTACACAGGCCTGATGACTAGCGTTCAATCTCTAGAATCCACAAAGTGGCAGAAAAGAGCCAACTCTTGTCCTCTGATCTACACACGTGCGTACACACACACACACACACACAAAACAGAAAGGAGCTGGAGGTGGTGCTTACTGGTACTCATAAGGCCATGGGTTCAATCCCCAGCACCACAAATAAATTCATTAAAGGTGGTACACTGGGGGAGGGGCTTTACATTTCTAGATGAAAAGAAATTTACAGACATACCAACCAACTACAAGGCTTAAACTCACTGGATCTTGATTTAAAAAAGATACAGCTGCAAAGACATTTTTAAAACAACTAGGGGGTTAGTTTTCATCTTCTTAGGTTTGATAAGTCACGTAAGAGAATGCTGTCTTCCTAGGAAATGCATACTAAGGTACTTAGAAGCCAAGCGTCAGGATGTCTGAGACTTATGTGCAAAAAGTCCCACAATGAATACTTACAGAGAGAACACGTTCAATATTAAGGAAGCCAGGTAAAGAGTACATATACTGCTCCCATTTTTTTGTAGATTTGAACTTTGTCAAAATAAAATGCCAGGGGAGCATGCTGGACAGAAGGAGTCAGGGCACTAACATCAGCTACCACCCACTCTCCACTCTACACATGATGCACCAGGTCTAGGGTACCTGCAGACTTCCTTCCCTGAGTCTTAGAACCTGGACTGGGCACAGTTCACAGTAGCATCCAGTTTTTACAGCATGTGGCCAGTGAAGAAACACTTCAAAGAAGCAAAATATTTGCTTACAGTTATGCAGGGGCAGTGCTGAGCTTTGAACTCAGGACTAACTGCCTCAAAAAACCTGCTGTCAACTTCACTCTTTCTATGCACAGTGCCTCTCTGCTTACACCTTCTCCACTGAAACTCACCAGAGGAAGAAAGAGAACATTCAACCTTCTTTGGTGACCCATGGATTTTTCCTTTTTTTTTTTTTTTTTTTTTGCCCTTAAAGAAAGCTCCTACTTCAGGGGACTTTGGTCTTTGTTTCAAAAACAACAGAATTGCAACATGTGATCTGGTTCCAGATAGCAAACAGAATCTAACAGTTATGAAAACAAGACATTTGCTTCACCTTCCACCTCCTCCCAGTCACCGTCACTTTCTTCCTCGTCTTCATCACTGTCTTTGTCCATCACCTCTCTCTCTGGATGCTTCACTTTCTTGATGTGACCTGCAAAGTCCCTGTGTAAGAATCAAAGATGCAGAAGGCTCAGACATCCCAGTGTCATACTCAGGCTAATCAGAACAAAAGACTCTGGGTGACCAAGAATCTGCTGTGATTAGGTTTGCAAAGATGATGAGTGAGCACTGAGCCTTGTTTCCTGCCTCAGGCCAGGTCAGAAAGTCCCAAAGATGTGCTCGGAATATAGATCTAATACTAGATTTGCTGCAAAGGCATAGAGAAGCAGGGCAAGGTGGTACACACCTGTGATCCCAGCACTTGGGAGGCTGAGGCAGGAAGATTTTGAGTTTGAGGCCACCCTCGGCTTCAGACTTGTCTTAAAAATAAAACACAGAAAGAACTTACAATCTGTACAAAGAAGAACACTATGCCTCAAAATGGCGAGGGGAAAGCTAAGAAAAGCCCTGATGACTCCTGGAGTCCCAGAAAGCTGTGGCAAGCTGTGCACATACTCATACAGCTGGAGGCCAGAAAGAAGAGCAGGGATTCACACTGCATTCTTCCATGAACCAAGTCAAACAATGATTTTTCCAACTGTTAGGAAATTTGGCTTAAGGACACTGGAACTGGTACAACCCTAACTTCAAGACAAGTGAGGGGTGATCATGTATCAGACGTCAAAAACAACACAAACAGGGTAGCTACTAGCTAAGCCAAAAACTACACAGACAAGCAGGGAAGAGTGACTTAAATGGCCACTAGCATATTGACATATTCCTGCAAATTCATATATAAACCGTGTCTACAGAACTGAGTTACTTTCAGCTTGTATAAACATTGATATTTGGCATCAAGAGAAAAATAACCAAGATTTTAGCATAGACATTTAAAACAGTCTCAGTCTTGAGCTACAATAACACTCTCTCTTTTTAGCCTACCGCTTTCTCTCGAGGTCATGACAACACAAATTTCCATGACAAATGGCAGAAATGCTCATGAACCAGGGGTTTGGACCAGTCAACTCTCAGGTTAGAGGAAAGGGGGATCCAGAACTTTCCTTGGCAGTCTCCTGGCCTGTATTTGTGTAGATCTCCCTGGAGATAGAATTCAGCAATTGAGGGGCAACCAGAAGGCTGAAGTGCATTCTTCCTCACTAAGGACAGAAGAGACGAACCACGGTGGAAAAATCTACATGCTTCCCAGGCCCTTTCCACAGCTGCCCTCTGCTGGATGGCTCTCCCACACCAAGAAAGGCCAAAAATGCAGACTGGATTGTTTTGAAGCAAAAGAACTCCTACCCATTTTCCTCTACTCATCTACACCCCCCAACTTTCTTAGGCAGCAGATAATCAACTAGTCTCATGTCCCCTACATCTCAGTGAGAATGTTCATCTACTGCAGAGACACAGCATCTTGCCAACTAAAGCCCAGTCCTAGATGCTGCAGAACCTGAGGACATGAATCAGTCCTAGCTCTGCTCTGAGACCTGAGAGGCAGCAAACCTCCATATGTGGCATAAATAACCATCATTCCAGAAGACAGGTTACACACTTCAGAAATTGCAGGAAATGAGAGCAGAACAGCAGGAGAATCAGTGAAAACTAGAGCCGATGACTTCAGACAGGAAGAAAGCATTCCAGGTGGAAGGGGAACTGTGAGCACAACTTAGGGGTGAGAGGGGCTGGGGTAGCTCTGCAGTAGAACACCTGCCTACTGTGTGCAAGGCTTTGATCTCCAGCACTGCAAGCAAACAAAACCGAAATGCCAGGAAGTGCAGCAAGGGACAAGAGCGCCCACTGAATGCTCAAAGTCCAACCAGGCAGCAGTTGCATACACTCGAGGAGAGCAGTGTAAAACAACACCGGGGTGGCGGAGCAGCTTCTGTCTCTGTAGGGTATCTGGGTAGTTGCAAGAGCACTAGACCAAAATGACTGTGTGTAGGCTGCCGCTGTACTCATCTGAAAACTCTCAAGTCTCCAGCTCCCCTCTCTAGAAGTGCTCAGATCCTCCTTCCCTCCAGGTCCCTTGATGAAAGCAGAGTTCTATCACCCACACTTCTCTGATAGGATCAATTGCCACTGACTTCCAAGCTTTGCCATCTCACCTGACATCTTCGCCGTCACTGAGGGTCTCAGCCTTAACAGTTGCCTTGGCCACTTTCTTTTTCACTGGCCCATCTGCGGGGGCCCCTGGATCACTGCAGCCTCTCTTCCTCTTTGCTTTGGAAACTTTTGAGAGAAAGCACTTCTTTGGGGATTTTGGTTTCTCATCTTCAAAGTCATCTAAGTGACGACATGGAAAGAGAGGTAAAGATGTCAGAGAAGGTGCAGTGCAACTTATGTACAGGGTCACGAAACCACATCTCCATCACCATTTACCATCTGTGTTTGGCAGCAGCCAGCCCTCAGCTTTTCTCCACTTGCAGCCTAGTCTGTGGCCACAGTAAAAAAACCACCGTGGTTCAGTGCTGGAGAGCAAATGCAGAGCCCTCCACAAGGGAGGGAAGCATGACCACCAAGCTTCACCCCAAACCACTCTCCTTCACCAGCATCCAGCATCTTGTTCTAGTCCTCCTAAAACAGAAACCACCATGACTCAAGCTCTAACTTCTAAACCTTAAGTTGCAGCCAAGCTCCAGCAAGGAAAAACTTTGATTAACACCTTGGATAACGTCTACCTGCCAAGACCTATTTGAGAGACAACCCACTCTTCTTACATGAAATGTTTTAAGTTCGTGCACCTCATCCTGTTCCTGCCATGTAGGTAGGTCAAAGCACACACTGCTACAGAACCTCTTCAATCCGACTAAAGGGTGCTTGTACACCAGTCACCTGGGCAAACTCAGGGTTGGAAGAGGACCACCAACTGTTCCTTCATCTAAACTACTTAGTACCACCACTGTTCAGATATCAAGAACTTTTCAGGTTTTTACATATCTACATCAACTTTAGAAGTTAAAAGGTGCTAGGCATGGTGGTTCACACCTTTAATCCCAGCACCTGGGAAGGAGAAACAGGCGGATCTCTTGTGAATTCAAAGCCAGTCTCATCTACAAAGCGAGTTCCAGGCCAGCTGGGGCTACAGGAAGACTCTGTCTCAAAAAAAAAAAACAAAAAAAAACAAAAAGAAGTTAAAGGTTCAAAATGTGGGGCTGGAGAGATGGCTCAGTGGTTAAGAGCACTGGCTGCTCTTGTAGAGCACCCAAGTTTGATTCCTAGGACCCATATGGTGGGTATCGACTGTCCCTAATTCCAGTTCCAGTTCCAACATCCTATTCTGACCCCTACAGGCACTGCACAACACAGGTGCACTTATATACATGCAAGCAATATACTCACACACATAAAATAAAAATAATAAATTTTTTTAAGTTGAAAATGCAAAATTCATAACTTCTTATCAAGTCTCAGATTTCAGAGCATCTCAGATCTCAGATTTTAGGATTAGAGATGCACAACCTGTAGCAACTAAAAAGCACCTGATGTTCTTAAAATAACTGCTTTCTGTAAAAGGGAAAATTGAGAGTTTATAAACTATAGACTTTAAACTGTTTATCTAAACATAGTCTGTGTATAATTATCAATTTAAATAACATAAATATAGCAGAAAGGATACTTTCTTGTTTTTCAAATATAATATAATCATACAAATGAGGGACTGGAGATATGGCTGCGTGGTTAAGAGCACTAGCTGCTCTTGCAGAGGACCTGGATTCCATTCCCAGCATCCACATGGAGGTTAACAATATCCAGAACTCTAGACATCCTCTTCTGGCCTCCACCAGCACTGCATACACATGGCGCAAGTACATACATGCAGGCAAAACACTCATACCCAGAGGATAAAAATAAATTTTAAAATAAAATAAAAATAAATCCAAATGATAAAG
This sequence comes from Nannospalax galili, assembly GCF_000622305.1. Lineage (NCBI taxonomy): Eukaryota > Metazoa > Chordata > Mammalia > Rodentia > Spalacidae > Nannospalax > Nannospalax galili. Next base: position 8,517,896 of record NW_008357033.1, on the reverse strand, counting down.
TCTGTCCAAGACTCTGCTTCAACTGACTTTGGGAAATAAGACACACTAGCTTTTATTAAGGCTCCAAAACAGAATGCATAATTAGCTTGAATTATCAAATTAATTCATGCCATTCATTCATGGCTTGCCTGCTGACTCTGTAGGCAGGCATTTATATTCCCTGAAAATTTATTTTTGCATGTGATGGGAGGTGAAAACTCTTCTTTTGTTCTAAATGAATTGTAATTTCATTCAACTAAAATTCATATTACAAGGACATTTGGTGTAATGCTAGATAAATCACTAATTCTTTTATTTTTAAAAAAGGTTTTAAAGAAAAGGCCTCAAACTTTTGGCGATCCCCTTGCCTCAGTCTCCCAAGAGCTGGAATTACAGGTGTATAGCACCAGGCTCGGCAATTTCCACGTTTCAAACACTGTGATACAAATAAAACATTGAAAAGGTGACTCAGAGGCAGGACCAAACTTACAGGCTGTTTAAAAGGCACAGCTATCAAGGCCAGCCTGATCTACATAGCAAGTTCCACATCAACTGGGGCTTCAAGGAGACGGTGTCTTAAAAATATGGTGGTTTGAATAAGTGTCCCCCATAAGCTCCAAGTATTTGAACACTGTCCCCAGTTGGTGGCACTGTTTTGGCAGGTTTTAGGAGGTGCAGCCTTGCTGGAGGAAGAGAGGTACTGGGGACAGGCTTTAGGAGTTCTTACTGCATTTCATGTCTCTCTCTCCTCTCTCCTCTCTCTCTCTCTCTCTCTCTCTCTCTCTCTCTCTCTCTCCTCTCGCCCCCCCCTTCCTGTGCCTGCTTGAAGATGTGATTAATCACTCAGCTCTACTCCGGCTACGGCCATGCCTCCCCTGCCATTATGGACTCTCCCCTGAAAGAGCAGGTCAAATAAACTCTTCCTTCTATAAGGTGCCTTGGTCATGGTGTCTTATAATAACAGAAAAGTCATACAAAGGCCAAAAACAAAAAATAAAAAAATTGCCGCTGTGGCTTGCTCAGCCAGCTATGGAGACTTGTTAAGAATATCTGCATTGGGGCTAAAGAGACGGCTCAGCAGTTAAGAACACTGATCGTTCTTGCAGAAGACCCAGGTTCGAATCCCAGCACCCACATGAGAGCTAATAACTGTCTGTAACTCCAGTTCCAGGGGATCCAACAGCCTCTCTGTCTTCCTTGGGTATTGCACGACACGGGTGCACTTACCTACATGCAGGCAATACACACATACACATAAAATAAAAAAATTAAAATATTTTAAGGAATATGTGCATACACCTTCAAATAACCTCCCACAGCACTTAGAATAAACTCAAATTCCTCAGCTTGATCTCCATGCTGAAGTCCCTGCCCTTCTGGCACCTCAATTCGTCCCACTGGCCTGTTCAATACTGTCTCCAGCCAACAGTCTTTTTTTTTTTTTTTTAATGTATATGAGTGTATTGCCTGCATGTTATATAAGTGCACCCACGTCATGCAAAGCCTGAGAAGGTCAAAAGATGGCATTGGACTCTCTGGAACTGGAATTACAGATGGTTGTTAGCCACCATGTGAGTGCTGGGGATCAAACCCCAGTCCTCTGTAAGAGCAACCAGTGCTCTTAACCACTGAGCCATCTCTCCAGCCCCCCCCTTGTATTTTTTAAATAGTTGGAGAAATTAATGAATTTCACCGATGAAGGTATTAACACAGAAAAGAAACATGAAGAAAAGAGGTACCTTCTCAATAAGATGAGGATGACCACGCTCTTAGCATCCAAGCATCACCTTCATTTGCATACACAGGGTGTTCTTTAAATCTTCTGTATGGACACTACACAGAACCATCCCCAAATTATTGTCCTGCAATCTAAATTACAACTGCTAAGTTTGAGTTCTTCCTCTTACACACCAGAGATTTCCACACTTCAGATCCTACAAGCTGCCTGGAAACATACTGCTAGCTAGCTCCTCTAGTTGGCAGTTTGGACAGAACTTGGGTGTAGCCTTCCCTACCTGTAGGCGATGAGATTCAAGCTAGTCAAGCTGATTATTTAAGATGGGACCATGCCAAAAGCTTTATACGCTATCTTCCTGAAAATTCACAATCATCCTGTTACAGGAAGCTGGTGCCCAGGTGAAGTACTGACCTTGGAGAAATGTTCTTCAAGCAGAAAGCACCTCCATCTGATTGAACCTTTAATGTTTGAATTGCCACACAGCCAAAATATAATCTGGATATAACGCCAACCCCCTCTCACATCTCTTACTGAAACAGTGCCCATCCTTTAATATGTGACTTTAGTTACATATTAAACAATGCTTCAGAGAGCATGTCCCAGTCTCTCCCATCAAACCTGATTTTTCCTCTGGAAACTACAAAGGCTCACTTCCATGATATTTAACATGCACCACCTTGGATATTTTATATGCAAGTATCTGTCAACACTAATTCTGCAAATTCCTTGAAGATCTGTCTCTAGTGTCACCTAACCGGTAAACAGCACATAGTCAATACTGGAAAAATGTCTTGAATGAGTAAAGTAATAAATAAAATGATGCTCATTACATTTAAGTGTGGAGTAAGCCAACTCCTAGATTCAGGAATTATTAGTCCTAGCGGACAACGAATTTACAATCTGTACACAGTGGCAGAATCTAGCCCTTGAAGATCTGTCTCTAGTGTCACCTAACCGGTAAACAGCACATAGTCAATACTGGAAAAATGTCTTGAATGAGTAAAGTAATAAATAAAATGATGCTCATTACATTTAAGTGTGGAGTAAGCAAACTCCTAGATTCAGGAATTATTAGTCCTAGTGGACAACGAATTTACAATCTGTACACAGTGGCAGAATCTAGTGGAGCAGGAGCACTGGGGATGTTAAAGGAACCTAGTTTTCTATCAACTACTTTAGATCTAGATATCCCTTCTCCAGCATCATGCATTTGCATGTTTAAAATGCTTTTTAGGGCATGCAAGGATGCAAACGGGGGGAAGATCAAGACCGGACACCGGACAATAGACACATTTTTATGCAGCTTACATTGTGTATAGGCAACCACAATTTAAGACCATTACACACAAGAATGAGGCTGGGAAATCAGTAACTGTGGTTCTGTGGTAGAGGGTACCTGCAAATGACTACAAAAGATCATGGCGAGTCTTCGACCTAAAGTAGAAAACCAGTGAGAGCCACAAAGAACATTCTAGCAATAGGGAACATCGTAGGCAAAGGCTCCGGTAAGAAACTTGGCATACTTGAAGAACAAAAAGACGGCCAATAAGAGTCTGACATGCATCTATAATCTCAGTACTGAGGGGGATGAGACAGGAGGATCTAGGCCAGCCTGGGTTTAAAACAAGAAAAGTCAAAATGAGGATATCTGGAAAGGAGGCAACAGGTGAACACTAAAACCGCATGCAAATAATGTGGGGGAGTGTAGAGAATGCTAAATGAGGGGAAGCCCCAAGGTCTGAAGTAGATGAGCATGTGTTTTCTGTTGTTTAGCAGGTGGAAATCTGCTGCACACGGGTGGGGAGAAGCCAGAGAAGAGTTTCACTCATCCAACTGAAAGATGATTTGGACAGGATCTGTAGCTATAAAAATAAAAAGAATGAGGACAGATTTGAGTAGTTCCAAGGTTAAACTGGACTTGCTGATGAACTGGAAGAAAAGGCGGAGGGTGTTTTAACAGGTGGGTGAGGGAATTGTTTACTGAGATGGGAAAACTGCAGAAAGGCTGTTTAAGGGGTCTACAGAGTTCTGCTTCGCTCGGGACCAAGTTAGGAGGCGTATCCCATATCCGGAGCGTGGAGTTACACCGGATAAGAATCCGGAACTCTGGAGTGAGATTTGGCACACTACATCACTACATCACTTTGCCCCGCTTCTTCCGTTTCCCCAGGATACAAGGTAACTGAAGCCTTTCCCCACTCCGCCCTCCACACCTGCCAGGAGTCGGGGTGGATCCACTCAGCCGCTCGGGGCACCGAGCATCCGGGCGAGGAGAAAACGGCCCGGGACGCGCAGAGGATGCCTGCTGCAGACGCCGCTCCGCCCCGCCGCCCGCCGCCCGCCCACGCCACCGGCCGCATCGCCGGCACACACACTCGGCCGGGTTCTCACCCGCCTCGCTCTCCGCAGGCCGGGCCGCGCTCTGGTCCTCAGCGTCCTGACCCTTCGGCTTCCGTCCCCGCCGCCTCCTGCCCGCGGCGCGCTTCCGAACCATGCCGCCCAGCTGTCCTCCAGCTTCTCACGCCAGGTCGCAGAAAGCCGCGGTCCTCGGGTCCGCCCTGAGGCGGGCCAAGTCTTGGCCACGCCCCGCTTGTGTGTAGAGCCACGCCCCCAGAGAAGCTCCGCCCCCATGTACGCTACAGGAGATATGCAGGGACAAAATTAATTTAGGGCTACTTCCGGTGTGTCACAGCCTCACGTTTCCGGGTGCGAAAGCGGTCTCCTATTCTCGCGATAGGTGGGAAAGGGCGCAGGGTTTGAAACATGGCGGACGACGTGGATCAGGTAAGCGTTTTGAGGCACTCATTGAGGAAGCGCTTCCACTCTTCCGCCGGGCTGGTGCTCTCCACGCCCCCGGAGAAGCGGCCTGCCTCTTCTTTCTGGGTCACCACGGCCTTCCGTAGCCGTGCCGGCCCGGATGGTCCTCCAGTCCCAGAGAGGTCCTTCGGGAGCCCGTCTTACACTTTATCACGCTCATCATCTCCCTTTATCTGTAGAATGAAAACTGTTGTACCTACCCGCCTCTCGGAGCTAGCTGTCAGAATCCCTCCAGAAAACCTGATATAGTAGTGGACAACAGCTTACTGTGCGCCTAAGCACCAGGTACATCTGCAGTGACTCACTTGGAGTGCACCGTACGGGAGATCAGATAAAAAGGGTAATTTATGTGAGAGAAACTGCGGCGCGTATGAAGAAAGCAAGCAAAAACCTGGTATCAGGACAACAGAAGGACCTACAGGCGCCCTCTTCCCACTTTCTTAGATAATAGCTCGATTTCCCTGGCCACCTACGTGAACGGCTTGCACTCACCACACAGACACACACACACACACACACACACGACTACCGCTATGTTTCTCTTCATAGCATATTATTTTAAATATGTGCTGCTTTTTTAATATGTATCTCTCACAACTAGTGCGGGGACTTGGGTGTTACAATCGGGTGCTTGATTGTCTTCTTAACAAGAGCCTGTCGGACTTCCGTGGGAGGAGAAAGGCACCAACTGAAGTCAGGGGGGGTTGTTTCCTGCCATCTGGCCTCTTAAATCAATGCAGCCTGCAATCTTCAGTCACCTTCCACTGGCTTCAAGTATTCACTGAAGGAGTTCTTAGTGAATGCTCTTGTCAGCTCTTGATGGCTGGAACCATCCCTTCCTTGTGGGTAACCAGAAGTCATACCCTGACCTCTGAAACCTGCTTCCAACAGTTCTTGAATAGTAATAATGACTTAAATCATCCTTAAATCTTGAAGCAAATAAGAGATTGTATTAAAAATAAGAGTAAGAGCTAGATGCGGGGCTGAGATAGCTCAGCAGGTAAACCGTGCTTACAGTGCAAGCCTGACAACCTGAATTCAATACTGGTATCCCACGGAGGAAGGAAAGAACTGACTCCCTTTTGAAAACTGTCCTCTGGGCAGGATGTGATGGGCACACCTTTAATCACAGCACTGGGGAGACAGAGGCATGTGGATCTCTGTAAGTTCAAGGCCAGCCTTGTCTACACAGTGAAATCCAGACCAGCTGGAGCTACAGGGAGACTAAAAAAAAAAAAAAAAAAAAAAAAAAAAAAAAAAAGAAAATTATCCCCTGACCTCCATGTGCTCACCATAGGACATACATATACATATGTGCACAGACACAATATTAAATAAAATTTAAGTTTTTTAAAAAAAATATGGATGTGGTTCACACCTATAATCCCAACATTTAGCTGGATGAGACAGGAGGATTGCTGCTAGTTTAAGGCTAGCCTGGACAAAGTATCTTTTAAAGATAATGATGAGAACCATGTATAAATATTTCCTGTTCACTAGAAATAGATCACTTAGTCATCACAACAACTGAGGGAAGGGCATAGTTTCCCCAGTGTACAAATGAGGAATCTGAAACAAGAGGTACATGAATTTAGCCCAGTTGAGAAGAGCCAGGTCAGAGCCTGGAGTTGAGCCCCGGCTGCCTAACGCCAGGTCAGTGTTATTAACCCCTGTATACTGCCTGCTAGACCAGTTAGCACCCTATACTCAGTCTGCCCTGTGCTGGCTTCAAAGTCTTCCCTTAAATCTTAACTGCTGCTTATTTTATGTGGTAGGTATTCATAAGTGTTTTTTAAATGATGTTAAAGATAAAGCTAAGTTCCCTAAGTTACTCCCTGAAATTGGGTGTAACACTTTGGATTTTGAGGAAGCAAAGTACAGTCATGGTTACTTTGCTATTTAATTCCTTCTTACATAAATATGTCTTGGCCCACATTTATATAGCAGGATTACATGGGCAGCATTGTTCTAAACCTTCATGTGTGTTATTTAAGCCTGATGACAATATTAGGTAGACACTGTTGCTTTCTGCATTTGACCAATTAGAGAGGTTAAGTAGCTTGTCCTTGGTTTTACTACATAGCACAGTGATTCAAACAGGGTGCTCTGGGATTCCTTCCTAAGCCTACTTCTTTTATCAGCAACAGACTACCAATACAGTAGAGGAGCCCCTGGATCTCATCAGGCTCAGCCTGGATGAGCGAATTTATGTGAAGATGAGAAACGACCGAGAGCTTCGAGGCAGATTACATGTAAGTTTGTTAAATGACCTTGAAATAGATGTACCCCTACCATCCTTACCACCTTTGAAATTTAAAAGCTGCAATGTAGACTATTTTGAGTTATGGACAAGAGTTAGAAAGTCACTTGAATGAGCCAAATACAGCTGTCCTTTAGTGATGTTTTTAATATTTTTCCCTTAACAGTAATGTTATTATAGAACATTTTTGTTTTCCCTTCTGCATATTTATAAATAAACTTATTTATCCTTTGTATTTGTTTCAGACAGGGTTTTGCCATGTAGCTCAGGCTGGCTTCAAACTCAAGCTCTCCTAACTCTACCTCCTTAGAGCTGGGACTATAGACATGTACCACCATGCCTGGCCCTGTTCTTCATTCTTAAAGGTTATTTGGCAGGGGAGCTAGTTGTTATTCTTTATTTATTGACATGTAAATGCATGTTTTGTTATGAAGAAATAAAACAGCAGACTAGAGATACAGTTCACTGGTAGAGTGCTGTCTTAACATGAGGCAAGGCTCAGGGTTTAACGCCTAGCACTACTAAAATGTTAAACAGCAAAAAAATACATAAAATTAAAAGGTAAAGCCCATGTTCTTTATTGATCACTGTTCAAAGTTGAGAAGAGGCTGGTCCCCTACTTGTGCTTCTGCCTCAGTCTCCCAAGTAGCTGGGATTATAGGCATATACACCACCCTGGCTTACTACTTTGATTATCTTTTAAAGCTAAACTGATGAAAAAATAGCTAACATTTACTGAGTATTGGTTACATGCTGGGTGCTATTCTTCTGAGTGTTCAAATATGATGTTTTGTTAAATCTTTGTACAACCCTGTGAGTGTAGCTGCAACTAATTATCCCCTCCTTGCAGTTGAGGAACCTCAGGCTTAGAAACACCGTTCTGTGTAGAGGTGACAGAGCCAGTACGGGGAACTAGGCAGTCCCACTCTGACCTGTCTCAGGAACTGTGATTGTTCCTGCCATGAAACCTGAAGATAAAGAACCCTGAGTCAGGAAGGCAATAAGGACCGAGGGAGACTGTAGTCATGATCTACAGTCAGCCTTGAGGGAAGAGGAACTTTGGGAAATAGCAATGTCATCTTTGAGTAGAAAGCTGGAATGGAGCTTCATTATATGGATCTGTGGTACATGGAAGGACACCCCATGCCAGACCTGTCACCTTAACGTGGAGGCTTCCTCAGTTCTTGCTTCTGCACTAAGCGATCCAGCTTTCTATTTGTTTTCTGCTCACCAGCTGAACATTTGCTTATTTGTGTAGCTGCTGAGCAATTCCCCACATGGCAATTTTTCATCTTGATATGAGCGGACGAACCATTTAGCACTTTGTTAGAAGTATGTGTAAGTGGGTTCTGAACAGGCCCCAGGGACTTTGCCTTTTAGTAAAATTAATGAACTTTGGAGATCACACAATGAACTTTGGAGATCACACAATGCTGTGGTTGTAATCCTTCCTAACTGAGTCCTCAGGTGACAAAACACATTATAAGTTCTGGGAGCTGATAAATGGGCAAAGTAGAAGCTGAGGAGATGGCTCAGTAAGTAAAGTGCTTGCCCTACAAGTGTGAGGACCAGAGTTCAGATCCCCAGAACCCATGTAATGCCAAGTAGGTATGGTGGCTCACCCGTAACCCCAGCCTCAGGAGGCAAAGTCAGCAAGCTGGCTAGCTAGACAAAGAAGAAAGCTCTGGGCTCAAGTGAGAGACCATGCCTCAATATGTAAGGTGGAGAGCAAGTGAGGAAGACACCTGATGTCAACCTCTAACCTCTGCATACACGCAGACACACATATGTACACACCACATACACATACACATGCCAGAAAAAGTGGGCCAGGGATTCACTTCTATGAGGTCAAATGGCAGTCCTTGTTTGAGAACTACAGTCCATTCTCTCAGCAGACAACAGGATGTTACGCAACCTACTGTCCCTTTGTCATCATGCCATTACAGTTGGAATTCAAGTCCAAGTGAAGAGTTTGCTGTTTCTCATAATAAAATGTTATGAATGACAAAGCTGCCTTGGGTAACAAGTAGAATGGATACTTTTTAAGTAACAGGTTATTTTGAGCACATTCACTTTTGGTCTTAAACAATATTTTGCTTTTATTATTATTATTTTAATATTATTTTTATTTTATATGTATGAGTGTTATGCCTGCATGTAGGTAAGTACACCCGGGTCATGCAGTGCCCGTGGAGGAAGAGGCTGTTGGATCCCCTGGAACTGGAGTTATGGACAGTTGTTAGTTGCCATGTGGGTGCTGGGATTCGAACCCAGGTCTTCTGCAAGAACAGCCAGTGTTCTTAACTGCTGAGCCATCTCTCCAGCCCCAACAATGTTAATGCTTTTATCAAGTCAGTTCGGTTGTCTTTGTTGCTGGGAGTGACCTGTGGAAGCATGATAGACTAGCATAGCAGGATTATTTTTTATTTGCGTGTAGAAGTTTGTATATAAGTATTGAATGTGTTACTTACAGTCAATCCATTTGCATATTTTAAGTCCTGTTCATGGTTTCTCAAATCTCATCCTCTCACTTCAGGCTTATGACCAGCATTTAAATATGATCCTGGGAGATGTAGAAGAAACTGTGACTACGATTGAGATCGATGAAGAAACATATGAAGAGATATACAAAGTGAGTCATAAAGTTCTGTCCATCACTCTGAAAATGTCAGTTATCCACATACAACAGCTTAACATGTATTGTGGAAAACCTGTCATGTTTTGGCACCTACTATAGGCTTTATTGATAGAGTGTAGCAGTCAAACAGGGTTTTGGGGTCACACATAACCTGTTTCCAGTGTTCACTTGGTTACTTCCTATCTGGACTCCTCTGGACAAGAAGGGCTGAGTCAGGAGGATTGCACATTGGAGGCCAGTGCAGGCTATATACTGAGCTCCACACCAGCCTGGGCTAAAAAGCAAGACCCTGCCTCAAAGACAAAAAGAGAATCTTTGACTCTGTTACACCATAGTGATTGAAAAATATAGACTTAATTTTCAGGGCTACCTAAGTTCTAATCTTGATTCCTTGTTTTACCTGATAATGGAGCCAAGTTAGCTAACCTGCCTGAAACTCAGATTTTTTTCTCTGTACTGATGGGCTCTAAGAACCTGCTTCATGTGCTTGCTATGCAGGATTCATTGGAAGGTTACATAAAAAGCCTAATGAATGTTCACAGGTTAGTCTCTGTCCTGCCCTCCCCGTCTCTCTTGACTCTGCTCTGTGAGCATTTGGCTTTTTTTTTTTTTTCCTCCCTCCTTTGGTGGATAAAAAGAGGTGTTTTGTGGACTTTTTAACATTTCTCAGGGTTTTCAACATGAAAGCAATTATAATGTTCCAATTTTAAAGTGTGTTTTAGTTTCTTGCATTTTAGCATCTCTGAAATCTGGTTGCTTCTTAGAGCTGAGATAAGAAAAACTAGTGTCAATTTAATTGGCAGCATTTTCCCTTTTTAGTTCAAAGATCACAAATGGTATCTTAAATGGGGTGAAATGTGGAATATTACAATTGTACCTTTCACTTTTTTCATGTGGCATTAATATAGGAGCTTCAGACTTCAGGGCCTGGGATGGGGCTTAGTAGTGGAATGTTTGCCTAGTGTGCGTGAGGCCCTGAGAGCAATCTGCAATACTACAAAAAAAACCTAATCGTAGAGGTCATAAACATCTTAGTGCCCTTATCTTGAATTGTGCTTGTGACAGAAAAACTCATTAGTTGTGATGTCCATCTTAAATTGGGGAGACACCACTGCTCGCTCCAGGTGTGCAATGACTGACAGTGGTGTCCACCCATCCCCCCTAGCTTACTCAGAGCAGAGGTCCTCCCAAAACTGAAGGTATTGTGTGTCTACATGTGTATATCTTCTGGGGGAAGAGCCCATCAGTCTTCACAAATGTAGTCACAGACCTCCATGTAGATGGGGGCTTCGAAAATGGTTTTTGCTTGTGACCCCTTTTTACCCTAGAAACTTATGCAACCTCAGGTGTAAAGATACATTTACTGATAGTAAATCATTTTTGTGTATGAGTGTTTGGCCTGGACATATGTAAATGTACACATGCACTACCCATGGAGTCCAGAAGAGAATGTTGAATCTCCTGGAACTGGAGTTACAGTTGTTAGCCTTTATGTAGGTGCTGGGAATACAGACCTGGGTCCTTTGCAAGAGCAGCAAATGCTCTTAACTACTGAGCCATCTCTCCAGCCCCAACTGATAACAAATACATCTTAAATTTCTTTCGAAACAGTTCTTTGGTATATATAATTTTACCAATTAATATATTTGCGTACTAATAAGATGGATGTACCTGCTTATTTTTGCATGAAGAGGGAAATCTACCTAAGTGCTAGGCACTGGGATGTAGAACATCCTCAAATATCTGAGAGTTGTCACTATTTTGATTTTATGGCTCTCAGTACTAAGAACACTTTTGCATAAATACATAGTACAAAAGGCAGAAATATGTTTAGGGTCATTTCAGAAATTTGAAATGCTGTTCTAATCCCAAGTCAAGATTCATTAAATGATACTTTTTTTTAATGAAGCTCAGGTTAGCAACTCAACTTTAAATTTTTTTGGTTTATTTATTTTTATTTTATATGTTTAAGTGTCTTGTCTGCATATAAATGTATCATATACATGTAGTGCCTATGGAGTCCAGAAGAGGGCATTGGATTCCCTGGAACTGAAGTTAAGGATGGTTGTTAGCCATCATGTGGGTACTAGGAACCGAACCCAGTCCTCTGCAAAAGCAGCAAGTGTTCTTAACCACTGAGCCATCTCTTCAGCCCCAGCTTTTTTTTCTTTTTTGGTCTTTTTGAGACAGAGTCTCCCTGTAGCCCCTCAAACTCACTATGTAGACCACGGTGGCCTTGAACTCACAGAGATCTACCTGCCTCTGCCTCCCGAGTGCTGGGATTAAAGGTATACACTACCACGTCCAGCCCAACTCAGCTTTTAAACAGCAAGCTTTAAAATTAAACATTCCAACACAGTATAATCCAAGATGAATAACTGATATGTATAAGCTGAGGAATGATGGTCGGAAAATATGACTTTTTTTGTCTATAATTAAACCACTGTGTTTCTAACAGCAGAAAGTGTTGTTATGTGCAGGGAAAACACTACAGTTGATAACATGTACTAGTCTCAAGTCAGAGGCCAGGTGCTTCAGGCCACATTTGAGGCATTGCATGGTTCAACAGCAGGCGTACACAGTACAAACTGTACACGTTATGTTCAGAACCAAGGCTGCAGTGGTCACATGAGGAGGCATGGGTGAGCCCTGCCAGAAGCACCCTGGGTTCCTTATACATTTGTATTGAATTAATTTTTTGTCATTTCATGTTCATAAAGCTTGTACTGTTGAAAAACTTTTTACTACCTCCTCATTTAGTTATTCGACTCATTAAGACTCCCCCTCCCCCCAATTTAAGAAGCTTTGACGAAGACTACCAGCTGCTGCCTTCCAAGCTGCTGAGCTGTCTGCACAAGGTGGGCTGTGGATACATGACAGGCTAAGTGCATGTGGCCTCCCGCTTCCAGAGCTACAGCTGTAGAAAAAGAAGCAAACCTAGTTTGGTAATTGCGGTGTTTTCTGCCTTGCTGTGATTTATTGGGTAAAATGTTAAAGATGAAATCACTGAATGAAAGTGGCACATGCCTGGAAACTGGGGCAAGAGGATCACAAGTTTGAGACCAGCTGGGTCCCACAGTTCCAGGCCAGCCTGAACTACAAAGTAGTGAGACCCTGTCTCAAACCCCAGAACAAGGGAAAGAAAAAACAGACTTCTCTGGAAAGTGCAGTGCTGTTCTTCCTGGGCAGAAGGCCTGTCTTACAAGCAGCCTCATTTTGTTGGCTTTCTTTTTTCTTCTACATTTTATTTTGTGTGTATGTGTGTGCTTGTGTGTGACGGTGTTGGGGGTCAGTGCTCTCATTCCTTACTATACCATGTGGTTCCCGGGGTGGAACTCAAGTCATCAGGCTGGGAAGCAAGCACCTTTCCAGCTGAGCCATCTCGCTAGCCCCCATCATCTTGTAGGCTTTTTCATGAATACAGTAGTTTCTTACTGTAGAGTGTCAGTGTGTGCTAACTATGGCCATAGACAGGACAGACTATGATAGTGTGGGGAGTAGCTACAGTCTGTTTGCTGACAGCATGGAGAACCCTGCCTTGCTGTCATCATTGTCAAGATAGGAAACCAAACTCAGGATCTCACTGTGGCCCGTTGTGTGCCTCGCCTTCTCTCTCTTTCTCTATTGACATAAATAGTGAGCATGAACATTCCTAAAACAGGAGGGGAACCAGGGACCATAGATACTCTCTTCTTACAGCTTACATAATTAACTCCTGAGTGACTGGCTTGACCACTGCAGTGTTCGCTAATGGGAAGACAGGAAGTAATAGGCCCTGCTCTTTTGGCTTCACTCCTCTGCAGTTGGAGGATCATGTTTCTTGATTGCTAAAGTTGTGTTATTCAGCTCCAGCCCACTTTTTCAGCCGTCCATCATGTTTACCACCTTCCTTTACCAAACAGCTGGGTGTGACTCACCACCAGATTCTTTTACTGATGCTGTGCCCTTTGTAGCAGGGCTATCTTGCCCCTTGGCCTGCAGCCCTAGTCCTCACCTTACCGACTTGCTGGAAGCTGAGAAGACCGCATCTCTCAGACCATCCTCAGACTCATGCTGACTTTTGGCTTCAGCAAGCAAGCTTGCATGGAAAGGCCACACCATTACTATGGTTATTGCTTCAGGGCTGAGTTTCTAGAATTGAAAAGGTTTTGCTAGTCTTTGTTCATTACAGCTTTGCCCACTTCTAGCGTTGTGAGTGCTGCTGCTGCTTGTCTCTCCTTATAGCAGCAGTTCGCCCTGTGCATTCCTGCTGAATGCTCAGGTAAACCATAGCACCTAGTAACATTTGGCTTTTTTCTGCCTCTCAAGAGTCTATAGGTTTGGGAGGGCTTTGGACTACTCCCAAGTTTTCTCTAGTATTTTGCCAAGGAGTAATGGAGACTCTCATATGTGTGTGTTTGCCGACTGCTCAGAGCCTGACCACTAAGCTCAAGTCTCAAGGCTTGTAGCACATAGAAGCAGGTGCGGTGGCTAGGCATAGTGGAGGCTGAGTCCTTGCCCATGGGATAGTCCTCAGTGGTTTGGGGTCAACACAGTGGCTTTCTTTAACATAGTAAGTTGGAGTGCAGGCCTCTACCCTGCCATCCCCTGAGCTTGCAGTGTTTCAGGGTCCATCCAGTGGTAAAAGAACGACTGACTACACATTGGCACTCATTCAAGTGCACAGATCACTCTTGGTGAGAGCCACAGCTCAGGTGCCATGCTAGCCAAGGGTATGGCTCAGTGGTTGAGCACTTAGAATGCTCAGGGCCCTGAGTTCAGTTCCCAGCACTGAAAAAGCAAAAAACAAGGGGCTGGGCAGGGTGGTGCACGCCTTTAATCCCAGTAGTCCGGAGGCAGAGGCAGGTGGATCTCTGTGAGTTCCAGGCCAGCCTGGTCTACATAGTGAGTTCCAGGCCAGCTGGGGCTACAGTGAGACCATCTCAAAAAGATCAAACAAATAACACAAAAACAAAATCAAGCATAGTGGCACACTCCTGTAATCCCAGCATTTGGACTAGAGAGATGACTCAGTGGCTAAGAGCACTTGCTCCTCTTTCAGAGTACTCGAGCTTGGTTCCCAACACACATTTTAGGCAGTTCACAACTGCCTGTACTCCAGCACCAAGGGATCTACATCAACTTGTGGCCTCCTTGGCCACCTGCTCCCATGTGACATGTATACACACAGACATACACAAACACACACACACACATAATAAAAATAAATCCTAAAATATTTTAAGTAGTCCCAGCACTGGAGAAACTGAGGTGTGAAGACTGGAAATTCTAGACCAACCTGGGCTACATAGCAAGACTCTATCTCCAAAGAGTAACAAAAAACTCTCTACCTGTGGCCAGATCTGGTTGCAAAGGCGCTATGAAGTAGTCTAGCTGTATACCCAGGAAGACGAGGACATGGGGTTTGAATGAGTAACCCCAGGCTCTACTGCAGTGTCATAGTCCAGGGAAAGCAAGGGCAAGCAGAGTGCCGCCTCATGCTGCAGAGCTCCGTGAGTGATGTTTAATCTAGCTGTTTTGTGATGAATTCATGTGTTTCGTTTTCACTTTTGTTCTCTTTCAGTCAACAAAACGGAATATCCCCATGCTCTTTGTCCGGGGAGATGGTGTTGTTCTGGTTGCCCCTCCGCTGAGAGTTGGCTGAGACAAAGAATTGAGCTTGTATAGGAAATTGGAGACGTACAGTTGCCTCTTCAAATCTACAAAGAGAGAAGCCTGCACACATTTTGATAGTAAGAATTGATCTAAGGATTCTTCCACCCTGAAAAAATTCATTTTGCAAGTAACTCACAACTTCTTAAGCTAAATGTCATTTTCAGTTTTCTTCAGCCCTCCAGTAAATGTAACCCCATGGTGCCCTTCTTCAGGAATCAGTTTGCCCCGTTGTTCTTGCAGTTAGTTTCTGATGGTTTTTCTTTAAATTAAATTTGATGTTCCCTTTTTTATTTTGTTTTAATGTGTCTCCTGTGAATTCTTCAAGCATGTCTGGCTTTCACTTTGTCCACGTGTGTAGTATGTCTCCTATGTTTAAAGCACCAAGTTGTGTGTGAAGAAGGAGAGTTTTGTTAGTTTGCTCCCCGCCCTCATCATTGGGAGGGGGCATTTGACAGCAGGCAGTGCCTGTCTAGGGAACCCTGGGAGCTCAGGGCTAAGCACCCCAGTGAGAACTAGGCTGGAGGGGAGGCAATGGTGATGGGAAATGTTCACATTTTTGTAGGACACAAAGCACAGTTCTGCTCCCAGTGCTTTGCTGTTTCATGACTCTAAAGAAACAGTTTACCAATCTTGAATCACAGACCATCAGTGACAAGAAGTCTAAACAGTCTGAGCAGGAAGTGGCTAAACACACAGCTATTTTAATTCTAGCTTCAGCCAGCAGCACTTGAGGCAGCACGTACAGGACAGGGCTTAGAACCCAACACTCCACTACATAGTTAACACCATTCTAAAATGCAGAAAATTGTGCTGGGATGTTATCTTGGCGATAAAATGCATGTCCAGCATATTAGGGCCTGGGGTTCTGACCCCAACAACACAAAAAGAAAAGTATAGACAGTTTGCACTGTGGAAGATTGTCTATAAACATGCCCGGTATGTTTGCTAATCCGTCGTCAAGTACAGCATGTTCACATATGCTCTGAGCAAACGTCATGTTAGAGGTTTTGTTTTTATTTTTGTACCTGTCCCTGCAAGTTAGTAGAGAAAAACAAGTGTGGGTGAGCCAGTGAAGGTTTGATGTTAGATGAGTAGGCAGGACAGACCCCTCCCTTCACTCTGGCCACCCCCACACTGTACCCATTCTTTAGCTGTGCTGGGAGCCAACCTGTTTTATAACAGTCTGTTCCCTGGAAAACACAAATCCTAAGTGGCCATTTCTTAGGATCCTCCTTTCTGAGTAACAACTTGACCAAGTGGTAACAACAGTAGCCATAACTCATTGAACAGCATGCCTCCGGCAAAGCCACTTTGTATGCATATTCATTCATATGTGGGGGTCCTCGCTAGTCCTACAGTCTTAAAAGAAGCAAATCAGAAAGCTTAAGTCACAGCTAGTACTGGTATGTGGCAGCAGGATGTGACCCTGCCAGGCTCTCATGTGAGTATGTGGTATGGGTAGTTGGCAGAGGTCAGAGCTCTGGGTAATGAACTGGCTCCCAGTGTCCACCATAGCTAGCTGCGGTTATATCTTGCCACCTGGCCCCTACTCTGCCTCATTCAAGTCTGTATTGTGTGTCTTTTTAGACATTTCTGATGCTCGGGTTTGATGCCTGGTTACTTCTTCAGCTGTCCTTAAACATCCTCTTTTTCTCTTGAAATTGATAGATTACACTAGAACTTTTGACTGTGGAGACTTACTTTATACAGGTTTCTAAACCTAAGAACACTAAAATTTGATGCACCTCTTACTCAACTGCAACACAGACATCCCCTCATCTTGGTGCTGAGACAAAAGATGAAAGCAATAAAGATTATAGAATAACCCTCTGTTACAGAGTCGAGAGACCTGAGGCAGCTTGAAATTTGTAAGCCCCTTTAGATCTGGCACTTAGTCCTCGCCAGGGACAGCTCTAGCAGAGACCTGCCACAGGCTTCATCGCAATGCTTCCTCTACAGGTCTTCGGGGGTACTGTCCAGGCTGTGTGGCAGAGGGCCCCTGGCAGCCATGCCTTGGACTTCTGAGGCCAGGAGTGCTCAGCTGGATGGCCTGTGCTCATTGTTACTGGTGCCTCTTGGCTTCTATAATGTGTCTGTCACAGAATATGAAATGTCCCCCACAGGCTCATGTATTTGAATACCTGGTCCCCAGCTGGTGATGCTCTTTATTTGGGAGGCTGTAGCATCCTTAGGGTATAGTTGGGGGTTTTGCAGGGGGTAATGTTCTGTAGTCCAGCCCTGCTTCCTGTCCTCTCTGCTTCCTGATCACCCATGCAGCTTCATGCTCCTCTGTACAGCTAACCTGCTGCCACCACTATGCCTTCCCTACCATGATGGGTGTATCCTCAAACCATGAGCCTAAATGAATCCTGTAAACTGCTGCTTCTTGTCAAACGTGGTCACAGCAAGAGAAAAGTAACTGATACAGTGTCACTCAGCTCAGGGAAGACTTAGTAGCAGATGTCACACCTGGATCTGGATTGGTCATTTCATGAAAGAGACCATCAGGAATTGTCCTTGCCTCCCACAAAGACAGTGTGGTGAGCCATCTTGAAGTGAAATGTGCCCCACTTGAAACTTACGTAACTTGGTATGCCAAGTTAATCTGAAATCATTATAAATGGAACATTTCAAGTGCCAAATTTTGAATTTTCTGCCCAGATGAAAGTTACCATCCCTCAAGAGAAAACAAACGAACTGGTTCCCACAACCTTTAATGTCCTCTCACTCTCAGAAGATCTGAGCTGTTTGCTTACATTGCTCTCAGCTGCTGCGGGAGAGGAGCATTAGCTCCTGTGAAAGCTGCCAGCTGTGAGCAGAGCTCACCTGTGCTGAACGTGGAACATACTGAAAACTCCAGGAGCAATCCTGGCTAGAGTAGGAAGCACAGGGATTTCTGTTGTTTAAAGACTTTTTTCTAGTTCCCTGTCTAGAACTTGTAATGATAATTACTCTTGCCTTTACTTCTTCCCATCTCCTATTCATGATTCAAGGACTTTCTTAGAGACAAGAGTTATGCAATTTGGGAGTCTTTTTAGAAAGACCCACTGAAGGGGTACGCCTCACCCTTCACCCTGCATCCCTGTTCAGCCTGGAAGAAGCCAGAGGGTCTGCGTCCCTATTCCCTATTGGCGATTTGGGTAACCTCTTCAGAGGATGGTGTGATAAGAACAGGACGTAGGAATTGGCTAGGCAGTTAGGGTAAAAAGACCCCAAAGAAATGTAGCCCGTTTCTTGGCTAAAAGTCAAAATGTCCTTGGGCCTGTTAGCAACATACTCTGTTCCAAAGGCCAAAAATGTCAAAAGTATTTGGGAGCTTGTATCTAATCCTTAAAAGCTATTAGGGTTACCTCTTCAGAAAGGGGAATGTTGAAGGGGAAGGAGTGGGCATGGATTAGATCAAAACACCTTATATGCATGTATGAAATTTTCAAAGTTTTTGTAAATTTTTTTAAAGACAATAAAAAGTTGATTATATACATATTGTATTTCAGAGAATATTGATAAAGTTAATGACAGTTTTATGGCTTTCATAAAGAATACACACAATCTTTACCATAATTTTTCTGTGGTCATATCTTTGGGAGTAAAGTTCAATTTAGTGTTAAACTAAAGAAAAGTTTGCAAGTGGCTAAAATAAAAATATTCTATTGCTGGAAAAAAAAAAAAAAAGAAAGAAAAGAAAAAAGCACAGGTGTTCCTGTCACTCAGCTCTGCTGTCTCCGTGGATCTCTGCTTGGACAAGGCCTCCCTCTGACAAATCCAGACTTCCCTGTACCCATCCTTGGGCCTGAGCAGGATGCTACATCTCAGCTATTGGAGTGGATCTCATAGGAATCCCCCAGGAAGGGGCCCTGGGAGCTGGGGGGCGGGAGAAAATGCATGACATGTAGGGATGACAACTGGCTCTGAGTTCTTGAAGAATAACTGGGGCATTAGTAGTAGCAGATTTCTTGGAGCACAGCGATATCGAGTGATTGCTGTGGAACCTCAGAGGCTCTGGAGCAGACTAAGGGGGACTCGAGGTGAACAGTGCTCAGGCTTCCATGACTGGACTGGGCCTGACTGCAGCAGGAGAACTCCAGGAAGGACTCCAGTCTTGCACTTGGGGTGGGGGTGCTAGGCTGGGAGTAGGTATTGGGTTCTTCAGAGCTTCTGGGGAGAGCAGAATACTTGAATGAATAGTTGAACATTGAACCCCACCAGATAAATGACTGTTCACAGTCCCTGACACAGGGCCTGCCTCCATCAATGCTGAGTGAGGGAAGATTAAATGACACCAGGGCCACAGTGCTTTGTGACCCACATTGCAGGCAGAAGGGGCAAATGGCCATTCGAAAGAAGGCGAGCTGTGTACAGTCTTCCAATACCGAGGTCCTCTCCAATGCCCAGCAAGGTTTCCCTCCCATTCACCCTTCAACCATGTTCCTGCTACCATGTGTTGAGGCTACAAGCTGGCGCCAGCTTTGAATGCCTAACTAGGCATCAGCTTACATGGAAAACACCAAGAAACTAAAAGTTTTCAATCCCTGCCAGTCCCGTTGCTCAATTCTAATAGAGCAGAGCATGTCCGTTCTTATTTCCTTGGCTGCTGCTTAAGTTTCATGGGTGTGGAAACAGCATGCCCCACTGCGGTTTCTGATATTGATTACCCCAGAGGAATTTTTTTCTTAATGTTCTTCCCACCCACCTACGGTGCCATGGTGATCCAGGCTGAGGTGTTGACAGGAGCCCCCCAATTGCCCTTAGTGGGTTGGGAAACCTCCCGTGGAGGATCTTGCAGTGTCACGGAGTCAGATAACCTAGCTTCAAATTGCGGCTGTGCCACGTGCCAGCCAAGCAGATGGAGTGCCCTGAGGGTGGATGTGAGGATAAGAAAGCAGCGAGTGAGCAGCCCAGGACAGCGCTGGAATTTTACTGGCACATCCTCCCCAGGTTAGAAGTCACAGGGGTGGAAGCAGCGCTGAAGCCGTGCAGTGGGCTGTCACACATCCATCTGGCTTAGTCCAGCTGCCCCTGCTCTGTCTCCCTGAGTAGTTTTCAGGAGAGTAATTTTGGCTTTGAGATGATTTGATTCATTCAAGTGAAATTATTTCATAAGGACTGAGGAGATGTTCAGTTGAAGTGCTTGCCACATGAGCATGAGGCTCCAAGAGCTCAGATCCCAGCACCCATGTGAAAAGACAGGCAGGTGACACACTATAAACCTAGCACTGGAACAATCCCTGGCGCTTGCTGATCAGCTAGTCCTGCTGAATGGGTGAGCTCCAGGTTCAGTGACAGACCCTGTCTCAAAAAATAAGGTGAAAGGTGGTAAAGGAAAACACCTACTGTCAACCTCTGGAGTGTCAACCACTTGCACATGCATAAACACACAGAAAAGAGAAAAACTTAGGTCTACCACATAACAGGATTTGTCAGTAGAGGACCACATAAGATATAACCCCGCTTTTTCTTTGTTCAGAGACTGGGTCTCACTATGTAGCCCTCGCTGGCCTAGAACTTGGCTATGTAGACCTGGCTGGCCTCAAATTCACAAAGATCTGCCTGCTTCTGCCTCCCAAGTGCTGAGATTGAAGACTTGTGCCATTGCACCTGGCCTTCTAGTGTTTTGAACTACACAGTACATCACTATTGTCCTAGTGCCCAATAGCAACCAGACTTTTTATGCCTGTCTAGCTTTTAAGTTCCTCAGGATCAATCAAATGCACACCACACATACCAACACCAGGGGGCGCTGTCTTCTTTGCTATTCATCCTCAACTTCCCTTGGTTCATAGTCAACAATATTGGGCTGCAAACTGTGCCATTTATTTCCTTAAATTCAAACAGTATGTGTAACTCCAGCCATATTCTACCCACTGTTTCCAGAGGCACAGGACAGAAAACATTGCATGCACCGCAGGGGCCAGGAGACAGCTGCCAGGTAAAATGTCTTACCAATGCCCACCTCCTAAGATGCTGAACCAAGACGGTCCACAGAACACAGTCTAGGCACGATTATTCCTGTTGGCACATGGGGCCTGTGCATGTGGTCAGATGGTGGTTGAGCAGAGCTTTGACAGGGCACAGTATCAGATTCGGTGGGAGCCCACAGAGGCCAGAAGAGGGCATTGGATCCCCTTGGAACTGGAGTTACAGGTAGTGCTAGGAATGGAACTCTGATCCTCTGAAAGACTAGTAAGCACTCTTTACCACTGAGCCATTTGTTTCAGCCCAAGTTTAGAGCTTTTGAAAAGCTCTTAATCTCAGTATCTGAGGGCTAACATTTGTCAATTACAAGGTAAGGATACAGACTAGGAGTCAAGAAACCTTGATTTGAAACTAGCTGACTTCTAGACTCAGCAGTTCCAGTACTCAGATTTCTCCTCTGTAAGATGGGGGCTACAGCAGTGTCCACCCCAGGAAGCAGGATGGATGATTCCACAAAGGATCTAGAGCAGGGCCTGGCACAGGTACGAACTCAGAATATCTTTGTCCTCTTCACTGAGCAACAGCTCTGCACAATATGCTCCCTGCCTCCTTACTGCCTTTTGGCCTCTGGGTGGTCCACAGTGTGAGAAAGCTCATGAATATTTATTTGTCTTCATAATAAGGATCCAAGTTGTTCTTAATGAGCTCTCAGTTTCTATCTTGCTGAATCCACAACAGCCTTGTTAATACATTTTTGTTAATTCTTTTTTGTACTGGGGCTAGAACCCAGGGCCTTACCCAGGCTAGCCAAGTGCTCTGCCACAGAGCTGCATCCTCAACCCTTGTTGATATCTTCTGTACATGCCATTATGACTTCCCAGGCTAAGGAATGCTGGAAACTAGGCTGGACCAAAGCTAGCTGTTGTGAGGGTTTGGGAATCAGACGAATGGTGCCGGGGCTTCTTTGCAGGGCTCTCTGCCTGGTCTTGGTTCTTAGCAATGGTTTTCTCAGCTCAGCTGTAGGGCATATGAGAGAAACGAGCTTGGTGAGCAAGGTCATCCAACAGCATCACGAGACGATGACATCACTGTCAGCTCCTGCCCGGCAAAACTCAGAGCTTGAATAACCAAAGGAAAGGGCAGGTCATCCTCATGGCAGGGTGACAGCTGGTGCCAGGTCTCTGTCAGATATCTAGGCCTGAGAGTGTTGCTGAAAGTTACCCAGGAGCCATACCTGCATTGGCTCAGCCTGCACTAGGCAACCTCGCTGTCCTCACAAGCTCAGAGCAGCCAAGTCTCACCAACAGGGATTTTTTTTCGCCCCCATTTCCTAGAAGAAAGGTTAGCAACAGCCAGAATCAAAATAGAATGTGAATCGTGTCACAGGAGTCATGTCCAATCTAAGCACTCATTGTGCAATGCCCTGTGGGGGACAGGGCCCTAAGCTAAACTTCCAAGTTATCACTGTTAAAACTGACATTGCAGAAGGTCTCAATCCAGTCATCCAGTTCTCTCTCTCTCTCTCTCTCTCTCTCTCTCTCTCAGCTTCTGATATTTCTGCAGTGCAGAATCATGTCTGGAGCCTAGAGTTCCTGCTTTGTAGGTGAGGCAAACAGAACCTCGCTTGGGAACTGTTCTGTTAAAAAGCAGACGGTGGTCTCCAACTTTATCCCTTTCCCAACTTCAGAATTTTGTTCACTGTTGTTTAATACCCGGCTTAAATGTCTGTGTCTGTGTATGTGTCTGTGTATGTGTGTGTCACCGTGTGTTTGTAAGCACATGTGGAGGCCAGAATTCAACATCAGGTGTTTTTCTCAATCACTCTCCACCTTACTTTTTAGCATAGGGTCTCTCACTGGACCTGGAGAGCTCCGATTCAGCAAGACTAGCTGGCCCCTGAGCTCCAGAGATTCGCTTGCTTCCAAGAATTACAGACACGTGCCACCATACCCAGATTTTGGGTTCTGTTTGTTTTTGTTTTGTATTTTGAGACAGGGTCTCCCTGTAGCTCCAGCTGGCCTGGAACTTGCTATGTAAACCTAGTTGGCCTCGATCTCACAGAGATCCATCTGCCTCTGCCTCCCAAGTTCTGAGAGTAAAGGTGTGCACCACCACACCCAGCTGTGCCCAGCTTTTTCCCCATGATTGCTAAGGACCTGAATTCAGGTTGTCATGCCTGTACCACAAGCACTTTACTGACTGAGCCATCTCCCTAACCCCCCTGGCTTAATGTTTGTAGTTATTTTGGGTTTTTGTTATTTTTATTGGGGGTCTCTCCTTTCAGTGGGAGTACTCGAGGTTCTTCATCGGCTCCAGGCTTGGGCCCTGAGAGTTCCTGGGTGTGGTTGGGCATATATAGCATGTTCCAATTTTCTGGGTAGTTGTAGGGTGTGGCCTGGTTGATTGTGGTGGCATACTTGGTGTAGGGACTGTGTGAGGACAGAATGATAGTGAGGCTCTGGTCGGCGATGGACTTGATGTACTGGCTCCTTCACCCTGGCATTCTTGAGGAAGGTGGATGGTCTCCAGGCCGTCCTTGGACTCAGTGGCCTGGATTAATTTTTTAATGCCATTTTCCATAGGGTAGTGAAATAGCCATGATAACTTTCCTGAAGTACTAATAAAAATGACCAAATTGGAGAACTCAAGGCTTGGCAGGCTTGTCTGTTGCAAGCAGAATGACATTATTTCTCTGAAGCTGTAGCTCTGCCTTGGTCTAAGCAACTCATCTTCAAAAGCCCAGTCTCTGCACTCTGACCATTCTTTGAGAACTGTTCAGAATGTGAATAAGGGGCACAATTTGATCAACACACATTTTAATTCCTTTATACTACCAGCATTTTTAAAAAATATTTTTTATATGCATGAGTGTATTGCCTGCATGTGTGTAAGTGCACCCATGTCATGCAATTCCTGAGTAGGTCAGAAGAGGGCGTTGGATTCCCTGAACTGGAGTTGGGATGGTTGTTGCTGCTGTGTGGGTGCTGGGAATCAAACCCGGGTCCTCTGAAAGAGCAACCAGTGCCCTTAACTGCTGAGCCAACTCTCCAGCCCACTATCAACATTTTTTACATTCTATGTAGACTAGGCATTTGAGAAATAAGTGTGAATAAATTATGTTAATTAAAATTTTTTCTTGTAGTTTTAAAAAAGCATATCATGGATAGGGGAGATAGCTTTGTGAATAAGAGACACTCTGCAAGCATGAGGGCCTGATTTAGAATTCCCAGCACCCATGTAAAAAGCCAGGCATGGCTGACTCGCATACCAATAGCCCCAGCATTGGGAGGTGAAAATAGGCAGGTCCCAAGAGCACCCTGGGCAGCCATTTTAGTAGAAATGGTAAGCCTGCCATTCAAAAGACTGTGTCTCAGGACAATAAGGTGGACACAGGTAGAGGAGGACACCCAATCAATGCCTTGCTCTGGCCTCCACGTGCAAGTATATAAGCGCATGTACCTGTATACTCACAGGCATGCACCATACTGCACACACACACACACACACACACACATGCTACATATCACACATACATGCTATACATACCACATATAGTGCACACATCATAGATGGTATACATACATCTCACAACACATGCTACACACCACACATGCTACGCACACACTACACAGCACGTGCAATACATGCTGTACACACTACACATACCATATACAATACATACCACATACAGTACACACCCTATACATGGTACACACACACCACATGCACACACGCACACACACACACTCACACACCCCAAAGCATAAAAGATAAAATGTATCATCTTATCCAGGTAAGGGTACAAATCAATCACATGAAGTATATCCACGCTGCGGTGACTTACTGAAGATATCTTTTATCCACCAAGTCCCTGCCCTGCAACACAGTACTTTATTACTCGGCTGAGGCTTTTTCAAAGGTTTCAGAGATTTGAAAGTCACTCTGAATAAACCCCCTGGGCATTGCTTAAAACAGGAGGAGGATGTAGGGAGGCTGTGGAGTTGTTTCATCCTTCATCACAAGCCACACACCTTAGCAGAGACTGACTGCAATGAAGGCACTCTGGTCACATGGGCCAGCTCACAGCTCACCCCAGGCTCCGCTCTCAACAGAGCAGCATCCAGACTCATCGCTGTCTCCCCACCTCCTACCCACCATCCACCTCATTTAGCTCCTTCAGCCCAAACCACCGGCCTCATTATTCCTCAAAAAGACCAAGCTCATTCCCTCCTAAAGTCCTTTTGTTCACGCCCACCTCTTCCTAAAATGATCTTCAGTTGTGCTAAGCAGCAGAACCACTTGCCAAGTTCATAAAGTCCTTTATGGTCAGAATATCCTACACCAACAATCAGTTTGGGGGACCTTCCAAATTACTATTTTAAAGCAAAATATCCCCCCAGATAATTCAGTGCATAGCCGCATTTAAAAGCCAATGTCCTGGATGAGTGTTTCTCAGAGTGCAGTCCCAGGTGGACAACAGCAGCATCTCCTGGGGATGTGTTAGAAACAGATTCTTCATTGGAGATGTGGCTCAGTGGTGAATACTTACCTAGCATGCACAAGGCCCTGGGCTTGATCTCTAGAACAGCAACGTCAAAATAAGTTCTCGTTTCAAAGTTGCCTGACGAGCAACTTTGGGAGTAGGGCCCAGGATATGCATATCAACAAGACTGTGTGAGTGGTTCTAAGAGCCACTGGCCTCTATCATCAGTGCTCAGGATGCCTTGTGGATTAGGAGTACCAACATGACCCAAAGCTTGTCAGAGTGTCGTGCCATCCCAGCCAGTGAACCTGAACTACTGAATTGGAACCTGCACTTCAGCAGCCCTGTGATTCACACATGTTATGAATCAAGAAACCTCCAGCCCTGTCCCAACACAGAGCAGAGATGGGCCTGTACCGGATCTAATTCGTATGGTATCTTTGCACACTGAAGGGTCCTGACTCACTGGAGAGGAGGACTGAAGCAGAGAAAGAACCAGATGATCCTGAAACATCTTACTGTGTCACAGAGTAAGGAAATGGACCTGGGGAGATGGTTCAGTCAGTAAAGTGCAAGCATCAAGACCTGAGTTCGATCACCAGCACCCATGTAAAAAAACACCAGGCAAGACCACATGTACTTACAATCCCAGTGCTGGGAGATGAAGACAGGTGAATCACTAGGTCTCACTGATCAGTTAGCCTAGCCCATTTGAGGCATTCCAGGCCAGTGAGAGACTGTGTGAAGAACAGATGGGCAGCACTTGAGGAACAACAGCTAGCCTCTGGCCTCTGTACATTCACCACATCTGCACACGTGAACACACGTGCACACAAAACATACAAAACACACAAAAGGAAATGCTTCAAGAATGAGGGTGACATCATGAGACAAGTCAGTTTAAAGAGTTTTTAAAATTTATTTGTATCTGTGTGTATGCACACGTGTGGGGGTGCCCATAAAGGCCAGAAAAGGGTGTTGGATCCCCTGGAACTGGGGTTACAAAGGTTGTGAGTGACCTGACATAGGTGCTGAGAACTGAACTCAGGTCCTCTGGAAGAGCAACAAGCGCTTCTAACCACCAAGCCATCTCTCAAGCTCCAGAAGCCAGTCTAAAGGGCTCTCATTGGCCAAAATTTTTAGAAGACTTATTTTTATTTTATGTCTCTGTGTGTATATGTGCATGTGTGTATGTGTACCATATATACACAGTGCCTGCAGAGGCCGGAAGAGGGATCCCCTGGAGCTGGAATTACAGATGGTCGTAAGTCACTATGTGAATGTAGAGAACTGAACTTGGGTCCCCTGTACAACAGCAAATGCACTTAACTCTGATCCATCCCTCCAGCCCCTCTCATTTGCCTGCTTTGAAATGGATCTGATAGTACTGATATAACCTACTTAATAAAACAGATCTGTGAGTTCATAGTTATATAAAGAAACATGTGCCTATATAAACATGGAGAAAGAAATGCTCCTTCCTGCAGTAGAACACCAACTTCTAGAGTTTAGACGTAATTTAGTGAGCTTAAAAGAGCTTAAGAGTCCTCCAGAGATTTGTGTTTTGAAGGCTTGGTCCTTAGGCTGTGGCACCATTGGAGGGTGGGGGGGGTTGGGAGGTAGGGCCAGGGGGAAAAACTTGGGTAATTGGGGACTTGGATCCTGGCCCATCCCTCTTCCTTTGCTTTCCCACCACCACCAGGCAAATAGGTTGACTGTGCCACATGTTTCTGTCATGAGGTCATGCTTCATCATGGCCCAAAGCAATGGGGCCAAGTGACCAGAGACTAACGCCTCTGAAATCATGAGTTAAAAATAAACATTTCCAAGCCAGGTGTGGTGGTACATGCCTTTAGTCCCAGCACTTAGGAGGCAGAGACAGGCGGAAGGCCAGCCTAATCTAAATAGTGAGTTCCAAGTTGGCTGGGGCTACTTGGGAGACCTTGTCTCAAAAAGTTAATAAATAAATAAATACATACATACATAAATACATAAATAAATAATAAATAAATAAAATAAACCTTTCCTCCTTAAAAGTTGATTATCTTGAGGCTGAAGAGACAGCTCAGCAGTTAACAGCACTTGCTTCTTTTGCAGAGGACCTGGGTTTGGTTCCCAGTGCCCACCTACATTGTAGCTCACAACTGTCTATAACTCCAGTTCCAGGGAATGTCTACTGGCCTTCCAGGGTACTGCACACACTTAGCACACTTATGTACATGCAGGCAAACACACATCAAACACATAAAAGTAATACACATCTTTTTTAAAAAATTATCTCAGATGTTTTTATCACAGTGACAGAAAGCTGACTAACCCACAATTAGTAAGGATAAGCCAATATAAAGTAAATTGCCCATGAATGATAAAAGGAATGAGGGTCCAAACGTGTGTATGGTGAGAGTACCACTGCCTCTCCCAACAAATGATGTATTAACAACAAAGAGGAAACAGTGATTTCACTATGGAGAAGCCTGATGGGAGTCCTTCCTAAGCACACAGCCAAAGTTGCCGCCACAAACCAATACTGTGTGCCTCCTGCCACCATGCACTGAGCAGGATTCAATGTCACATGAGTGTTCTCCATGCCAAAAAAAAAGGGCATTATCTCAATTGAATCTTCAGGAACTATTAGGAAACCCAAATGGGAGAGCTTCACAAAATCACTAGCCAACATTCTCAAAAACACTTTAGGCTCAAGAGAGTCAAAGAGCTGTTTCAGATTAAAGCAGACCAAAGACACAGGGGGTCAAATGTGCGGTATAGTCCTGGACCTGGAAAAGGGTGTGATTTTAAAAGACTATTGTTGGGCCAATTGGCAAAATGTGAGTGTAGACTGTAGCTTAGGTATGGACCATGGTTACGAAGGAGAAGTTCCTTATTCCTAGGAACTACATGCTCAAGTATTGAGGAAAAGCAAGATGTTTGCACTGTGTATTTACTGGATATGTTAGTTATTTTTCTGTTGCTGTGATAAAACACCAGGACCAAGGCAACTTTATTTGGCTTATGGTTCCAGAGGCATAAGAGTCCATCATGGAAACAGAAGAATGGAACAACCAAGATGCAGGAGCCTGCTGATGTCCTGGACCCAGGCCTGAGCCCTGCTGCATAGGAAGCCTGGAATATTGATGGTTCCCAAATGCGCCAAGGCTCCAGATGAACCCAGCACCCCTAGTCCAATCAAGGTTCCAAATGAATGGAAGCAACGCCGCAGCCACGGGCCTCCAAGTATTCCCAAGACCCCAGATGAACCCCGCACCCCCAGTGCAACCAAGGTTCCAAATGACTGGAGGCACCCCAGCAGCCCCAGTTCTCCAAATGCCCATGGAGTCTCCAGTGAACCAAGATGGTCAAGTTTCCCTACCTCCTGGGCTCCAAGTACCCTCCAGTGTTCTGAGGACGCAGAGGAAGGAGCGAACGGTTTATACCCAGGAGCAGAAACAAGTTTTGGAAGAATATTTCAGAAAGCACAAGCACCCGACCTATGAGGAATGCAGGAAAATTGCTCAAAAGATTCAAGTGCATGAGTATCAGGTCAAGATCTGGTTCAAGAACCATCGGGCTAAATATTCATGAAATCATCCTGAGGAGCCTCTCCAACGACCAGCTGGGACTCTGCAAGCCCTGGAGTCCGAGCCTCTGCCAGTGCAGACTCTGCATGTCCAGCCAGAGTAGCTGACCCAGGTCAACCTCGGGCAAATGCCGCCTCACCACACCCAGCCATCAGTGCAGCTCCAGCCTCAATGGAAGGTCCAATTCACACGGCAGCTCCCAATGCAGCCCCAGAAGAATCCGCTGAAGAACTCTGGATCAAAGTTCTGGATGACTTGAACACAATCCTCGATCCTGAGTGTCGTCTTGTTTACCCCCAGACCTTTTCAGGCCAAGAAGTTTTATCAATCTCGGACTTGTAGGTGAAATTTAGACCCTGAGTTCTGTCTGGTCTCCCCCAGACTTTTCACTCCAAGGGGCCTTCTGAACCCCGGACTTATACATGGAACCCTTGTTCTTTGACAGTGCAGCATAGAAAGGAAGAGGAGCGACTGCGGGGGTGGGGGGGGTCTACGTGTCCTTCAGCCACACCCAGCCATCAGTGCAGCTCCAGCCTCAATGGAAGGTCCAATTCACACGGCAGCTCCCAATGCAGCCCCAGAAGAATCCGCTGAAGAACTCTGGATCAAAGTTCTGGATGACTTGAACACAATCCTCGATCCTGAGTGTCGTCTTGTTTACCCCCAGACCTTTTCAGGCCAAGAAGTTTTATCAATCTCGGACTTGTAGGTGAAATTTAGACCCTGAGTTCTGTCTGGTCTCCCCCAGACTTTTCACTCCAAGGGGCCTTCTGAACCCCGGACTTATACATGGAACCCTTGTTCTTTGACAGTGCAGCATAGAAAGGAAGAGGAGCGACTGCGGGGGTGGGGGGGGGTCTACGTGTCCTTCAGATCCCAGGTCAGGCCCTGTCCCACCCTGCTGTCACTGAACCAGAACTGAGCACTGTCCCTACCTGGCCACCAGTTGCCCGGTTGGCTACTTGGGGGCCCAGGGAGCATGCCCACAGATTTCTAGGACCAACAGTGAGGTAGCTGGCAGAAAGGTTGTGCCCACTTAAGTGTACCCTGGCTGTGTTTTTAATTTCATTGATGTATCAAGGACTGGGCCTGAAAGTCCGATACTCTTGAATCTCCCCCCCAGAGTGCTGGGAATCTAGCATGAATCAACAGACCCAGTTTGGTTTCCTCCTCTGAGACAGGGTCTAACTCTAGCCCAGGATGACCAGGGATTTTCAATGAACCTCTTGCTTTAGTCCCCAGTGCTTAATTTGGAATTCCTCTGTGTTTTTTTCTGATTTAATAGAGTACAGGTATTTGTGAATTTTCTTTTTTGAGACAGTGTCTCAGTATGTAGAGCAGGATTCCCTCCATGGTCTGGCCATCCCTCTCCTTGTGCCTCCTGAGTGCTGAGTTTACAGGTGTGGGGAACAAGTCTGCTTTACTGTGGACCTCCTTTGTTAATTAATAAGTGTAACAGGGAGCAGGAGGCACTGGAATGCCACATAGTGTTGGTCAAGTTAGGAGTCCTTACCATAATTACATCATACCAGGGGCAAAGCCAATAACTGTAGTTACCTCAGATCATAGTTACACTGGAGAAGTTTTCAGTTAAGAAAAAGTTTCAGTTAGGAAAAACAAGTTCTTAGAATTGCATAAACAATGGGTTCCATGGAGATTCTGGGAGAGGACTGATACCTGGGCATTTACATGATTACCAGTATTGTAGAAGCAATGTAACCTTCATGAGACCCATTCTGATGTGCTGGCTGCAGGGGGGCAGAGCTAGGCAGAAACTCTCGGGGAGCAAAAGTCAGATAGAACAAAATGGAGTCAATTTGCCATTTCAATAAGTATCTCTTTTGCGTGAGCTATCCTTTCTTTAAAAGAATAAAGTGCTCTTGAATGAAATTTTAAAAAAAAAAAAAGAGTCCATCATGGTGGGGAGGCATGGCAAGAGGCAACTGGAGTAAAAAGCTGAGAGCTCACTTCTTCAAGCAGGCACAGGAAGCAGAGATACACACACTGGAAATAGGCTATAGCTATGAACTTTTGAAGTCCACTCCCAGTCCAGCATGGCCACACCTCCTAAACCTTCCAAAATTGCACCACCAACTAGGGACAAGGGTTAAAATACTTGGAGCCTATGGGGACTTTCTCATTCAAACCACCACACCAGGGTTCTGAGAAAAAGATGTATGTATAAGAGGCACAATTTATATTATAGAAAGAGGACAGAAAACAGGGCACAGTATTAGCATCTGGTGAATCTAGGAGTGATGTCTTACTTATGTTCCCTGTTGCTGTGATAAAATACTCTGGCAAAAACAACTTAGGAAGGAAGGGTTTCTTTTGGCTCACAGTTTCAGATTCCAGTCAGTCACCATGGGGAGTCACAGCAACAGGAGTGTGAGCAGCTGGTCACATTGTATCCACAGTCAGGAAGCAGAAAGCCATAAATGCTTGTGCCCAGCTCACTTCTCTATTTTCTACAGTCCATGATTCCAGCCCAGGGAATTGTGCCACCCAGAGTGGGTGTATCTTCCACCTCAATTAACCTACTCTAAATAATCCACACACACAGGCCACTGTCCCCAGAGGCCATTTCCCAGGTGATTCTAGATCTCAGGTTAACAATTAAGATTAGCTTTCAGGGGCTGAGAGATAGTTCAGCAGTTAAGAACACTGCTCTTGCAGAAGACCCGGATTCAAATCCCAGCACCCACATGGCAGCTAACAAATGTCCGTAACTCCAGTTCCAGGGGACCCAACAGTCTCTTCTGTCCTCCACAGGCATTGCATGACACAGGTGCACTTACCTGCATGCAGGCAATACACACCTACACATAAAAAGAAAATAATAAATAAAATATTTTTTTAAAGATTAGCTTTATTGGACACTTTCTTGTACTATTCTTGAAACTTTTCTATAGGTTTGTAATTATATCAAAATACACCCCCCTTTTCTTCCAAAAAAAAAAAAAAGACTATTGTTGGACAAACACTAGACCTGAGAGAAGGATCACCCCGAGTGCTAACGCCATGTTCAGGGTGCTCTGTTTCTAGTCACTTGGACTTGGGTCTCTACCCTGTGTCAGTCCACATAGAAGTCCTACCTGGTCCCTCATCCAACCTGAGTCCCCCATGCTGCTCCCAGGTCCCCTCCATCATACCACCTATTTTCTTTTTACATCCTCTCTCTCTCTCTCTCTCTCTCTCTCTCTCTCTCTCTCCCTCTCCCCCCCCATGTGTAGAAGTCAGAGATCAACTTGTATCAACTTGCAAGAGTCAGCTCTCTCCTTCTACCATTTATGTCCCAGGGATCAAGCTCAGGTCATCGGGCTTGGCAGCAAGTGGCAGCCTTTGCCACTGAGCCATCTCACCAGCCTGCCATATCACCTATTTCCTTATTTCCCACCACACTTTATATAAATGTTCTTGTTACACATATATATCTGTCTCCTTGTTTAGGATCTCCTCCCGCCAGAATGTAAACTTCCTTAGTGGAGAATTTTTCTGAGTCATCCTTTAGAGCGGCACCTAATAGACCACAGGCACCTCCTGGGTGCCTATGAAATGAGTGTATAAAGAAACCATCTCCTCATCTGCGGGCAAAGGGCTCCAGACCTGACATCTGGGCTCCTTCTGTGTCTGACACTTGGAGAGGAATGTGAGGATGTGACAGCTTCCCTGGAGTCCCAGGGGCCTTGCTATGCTACCCAGGCCATCCTGCCTCAGCCACCAAGTGCCTGGACAATAGGCACATGCTACCATGACCAGTGCTGTCATTCACTTTCTCCTGTAATCCACATCTTGATCCTACAACCCTGCCCATACTGTCTTACTAAAGTTCATTCAATGAGTGTCTGTTGCCTGCTGGGCACTGAGAACTTGGTATCCAGCCTAAGGAGCTTGTCAGATTAGCAGAAGCTGGCCCAGAAAAAACGAGACTCAGAAAAGTTGCCTAACAGCACACGGCAGAGCTCCTCAGCTCTCTCCACTGCAGGTGACAAGGTGGCCCAGAGAAGAGAGGCTGTTCCACACTGCTCCAGTTGTGTCTTACCACCTCAACCTTCATCTTGAATATACCCTTCTCATGGAGAGCCAGAACATACTAGATCTCAGCCATTTCTAATTGTGTTTTTCATTATTCTTTGGCCTCTTGGTCAGGCTTGCTTGCTTTAGATAAGCGAGAAACTGGTTTACTTCACTGGCCAAAGGTCAGTTAAACTCAACTTGAGAAATAATTTGAGTTGGAGAGGCGATCAAATAAACTTTGGGGTTGGGGGTGCAGGTTGGGATGGGACTGAAAAACAAAAACAAAGTGGCAAAATAAAAACCCACTTCAAAAATGTCTCCTGAAGAGACTAAGCGTGAAGAATTGAAACAATGCAAGGGAACAGGAAATTTCTTAAAGATATTTTGTTTGTCTCCAGATCATTGATCCTTTCCCTCCCTGAAAGCTTTCTCTGCCAATTAATGGCTGTGCTCATTACCAGCATCATCCCATCCCCATCCCCACCCCCTCTGGCTCATAATCTTCAGCCTCCACAGTCAGCAGTAAGGACCACAGTAAATTTCTGTTAGCAGGACAAATGTTTGTCTTGGGAGATCAATTACCGCCCTGGGAGGTCTGAGATTCCTGGGATTTAGTCCTTGCCTCCAACTTGCTGGGTGACCTTCATTTCTCTGTGCTGGGGTGTCTGAGTCTACACAGGGAAAACAGAGTGACCCCTGAGCCGTGTCCTGAGATTGCCCCTAGTTCCCTGCTGGAAAGTCCAAGAGGGTACTTGGCTAAGGATATGATTTATCAACGCTCATAAATGTTTCTCTCTCTCCTTCCGGAAGTCAACTACTTATGTCAAGAACTGAAAATGTATTTTCTGTTGGCATCTGAAGTAGGGCCCTTACAGGAATGTGTGGCAGGAGGGCGAATAAAAGAGACACATTAACAAAGTTTTGTTATTCTAGAGAAAAAATGTCATAGTTCCATTTTTTATGGCCATGAAGTTCAGAGCTGTGGAGGGGGTGGACGAGAACACAGCACTGTTTTTTAGAAGTATTGTTCACAGATGGCTCGGCCAGGGAAGCAAATTTTGGATAATGTTGAATGCCAGTGTTTTCCAAGTGAGTCAGGCTGGTATATGAGGGAAAGGTCCACCTTCCACTGGGTGAGTTTCCTGAGGGTGCGATGAGGTTCAAGTGCCTCAACTAGGTGCAGTCCATTTCTCTCCAACCCTGCTATTCAGGGATCCTAATCTTGGCGTCAACGCACTCTTCTGAAAAACAACCCACACCACCAGGCTGCAGTTCACAAGGGCAAAAGGCGAGGGTCACCGGAATTCACAGGCTCTGAGATTGAAATCACACAAAGAAAGCATGACTTTTTGCCAGCTACACACCCAAAGCTGAATGAAGAGCACAGAGATGTTTCTGTCAGCTTTCTGCTATTATTACAGAATGCTATGCTAGGTAATTTGTAAACAAAAGTTTGTCTCTGGGTTCTAATCTAGAACTTGCAAAATCGTGGCAGCATCTGCAGGTCTTGCTATGTCGTCACGAGGCAGACCACTAGTGAGCATGCCCAAGTTGACAGAGCAGGAGACCTGAACTCTAACAAGCTTGCTTTTGTGATAATGATCCTCTCCTGTTAGAGTGACATTAATCCCAGCTGCCTTTGAATGGTCCTACTTCTCAGTCCTCTCACAGTGGCCATTCAATGTTGACATGAGTGTGGAAATAGACATTCAGAGCACAGCAGCAGCAGCAGCAGACCGTTTATGAAAGGACACAGCACATGCACATGAGGAAGTCTCTTTCAACAGGAAGGGCTGTGTGCACCATGGACTCTGCAGCCTGAGAGGAATTCCAACAGCCTCTGACATCCCTCTGATGACATCCCTCTAACACCTCTGGCATCTTTCTGGGTGCAGCTTTCAGCCACAGGAAGCCCTGTTACTGATGAGGGAAGGATGAACCAGCATCAGAAACCCAGAGAGAGTAAGCATGTGGTGGACACTGGGCATGATGACCTAGGCATGTGGTACACACCTGCAATCCCGGCACTTGGGAGGCTGATGAAGGACGGTTGCCATGAGTTCAAGGCCAGCTTAGGCTACAGAGTACTACCCTATCTTAAAAAACAAAAAAACAAAAACAAAGAATAAATATGAATTCCTTTTCCATGGGTACTTTTAAAAAAACTTTTAAGTTTTATTTTTACTTTATGAGTGTTTTGCCTGCATGTATGTAAGTGTACCACCTGCGTGCAATACCTGAGGAGGCCAGAAGAGGGTGTCAGATCCCCTAGAACTACAGTTACACATGGTTGTTAGCCACAGTGTGGGTGCTGAGAACTGAACTTGGCTCCTCTTCTAAGCACCAAGCACATTTCTATGGTCAATCATGAAGACTGCTGAGGAATCCATTTCCTCTTCTGGCAGATTCAGGAAGAAGCCTGATGGTTGCTTTTTGTCTTTTCCCAGGACAACACACACACCAGGAGGCATTTGTTTCTCTTCATCTGTGTCTCTCTGAGAGTGCAAGGCCTTTTTGCTGTTGTGACATAGTCTCTAAAGCACTTTCCTCAAGCTGTGGGTCTCTGATGGTATAGGCTATGCACACTTCAGTGGTTGAGGACAGGAAACCTAGAGATGCTCCAGTTTCCAGGAGGGAAAGTCACAGCCAGGCCAGGCCCACCACAGCACTGCTCAGCACAGCCAAACCCAGGGCAGGCCAGTTACAGAGCAGCACAGCCAGCA
The DNA here is from genome assembly GCF_000622305.1 of Nannospalax galili. Classification (NCBI taxonomy): domain Eukaryota; kingdom Metazoa; phylum Chordata; class Mammalia; order Rodentia; family Spalacidae; genus Nannospalax; species Nannospalax galili. The sequence goes on along the minus strand of NW_008357033.1, from coordinate 8,482,095 downwards.
TTTCCCACATTCGTTGACTGGCCTGTTGATGGGAGCATTGCCATTGCTTTTCACTGGGGACTCTCATTTCTGGCAAGTGGCATTCTATAAATTGCCACTGAACTTGATCTAAACTTTACTGGCCACAACGGTTCAGTTGCTGAGGAGTCAGGATGCACTTTCACATCTCACAGTCTTAAGTCAAAGCCATATACTCTGAATCAAAGCTTCTCGTGGGCTGGAGAGATGGCTCGGCAGCTGAGAGCACTTACTACTTTTGCTGAGGATCCAAGTCCGGTTCCCAGCACCCACATCAAACATGTCATAACTGCCTGCAACTTCAGCTTCAGGGGATCTGATGTCATCTTCTGGCCTCCTTAGACGCCTGAATACATGTGACAGATACACAGACATACATGTATGCACATGAATAAAAATAAAAACAGCCGAGTGTGGTGGCACAAGCCTTTAATCCCAGCACTTGGGAAGCAGAGGCAAGCAGATCTCTATGAGTTTGAGGCCAGCCTGGTCTGCATAGCGAATTCCAGGCCAGCTAGGGCTATAGGGAGACCCTGTCTCACAAAGACATAAATAATAAATAAATAAATAAACAAACAAATAAATAAAAACTATTCAGAGTTGAAAGGGATCCTACAGACTCCTGAACCTAACCTTCCCCAAAGCCTGTTTTACAAAGCACCTCCCAAGATACAGTACTAGTAAGTTCCCTCTGTCAGGTCGGTGTGGGGAATGCAGTGTGCTCTGCCTCCCTATCTGTGTCACACCTGCAGGGACTAAGGACCCAAGTGAGGAACCCATGTCCCCAGTGTCATTGGTGAACTTGGGAGAGGAATCTTCTCTTTTTAAAAAAAAAAAAATATTTCACTTAGTATAACAGTTTCTAGATCCATCCATTTACCTGAAAAATTCATGTTTTTGTCTTTCTTTACCACTGAGTAGAACTCCATTGTATAAATGAACCACATTTTTATTATCCACTTGTCAATTGAGGCTCACTTAGGTTGCTTCTATTTCTTAGCTATTGTGAAAAGAGCAGCAACAAACATAGATATACAGGTATCTCTACAGTAGGACTTGGAGCAATGGAGCAGGAACTGACCTGGAAGCCTCCTCCCTGAAGGCTAGCTCTCATAGTTGTGGAGGACACTAAGTAAGCTAAGGAGAACACAACTGATGGTTCAACCTCAGTTTTAAAGCCTAATAACCACATCAATGATCAGCACAGCAAGCTATATAGTTCAGTAGTGACACTTTTATCTTGAGGGTAATCGACAGCTACCTAATTGAACTTAAAGTCCACTCAATGGGAGGGAACTTGTGTGGCACTGTAAACATAGCCAAATACCTGTGGCTGGAGAGGTCATAGATCCTAGAGAAAACCCTAAGTCTGTCACATCCTTAGACAAACGTAATTTCTTAGTATATGCTAAATATGGATCCTTATATATTTACAGACAAATATACCAGTCACCACTCATCAAAGAAGCTTCTTTTGCAACAGATGGAAACTATTACAGAGTTCCACAAATGTATACCCAGGGAATAAGTGTCTGTGCGATGCCCAACCCTGTGACACATCTACAATGGAACTGCTACACCTAAGGTTCACAGAACATAGTGTAACAAAGGGTAAAGAGAATACTAATGTATCTCTCAACTCTCATCAATGAAACTGCCTCATGCAACAGAGGGCAATGGACACAAAAGGCCACAAATAGCCAAAGTGTAGAGAATAAGAGTCTGCAGAGTATGGGTCCCTGGACAGGACTCCTATACTAAACTTTACCCACCCAGGGCTCAGGGACTATTGCAGAAAAGGGGGCAGAAAGATTGTAAGAGCCAGGGAAGGAGGTGAATGACCATATGGATACAGAGTCTTACAGACTCCTGGGACCTTGTTTTTATGAACCTACAGCAATGGTGGCAGCATGCACAAGACCCATGCAAACTCAAGAAGACAAAACCCACCACAGAACAGGAGGAATGGGCAGCAGGCCTCAACCTTAGCCAAAGAACTATTGGAAGCTGATTACTGCTCAGTGAAGGAGAGTTGATGTTCTTTAATGGAAAGACTCTAGATAGGCTGACTAGACCCCAGTGAATGAACTTGTACTGAGGGACAGCTGGGTATACTAACTTGACTCAGTAGGCCTTAATATATATGACAAAATGCATAAATCTGGTGGGGGACTATATAGAGGTACAGATGGGGAAGGGGTATAAACAGAAGATGTTTTATATGAAATATACAAAAATTCAATAAAGATACACATTAATATATGTAATTTTATTTAGTTTTAATTTATGTGTATCTGTGTGTGCCTGCATGAGTTTATGTGCACCATGTACATTCATGCAGGTGCCCAAGGAGGCCAGAGGATATCAGAGCCTCTGGAATTGGAGTTACAGGTAGAGCCAAGCCATCATGTGGGTGCTGGGAACAAAACCTGGGTCCTCCACAAGAGTAGTGTGCACTATTAACCACTGAGACAGCTCTCTAGCACCTCCCTCTTTTAAAACATTTTATATAAAATAAATACCTACTGGAAAATAATTTGGTAAATATCATTCTAATCACACTGTACTACCACATCCGAAGATATGGTAAGTGACACTTGGAGAGGGGACGTGGCAACCCGAAGTTGTCTGTAGTTAACGGCCAACCTGGGCCTGGAACTCTGTGTCTCCCAGCTCCAGGTTTATGGTTCTTATCAGCCACTCCTCCCAGCTAAACTTGGCAAAGAGTTATTAGCCAGATAGTCAAGCAATAAAGCGCCCACTGACCCAGGCTTTATTGGACTAAACAAACCAATTCTGAAGTTTATTATCTTGAAACAGATAACTATGAAACAGGTGACTTTCCCATCTTCCCTGGGGAGAGAAGAAAAGGGGAAGAGACAGTGCAGACATGGCCACTAGGCCTCCTGCCCAGCAGTGGCTTGCTTCCCTCAAGGCATCTTTGGGGAGTTTGATAGGGGTGGTGGGAAAGGCTGGTGATGGTGCTAAGCATCCCAACATCAACTCCTAATAACCACAGTCAGGCCCCTTGTCGAGAGGGAAGGACACTGTGGAGGTGGAAGCTCAGCAGCCCCCTCGTGGGATGTGTGCTCTTGAACAAGAAACCTGATCTCTCAGGACGCTTCTTTTCTACTGTACATAGGTGTCCCTGGAACCACACACTTCAAGGGTTTTGTGGCATGATCCCTTCATGGGGAACATTAAGAAACAAATACAGTGTCTGCCTGAGAAAGAAGTGTTCAAAAGATGCATGGAGATTTGCTCTGACAAGCCTGGGCAGGTCTGGGCAAGCAACTCAGGGCACAAACATGGTTGGCGTAGAGCAGGAAGAACAGAAAGGCAGGGGTAACCTGGGCAAAGACAAGTGAAAAAATGCTGGAGTCTCATCATCATGAAGGTAAAGGGCTGTGTGAGAGAACCTCCTGCTTCTGTCTCCTGAGCACTGGGGAAAGCAGTGCTCAGTTTTTAATGAAAATTAAGGCAAAGAGCAGGTATGGAGTTGCGTAGATTATTAACTAGGACTTTTCATTAGCAATCACGAACAACACTTACCCTTTGAATTGACTTAAGGCCAAGAAAAAAAAAATATCCAGGGATCATAGGGTGTGGTGGGCCCTTTAATCCCAGCACTTAGGAGGCAGAGGCAAGTGGATCTCTGTGAGTTCGAGGTCAGCCTGGTCTACATAGCAAGTTCCAGGCTAGTCAGAGCTGCATAGTGAGACACTGTCTCAAAAAACAAAATAAGCAAACAAAGAAAGATCCAGGGATCAGATGTGGCTGCATCCAAGAGCCCAGGTGCCTTGCTTATCCCTCATTGTGCTTTCCCTCCCTGTGCACACTCTCCACAGCCAGGCTCGCCCTTCCTGGTGGTCAGATAGCTGCAGCAGTATGAACTGGACACTTTGCAGCTTAGGTCGAATCACAGTCCAAGGATTCACTGAGTTCTGTCTGGCCCTGGATTGACTGGCCAGACTGCATCACTTGGGATAAAGCAGACATGGGTTTGGGACCCTGGTCTCCCACTGGAGTTTCCAATAGTTTATTTCAGTTTCCCAGCTCTTGTCTTTGTTCAGTGGGCTGCTGGTCCCCAGATTCTCACAACCACCCTGCCAAAGTAAGAAGTGGCCACCTCACCTGCAAGGGCTTTGTGCATCAGGCTGGACCTCGGAGGAGATGCCATTTTGTCCCCGACCGCTTTCCGTCTCGCCGGCAAGAACGACGCGGGAGGACAAGTCAGGATCCTTCTGCAGCAGTTTATTTCATAAGCCTCTTACATAGCATACTAAGGATGAAGACCGAAGACGCCGAGAAGTGGGAGAGCTGTTGCTTATATATGCCCTAAAGGTCCCATTTATGACATATAAGAAGCGGATTGGTTGCTGGAGATCACGCCACGGGAGGAGGCGAGGGAGAGCAGGCTCTTGTGCACACCCCTTATGGGTGCAGCAGGATGTTTACTATTAAGAAGGTCCGGATACCAGCGCCATCTTGTAATGGCGGCGGAGGCTGTGGCTCTCCACA
>NW_008357033.1:8450925-8471797 GCF_000622305.1 Nannospalax galili | reverse complement strand
GTATAAGAAGCGGATTGGTTGCTGGAGATCACGCCACGGGAGGAGGCGAGGGAGAGCAGGCTCTTGTGCACGCCCCTTATGGGTGCAGCAGGATGTTTACTATTAAGAAGGTCCGGATACCAGCGCCATCTTGTAATGGCGGCGGAGGCTGTGGCTCTCCACACCATTTCAGAAGAAGGGAGGCAGAAAACTGTACCAAGCTCTATTTACACTACATTTTCTCTGATAATACAGGTCTAAGAGAGACTTTAACTTGTAAATTAGAATTAGGCACAGTAGGGTATTAGCAACAATAATCAATAATAAAATAGAATAATTAGAACAATATACCATAATAAAATATTTGTGGGGACTGGAGAGATAGCTCAGCGATTAAGAGTGCTTGCTACTCTTGCAGAGGACCAGATTTAGTTCTTAGCACCACATGGTGACTCACTACCACCTGTAACTCCAGTTCTAGGGACTCTGATGCCCTCTTCCAGCCTCCACAGGCATTGGATACATGTGGTACATATATACACTCAGGCACACAGGCATACACATAAAATAACAAATAAATCTTCAGATTTGTGGATGTTCTCCCTCTCTCTTGATGTACTGTGGATCTTGCAACCTCAGATTCTAATGTTTTTCTTAGTTTGAGAATATAAACTTCATTTCTCATTTCAAGAAGGCACTTTCCATCATCTCTGGTTCACACAACTTGCCAGCGTCCCAAGTCCTGTGCTTTGAGGCCATCCTCAAGGAAAACTAGAGTGGCTTGAGCTCCAGTACCAAGGCCTGTCACAGTCAGAAATCCAAGATGGCTGCTTAGTAACCTGCAGGCACATCACTGTAGATGCTACAGTGTGGATGCTCTAGACAAAGGGACGATTCATGTCCCAAGAGGGACAGAGCAGGATACTGAGAGATTTCATCATGTTTAATAACCCAGAACAGCATGCAATTTAAACTATTAGTTGTTTAATTCTAGAAGTTTTCATTTAATATTTTCAAGCCACAAAAAAAGAAACCACAGACCCACAGACATGGGAAGACAACTACATAATGAATAGTGACTGCTGCCTGAGGACTGTCTCATAGAGAGAAGACAGTAACACTAAGTCCAGATCAGAGGGAAATGAGGCTGTGATTGATTAGTCATGTCTGCTGGGAGCACTGGAGTAGGTGATAGTGGCAGACATGTGGTGTATCTGCCAAATTTCATGAAGGAAAAATCATGGAGAACAACTGCCCTGTTTGTGGTACCTCTACCTCTTGGCCCTGTGATCACAATGTGTTTGCTTGGGCTTACAGGCATCAGTACCCTTATTTGCATAGTGAGACCATTTATTCTAAAGACTGAGTCAATGATGACAATATGTATAGTGGCTAGCCATGCTGTCCTATAAAGGGAGGCTTTGGTTCCCAACAGATGGAAAGTCGTCTTGATGTTTAGGTGCTCCATCCCCAAAGCACTGGTATTGCCTAGGCCTCTCATGAAGATTTTCATGGATTTGTCCTGCTTTAATTTTTTTTTATGTTTCTTTATAGTAGGGTTTCACTATGTAGCCCAGGCTGACTTGGATTTTAAATGTTTTTCATTGAATGATTTTCATGATTATTTTAATATTGGATCATTTGGAATCCATAATAATCAGATATCAAATCTAACTGCTTTTATATTTTGCGTGTGAGAGAGTTCAGGCATGCGTGTAGAGGTCAGAAGACTTCCTGGAGGCCGTTCTCTGAGCTTGCTTGGGGACAGGTTGTCTCATGTTTCTTGCTGCTGAGCTGTGCACTAGCCCTCGAGTGTCCAGCTGGGTCTCCTGTTTCCAGCTCCCATCCGGCTGTAGGAGTGCTGGGATTACAGATATGCAACACTGCAGCCAGCTCTTTATATGGTTTCTGGGGATTGAACTCAGGTCATCAGACTTGCACAGCAAGCACTTTTACCCACTGGCCATTTCTCTAGTTCTTAACACGTTTTTTCTAAAAATAATTTGTTTAATGCGTTGTTGGGGCTAAAGAGGTGGCTCAGTGGCTTCGATTAGCACTGGCTGCTCTTGCAGAGAACCCAGGTCCAGTTCCCAGCACCCACATGGCAGCAAACAGCCATCTGTAACTCCAGTTTCAGATCAGATGCCCTCTTCTGACCTCTGCAGGCATTGTATATGTTTATATACATGCAATCAAAAAAAAAAGTTAAATGCATTGTTGAGCTGCTTGTAAGATGGCTCAGCAGATCAAGGCACTTGCTGCCAAGCCTGACTATACGACTTAGATCCCCAGGACCCACATGGTAGAAGGAGAGAAATGACTTCCATAAGTTATACATGACATATATGCTTGCTGTGGGGGGAAACACCCCCCAACACACATATAACACACAAAAATAAAATAAATAAATAAACAAATAAACAAACAAACAAATAAATAAATAAATAATGTAATAAAACAGTGTAAAAGATATTTAAACATGATCCTCAAAATGTACTGCCAGTGCCTCACCTTTATTTCACCAGGCCTGCATAGTGAGTCCGTCCAGACCTAAATTCCATCTCCTGGCTTCTACCTCTTGTTGCCTTGGCTACCATAAGTGCCACAACCAGCACCACCCTCTGAGAGTTCGGCTGACTTATCTTCATTGCTTCCACATGACGTCATCTCACATCAAGAACCCCACTCATGGCAGATGTGTGAAAACTGGCACATGGTCACAGGACCCACTGGCTTCCCAAGGAATGTGCAGCCAGGAGCAGCTCACTGGCCTGGGAGGATGCTGGAGGGACCTCTGAGGAGCTGAGGTACCAGTCCTCCTGTGATACCCAATGAGGCTGAGATGCTATACTTTTATTATAGTGTGGCAAAATTCAACCACCATCAAATTCACCATTGTCAGTTATAGAACAGTAGTTTTCTGTGCATTTACAGTACTGTAGAACCAACTCCACTATCCATTTCCAGGACAGTCCCCACTCCCACCCCCATGCCTACCCCTGACCAAGCAAAAGAGCCTGGTGCCCATACAGCAATAGTTCAATCCCTCCTGCAGCCTGGCTTCTGAAGATGACTTGTATCTTTTCTGTCTTTACAGATTTTCCTACTCTGGATATTTCATATAAAAGGACTCACAGGGGTGGCCCTCCATATTTAGCTTCTTTCACTTAGTGTAACATTAACTCATATGAATGTGCAATATGTTGTTATTTGACTACTGTGAAATTCTTAATGTGCATACCTGTTTTATTTTTTCAGATTTTTAGTTTTCATTCATGTGTATGTCCATGAGTAGGTGCTTGCAGAGGTGAGAAGAAGACATCAGAATCTTGGAGCTAGAATTACAAGCAGTTGTGAGTTGCCCAATATAGGTGCTGGGAACCAGACTCCATTTCTCTGAAAGAGCAGCAAGCACTCTTAACCACTGAGCCATCTCTCTAGTCCCTGTGGCTCATTTTTCTTTTTAAGACAAAGTCTCATGTAGGCCAGACTGGTCTCAAACTTGCTATGTAGCCAAGAATAACCTCCAACTTATGATTCTTCTGCCTCCACCTCCAAAGTACTAGGATTACAGGCATCCACCACCATGCCCAGGTTGCTTGCTGTTCTTTTGAGACACTATCTCATATATCCCAGGCTGGCCTTGGACTCTCTGTGCAGCCCAAGATGATCTTGAATGCTTGGTCCTCTGCCTCCATCACCCAAGTGCTAGAATCACAGGCATGCACCACATCTGGCTTATTCTTAGCTCATTTAAAAAATACTCTAATAATTATTTTCATTTTATGTGTATGAATGTTTTGCCTGTATGTGAGTGTATCACATGTGTGCAATGCCCATCAAGGCCAGAAGAGGGCATTGAATCCACTGGAACTGGATTATGGAAGGTTGTTAGCTGCCCATGGGTGCTGGGAACTGAATGAAGATCCTCTGCAAGAGCAGCCAGTGCTCTCAACCACTGTTGAGCTCATTTTAAAAAGTCAGTGTATTTTTTGTTTGCTTGTTGGCTGGTTGGTGTTTTTGTTTTGGTTTGGTTTTTGGTTTTCTGAGACAGGGTCTCCCTGTAGCTCCCTGTAGGCTAGCCTGGAAGTCTCTATGTAGACCAGGCTGGCCTCATTCTTACAGAGATCCACCTGCTTCTGCCAAGATTAAAGGAGTGTGCTACCACACCTGGCTAAAAGTTTTTTTGTGTGTGTGTTTTGGTTCTTTACATATTCCACATATTAATCCCTTATAAGGTATGTGACTTGCAAATATTTTCTTCTAAACCTAGACTACATTTTTTACTTCTGATGCACAACAGTTTTAATTTCGATGAAGACCAACTTGCTTGTGTTTCTTTAATTGTGCTTTGCTGTGCTATCTAAAACTCTGGCAAAGCCAAGGTCGCACTTGTGTTTGCTTGTGTGAGTTTTCAGTTTCAGCCCTTACATTCAGGTATCAGATGCATTCTGAGTGAATTCCTTGATGCTGAATGACGCACAGCTTCAGCTCATTCTTTTATGTGCACGTCTCCTGTTGCTGTTTGTTGAAGAGACTAGAGTTTTACAGTTAGATGGTCTTGACAGCCGTGCTGAAAATCAGTTAACTGTTGATGCCTGGGCATGTTCCTGGTCTCTCCATTCTCCTCCCTTGATCTTGATGTCCATCCTTTTGCCAGTCCTGTTCTGTTCTGATTGCTCTTGTGTTCCAGAAAGCTTTGAAATTTGGAAATGTGAGGTGGGAGGGCATTTCATTTTCAACATTGCTTTGGCTATTTGGGATCCTTTGCAATTTCATATGAATTTTAGAATTCACTCCTCCATTTCTACAAAAAAAAAAAACAAAAAAAAACAGATGGTCAGAATTTTGGTAGGGACTGCACTAGATCTATTGATGACTTTGGAAAGTATTGACATTTCTGGGTTTTTAAATTTCGTTTTCTTGCCTATTGCCTTGGGTGGAATTTCTAGCGCAGTGATGAGCACTACTCTGAATTTTTTCGAGGCTCCACTCAATGTGTTGAAGAATTCCCTTTTTGTTACTAGTTTATTGACTAGTTTTTTGGGGGGGGCTAAGATTGTCTCTCAAAAAGACACACAAAAATTGAGATCACAGTTTTTTTGCTTTGTTTTGTATAATTTTTTATCCGGAAATATTTATCAAAATAAATAAATGACTCTATTAATATCTGATAATGTGGAGTACAAAGAAAAGAAAATTACCAGAGTCAGAGAGGGACATTTATAAAATGATCAGTGTATGAAGATGGCAGAACAATAACACGTCTGCACAGAAACTGTGCTACATAGCTTTTAGTTGTCAATATGACATACCTGATAGGTAAAAAGTAGCCGATGGATGAATCCAGTTGATCAGGAGAAAGCACCAGGACACAGATAAGACTCCATTGGAATAGAGTTTATTAGCAAAAGAACACATGGGACAGATTCCCTTCAGGGCAGGGAAAATGTCTGCCCCGGGTTGTGAGCTGGGGTCTTTTTAAGGGGGAGGTGTCTGCTTCCTGCAGAAAGCAGGAAGATGTATTTCTTTTTAAGTTGGGCGGGGGAGGGGGGAAGTGGGAGAGCGGGACTGTTAAAACCTGTCCTCTTTAGAGATCAAAGGGGAAGCCTGCTGTGTTGGCCAAACAGTGGAGAAAAGTCTCCTTCTCTTGACTTCAAAGACCAAGGTGCTTATCAACTCAGTTCCCTTTTCTCAGGAGCTTGAGAAGTCCTTAAGACCCTGTTGGTGAGGGGGTGGGGTTATCTGAACCTTAACAACACCTGGGTAGAGGGAGCCTCAATTGGGGAATTGCCTCCAGTGGACTGGCCTGTGGGGCATCTTCTTGATTGTTGAGTGATGTAGGAGGGCCCAGCCCACTGTATGCAGTGCCACCCTTGGGCAAGTAGTCCAGTATTGTATAAGAAAGCAGGTTGAGCACAAGCCAGGGGAGCAAGCCAGTAAGCAGCCATACCTTCATGGTCTGTGCTCCAGGATCCTGCCCTGAGTTCCTACCTTGGGCTCCCTCAGTGATGAACTGTGACCCAGAAGATGTATGCCAAATAAACCCTTTCCTCCCCAAGTTGGTGCTGGTTAGAGTATGTTGTCACAGCCATAGAGAAGCTAACTAAGACAGAAACCTCCCCACAAAAAAAAAACCCTATAAAATAGCCAGGCACTTTTAATCCCAGCACTTGTGAGACAGAGGCAGGTAGATCTCTGTACTGAGGTCAGCCTGGTCTACATAATGAGTAGAGACCCTGTCTAAACAAACAAGCAAGCAAACAAACAAACAAAAACCTACAAAATATGAGATCATCACAATTTAGTATAGTTTGTCTACTTATGTGGACTGTTAAATGACTGAGTTTTGTATATTGAACTATCCTTGCATTCCTGAAACATCTGGTTATGGTGTATAATCCTTTTTATATACTTCTGAGATCCATTTACTAAAAATTTGTGGAAGATTTTTGTATCTTTACTCCTAAGGATACTAGTCTACGGTTTTCTTTACTTGTGATGTTTGTACCGAACTTGGTATCAGACTGGTTCCTGCCTTGTAGGAGAAATATTGTCCTCAGCTCTTTGAATTTAAGTTGACTTCTAGTCTTTGTTTAGTCAGTCCTAAATACCTCAAACCCTTGTTCCTCCTGCCTCGGCCTCCCAAATGCTGAGATGAAAGGGCCTGCACCAGCACAGCCACAGGGAAGATTCCTGTTTATTTTTTTCTGTGTATGAGTTATAATTTGCTTTATTTCATGACTCATACTTTTTTGTTGAAAAGTGAAAATTTCTGGTATTTAATGTTCCAGTTCTGAAAGTCACACCCTCCTGTCCTCCCCAGGTTGCTTACTGCAGCTTGTGGTGACCACTGCCGCTGTTTGTGTAGCTCCTCTTTTGTGAGTTAATCTGGTGCTCACCCAGTTCTTTGTTACCTACAGCCTTGAGGCGCTGGTAGTCAGCCAGTGACTTCAGTACAGACTTTGTATACTTTGCCTGGAACGAAAAAAAAAGAAAGATGTTCCCGTTTGCAAATGAACTATATAGGCATGCTGGGACATGTCTTTAATAATTAGCTAGGTATTTTACAACTCTACCTTGGTCTTCATCTCCTGTTCGTGGAGAGCCTTGAGGTCTCAAGGTCAGCCAGAAGTGAGAATTTGGAGCCTTCTCCAGCCCTGGGCATATGCAGGTGGGCTTCCATAGCCCCAGGACTAGGAGAGAGCTTTTTAGACCCTTGACTCTTAAAGTGCTTCAGTCTCCAATCTTTCTTCCTAAGATGATGACGGTGGCTACAGTTTGCTCCAGTCTTTTTCTGCTCCCCCCAGTAGAAGCAGCTAGTGCATCTGCCATCTCGTTTTTAATAAATGGCTCCTGGGAGGCTGACTGTGCTTTGGCCTTCAGAGAGTACAGCAGTAGTAGTCCATCCTTGGTCCCTCAGGGAAACACCAAGCAGGTCAAGGCAAAGCACCAGGATTCTCTGAGAAGCAGGTCAGTTTTCTCCCCACATGCTCAGTTCCTGTACTAGGAACTGTCTTTAGGCAGCTGCTGAGCTGGGGAAATTTAAACACTACAAAGCTCTAGTGTTCAGATTCTGGTGGCTTTTCATTTTTCAGTTTTGCTTGATTAAGCTATAAACTAAAAACTCTTAGTTTTCTAAGTTCCAATAAAGCTGATTCTGGTAGCTTCTACCTGTTCACTGGCTGCTTCTGTGCAGCCCAGGTGAGTTCCCTAGCCTGCTTTCCCTGTGGGGCCCTGTCATTTCAGATGTGGTCTGTACCAGCCAACTTCCTCATGGTAAAGAGACTTTGCCATCCTCTTGAGGATGGGCACACCTTTCTTTGCTTGCTGTTCTGCTGGTATGAAGGGCCTGACCGGACAAAGGGGAAGCCCTAGCTCAGTTGTTCCCCCTTCTTATCCTGCCCCCGTCATGTGGGGACCTGCAGACTACTTGTTCAGAGCCTAAAGCTCAAGGAACTCTGGGAGTGAGCAATGGGACAGGTCCATTCTTCCTTCCTTGCCTTGCCACCCCTGTGGTCCCAGTACCACATCCTTAAGGGCTGCTGTTTTGAAGCTCATACCATGTCTTTTTATTGTTGTTGGTTTTGATTTGTATTGTTGCTTTGAGACAGGGTCTCCTGTAGCCGCAGCTGGCCTGCAACTCGCTATATAGACCAGGCTGGCCTCCAACTCACAGATGTCCACCTGCTTCTACTGCCCAGGCCTGGGATTATAGGCGTGGGCACCATACTACCAGCTCCAGAAACACTTTCTTATCTTCTTTGTAGAAATTGTGAACAGAAACCTCTTAGAAGAATCTATTGTAAGAAGTGGCCCTAACACTGGGCTTCTGCATCTCATCCATACCTCCCAGCTCTCACCATCTTAGAACAAGCCAGCCCACCCTGTCTGCCAGCATCTCGTTGCCAGAGAGCCTCCTCGGGTTGCTGGAGCCTGCTCTCCCCATGGGCACAGTGGTCTAGGAGTACCAGGTGAATGCCCACCCCAGCAGCAGTCCTCACCCACCCCCCTCAGGTGGGACACCACAGTGTTCCATGCTGTCTCCCACTACTCACCAAGGTAACCTGTGTGTTCACACATGCTTTCCTGGCTCCTTCCTTTCTTTATCTCAGCCCATTCCTCTATGAGTAGGCCTTGGCACACAGTGAATTATTTGCATTGAAATCCCTGGCTCAAAGTCTGCTTCCTGGGGAGCCCAGACTGAAACTCATCACATCCCCATCCCTCCTCCCTTCTTCCGAAAGTTCACCTTCCCTTCCAGCCATAGCAAGTGGGCTTTTGATGGACGTGGTGCCTTGCCCTGTGAAGGGCTGCCCACTGTGCAACAACATTTCTTCCCAGAAGTCTGCGGGATGCCGTAGTCCCTGACCCCAGCTTGTCTCCCCTCTCCTCCTTGCACCCTTGCAGGGGATCTGCCTATAGTAAGTTGCCTGGCTGTATGTCCTGGTGTGGGTATCAATTATCTTTCTATTAACTAAGCCACACAGAAATGTTGCAATGGGCCCTGAAGGTGTCCCAGGCAGATGGGTGGAGGTGGTGAGGCGGGGAGTGATGAGAGGAGGCAGGGGCCCTGCCAGGAGCTCACAGAGCTGCTCTTTGGTCTCTCACGAGATGGGAGGATGGGCAGCATTCCCAGGGATAATGAGGCAGACTGCTTCCTGGAACCCTTCTAGCTTGTTCCTTGTTTCTCTGCTTTTCTTGACAGCAAAAGTCTTCAAAAGAACTCCCATGACTCCCTCTCTCTGACTTCTCTTCCTGGTTTCGCAGGCTTTCCTATCCTTATGCCACTGATATTTTCCCTCACAGCCAGCAGCAACCTGAGTTGCTGAATCCTCTGCCAGATGCTGTTCTTCAGTTTCCTCATTTCTTCCATTTTCCTCCCTTTTTTGAGATTTTGTTTATTTTGATTTATTTTTTCCAATACAGCATCTCCCTGTAGCCCCAGCTAGCCTGGAACTCATGTAGACCAGGCCAGCCTTATTCTCACAGGGATCTACCTGCCTCTGCCTCCTGAGTGAATTAGTTATCAAGAAAATGCCCCTATAAACATGCCCACAGGCCAATCTGATGGAGTCACTTCCTCAGCTAAGGTTCCCTCTTCCCAGATGTGTCATGTTGACAACCAAGATTAACCATAACACCTATGATGAAGCAGAAAAATCACAGTGAGAGGTGCACAAAGCTGCTCACCACATGGCAGCCAGGAAGCAGAGACAGGTAGGGGCCAGGATCTCAATATCTCCGTCAAGGGATATTCTCAGATATCCCTTCCCCGATGATATAATGTCCTTTTACCAGGCCCAGTCTTCTAAAGGTCCCACTATACCCTATTGTGTCCTGCCTGGGGACCAAGCCATCAGTACATGGGCCTAAGGGGACATTCCACATTTAAAGACGTTCTCATTCTCTCTCGCCCCACCCTCTCCTCCTGCCATTTCTCTGCCTCAGTAAACAAAAACTCTGTCCACAGCTCAGGCAAAACTCTTGGTATCCTCTAATTCCCCATATCCAGTCCTTCAGTCTCTGTTTCCCCCCCACTTCCTCCATGTCTTAACCTTGCAGCCTCCATGAGCTTTCAAAAGCTCCTCCTCAGGGCTGTAGCTTGGTAGCACTCCACCCCCATTGCCACAGATCACCTCACTTCGTCCCAGTCACCAATAGGCAAATGTTAAAATTCACTTGAAAGATACCATAGATCACCATACTTCTCAGCTCAGAAAACTTGAGTGACTTCCATCATCATTTGGAGAGTAAATCCAAGACCCCAACAATGCTGCACATGGTCCCTTCTCCCCTCATATCCTAACCTCTCATCTTTCCTCAGTTCCAGCTCCCCTGGCTTTCCTGAAGATTCTTCAATATATACCAAGATCTATCCTGCCCCAGGGCCTTTGCACTATCGATTTCTTGCCCACAGTACTCCCTGCAGGTGGCAGTAAGACTTGCTCTATTTTCTTCAGATTTCTGTGCAGGCATGAGGATGTACACAGTACTTCCCTTAAGTCCCTTATCTTTTGTAATCCTGGATCCTCAGAACATCCAAGCATCTATCCCTCATCTGAAAATCTCTCTGTTCACTTGTTTGCTGTCCCACCTCCCCATCCAGAGCAAGAGGTTGGTGAACTCTGTGTCCAGTTGACCTCTGTGGTCCCCTGGCTAGACCTAGCCCTACTGAAGGAATGAAGCTGTGTTCAGTAACAATCGACAGATGAAGTCTTTCTTCACTTCCAGGATCTCGGGCATAAGTTCAAGATGTCACCCAGCAGGTAGGGGTTTAAACTGGGATTCTGAAGCAATTCTTTGTGGTGTCCTTCCCCATCTCTTCATTGCCTGCTTTCAGAGCAAACCTACAAAGCATTAAGACTCCCATTCGAGTTTCTTTTCTGTTGTTGTGATAAAACACTCTGATCAAAAGCAACTTAGGTGAGGAAAGGTATCTAGCTTACATTTCCAGGTCACAGCCGATCACTGAGGGAAGTCAGGGTGGGAACTCAAGCAGGAACCATGATGAAAGATGAGTGCTGGCTCACTCTCTGGCTCATGCTTAGCTGCATTTCTTATACAGCCCAAGACTACCTGCCCAAGGAATGGTGCTGCCCACAGTGGGCTGGGCCCTCCTATGTCAGTTGACAACCCCCCACAGACAGTCTGATTTGGGAAATCTCTGATTTGAGACTTCCTTCTCAGGTGACTCTAGGCTGTGTCAAGCTGACAGTTAATGCTAACTAGGACAAATCCCAAACACCTTCTCTTACCTCATAAAACCCAGTGTAGCTTGTAAAAGGCACAGGGCATTTCTCTCACTTGTGGAGGCCAGAGCATCTGCCATGGTCTCCTCACATGACCTTGGTCCAGTGTGAACCTCTTGCTGGGTCTTCTTTTTTCCATCTATAAATCCTCCATCATCTTCCAGGCCAGGCATTCCATGGTTGGTTTCCACCTGGGATGATGGTGGTACTGACCCTTGACAAACATGTCAGAGAAGCAACCCCTGCTGTCTCGGGAACCCTCATCTTCACCTCCATTCCTTTACAGGAAGCCCAACACCAGAGTTCTTGGAACTGCCTCCCTCAATGATAAAGTGTCCACAACTTCTCAATGAGCCCACACACTGTAGCTGTGTTGATAATGGGCTATATCTGGCCCTCTGGAATCCTGCCCATGTTCCAGTCCTGGCTATGGCTATCAATTATCTGCTGAGCATGAATGACCAGTGGCTGAGAAAGCACAAGGAACCATGGTGGTGAAAGGTGGGAGTGATTCATTTCTGTCACAGGCCCTGTGCTGGGCTCTGCAAGTGCTGGGAGAAGGCATATTGACAGCTGCCTTGGAGTTCACAGCAGAAGTCAGCACTCTGCAGGAAGTAGATGACTTCAGGGCTCTCAAGCTTGTTGACAACTTTTGCTTTCTGATAATGTTGTCAGAAAAAAGCAAAAAGGACGGTCCCAGGAAGTTGGGAGTTTCCTGTCCTTGGAGACTACTCATGCCCAGGGAAGAGATTGTGCCTGTCCCTATCTCTCCAATGTCATCACAACCCAGCTCCATGCTTGGGACTCATGGGTCAGGGCTAACCTGCCTGGGCATCATCGAGGCCACAGGAGATAAGAAAATGAAGGAGAAGTGGTTGAAGGAGGAGAGCAAGGATCCAGGTGTCAGGAAGGGGTTGAATCCAAAGATAATCAGAAAGATTGAGATATTCAGAGCGATGCAAGAACTCACAGTAGGGAAAGGAGCTAAAGCAAAAACAAGTCAAGATCAACCAAAATGGGAGCACAGTGGTAAGGAAAAAGAAGTTCTTTTTTATACATTTGAAAGGGTATAATGCCTTGTTCCTTGGCCTGGCTTTAAACATGATCAGAAGTTCTGGACATGATGATACTCTCCTATAATCCCAGCACTTGGGAGGTGGAGGCAGGAGGATCCTAAGTTTGAGGCCAGTCTGTACTACAGAGCAAAACTATCTCAAAAAGAAAAAAAAATGACCAGAAGTGGGGTGCATGCTGCACTTGCTATAACACTGTATGGCAGACAACAGTGAGCATTTTCACAATTGTCCAGTTTAGAAAAGGAGAAATTTTCACAGGCCATGTTTTCTTCCACCTAGAATTAAAATATTTTTCTAATCTATGGAAGAGAAAATGGATTCTCTTGCAAGTTCAGACACACACCTTGTCATGCCATTTAGAAATCTGGTACTGCTTTATAGCC
Source organism: Nannospalax galili (assembly GCF_000622305.1). NCBI lineage: Eukaryota > Metazoa > Chordata > Mammalia > Rodentia > Spalacidae > Nannospalax > Nannospalax galili. The sequence continues at coordinate 8,459,107 of NW_008357033.1, read as the reverse complement.
ACTTTGATGTTACTTTCTGAGCAACTCATAGGTAGCAGCTTTTTAATCTTTCATCTCAATATAGCCCAAGCAATGCATCTCATACTCATGAAGGCTGTCCATGTCACCTCGGCTCTGTTGTAGAATGCCGTGAGGTGGCTTTTCAATTGTGGAGAAAGAACATAAGCTGTGCCATTGTACAAGGAGTCTTATGACTCCTAAGTCTTATTGACAACCCCATCTTCTCTCTTCCCCTCTCTTGTTCACAGTAGTTTTCAGTCAGGCCATAAAAAGCAGTCAAATCTCTGGCCTGTGGTCCCCACCATCTTCATGGCTCCAGCCTGGTTGGTCTTTGACATCAGTCTGCAACAATCAAGCTCTCTATTTCTACCCCAAGTATGTCACAGAAGAGAGCCTGACCTGGGTGGGGAGAGGAAGAAAAAACTGGATGTCTTCCCAGACACTCATGAGTCAGGTGATCATGCCTCATTCTTCTGTTTGAAGAGAATACGTGGAATATCACCCGTTTCTTTGTTATCAATGCAAAAACACCTCTAGTGCCAAGTGACGAACTTTGGGGTCAGGTCAGTGGACACTTGAGGCAACCTCCTCTTCAGGGTGGGAAAGGTGGGCTGGGGACAGTAGGCAGAGGGTCCTCTTTACAGTGTCTATGGGGCAATGGTAAGAAGTTTTCATTTTACTCTAAGAGCATTTAATTCAGGGCCAGGCCCTGCATGATCTGGCATTTTTTAAAAACATCTCTGTCAGCAACATGGCTGAGCAAATAGAGGAACTAAGAGACTGAGGGAGACCAGCCGGTCACTCTCAAATATTTACTGTACTCCAACTCTGTGGACAGGGAGCACTAGCAGTATAGTCTCCTGCCCTCCAGGTACTCCAACTCTGTGGACAGGGAGCACTAGCAGTATAGTCTCCTGCCCTCCAGGAGCTTATTGGGGAAAAGAATACAAGAAGACGAGAAGTGATCTTTTCCAACAGTGGTAAGTGCTGTGCAGAAAACACAACAGGATGCTATAATAATGTGTGGCCAGAAAGAGTGGTGGTGACCACCTCAGAGGCTGCTGGTTGGCATGTCTGAGGAAATGGCATTTGTGCTGAGCCTGAAGGAATGAAATATGAGTCGTATGAGAAAGTAAAGTGGAGTGAGAGGCCTGCGGTATGCAAGGAAGCAGCCAAAGCAAAGGACTTGGGGTAGGAATGAACTCAGGATGAGGCTGGGGAGCCCCAAACAAGGGTGGAGAGCTGAGTGGGGTCAGCTCTGAAGATCCTGGAGCCCACACTTCAGGTTTCACTGTGAGAGAGTAAGAAGCCATATGGAGTTCTGAGCCGATGAGTGATGAGTCTAGAGGTCAACAGACTACATCCCATGGGCCATATCCAGCCCACTGCCTACTTCTATAAATAAAGTTTTATTGGCACAGACTCGCCCATCCATTTATGTCATCTATGGCTGCTTCTAAACCATAACAGTATCATTGAGTGCTTTTGCCAAAAACTGCCTGCTTTGCACAGCCTCAACTATTTTCTCTCTTTCTGGTCTTTATAAGAAAGCCTGCTGGTTCCTCATCTAAATGATGTCTTCTGAGGTTGACTCTGCCTGATGTATGGGGTCAGGACACACCACAGTGACATGAGGTAGAGCTACCAAGCCACGGCAGGGCAAGACATGGAGGTGAGTTTTCCACAGCATCAGTGCTTACTAGAGAGGCTGGCATCAGAGAGAAGGAGGCCTGTCAGGTCATCTCTCTAGCTATGGACACTCTGCTTCTAAGAGCAGAGGTTGCCCAATGCAATGTGGCCAGGCCTGGCAGGCTCATCTCTCTGGCTACACACTCTCTGTTTTTAAGGGCAGAGGTTGTCCAGCACACTATGGCCATCTGGGCAGACTCTGCTTCGCCTGGTTGACTTGGCAAGAAGAGTTCATTGCAGCACCCCCACCCAAACCATCACTTTCTGTCCTTTGTCTGTGGCACCTCATCACCAATGTGGGGCTTGGGAAACAGTATGGGCCGAACAGCTGTTTCCCATTACCTGTCTGTCCTATTTCAGCTGGTGACTGCCAAGTATGCCCGTACCACTCCCAGCAGGGAGTAGGAGGCTCTGAGAACCTGATCCCATTTCCAAATTGCAGGGAAGATTGGTTTTGCTTTGTTTCTTAAGAAAAACATTAAATAAGTAAAATAGTTGAACACTGTTAGAAAACTAACCCCAAACATCTGGGGTTTTGTGCTATGGGAGCTTCTTTTCATTCCTTTGGTTATAACTGATAAATACAAAATAATTGAATTAGTCTATTTTTTTAGAAGGGAAACCACTGCAGTTATGTAAAGAAACGGCGAGGATGAGGATAGGCTGAGGGACACTACAGCTACGCCGGGTAGCTCATGGTGTGGCGGTCAGAATGTACTTCAAATTTACTTCCATAAGTATTAATGCAGTGATCTCTGCTGCATGCAATTAAACAAGAGCCCTGCCATCCAGGGACTCATGATCTGCTGACCATAGATACAACTGTGACACCAGGATGAGATGACAAAAGCAAATCCCTCACCGCATCCTGCTGAAAGAGGCACCATCATCCCCATTTTAAAGTGGGACATGAAGAGTAAACACAGATTTGCAATTTCAAACCATGTGCATTTATCTGTCTGCAGATGCAGAACTGTTGAACCAGTTGTTGGGTATTCCAGGTAGGTAGGTTCCTCCCCCACCCCCCAAAGGAGGGCTACTGGATCAGAGGTGAGCCAAGCCGTGTGCCAAGGGTGGGTGTAAATCAGCACTTACGGAGGTATAGTGCACCCAGACCCTCTACCCCATCACCAGAAAGAAGTCTCTGTCCACATCTAGCTCCACTGTCACCTGGCCTGACTTCAGCATCAAGCAGGTCCTTCCCTTCCATAGGCTCAACAGGAAGACAGCACCTTTCAGAGTTAATCATGAGATTTTCACTGGCTTGGCTTGAGTCACATGTTCATCTCTGAGGCAACCCCTGTATCCATGTGCATGTAGGACTCTCATTGGGCAAACTTACCAAAGCACATGGCCAGTAGGGAGAAGTCCTCTCCCTCTGCCTTGCTGTGAATGTGGTGTGCCTCTAGGGTTGGTTGGAAACTTGGTCCTCAGAATAATAGTGTGAGAGTTGGTGGGACCTTTGAGAAGTAGGGCCTAGTGGGACGTATTGAGGGGTTGCGCCAGGAGGACCTTGCTCAATTCTTATGGAGCCAGGTTAGTCCTTGTAAAAAGGGTGGTACAGAAGAGCAAGTCTGACCTCTCCCTGCTCCCTGGCTTCCTGGCTTCCTGTCTCACTGTGTGATCTCTGCCTCTGATAAGCCAAGATGTTACCATATGTGATGCCAACAAGGGTACCCTTACCAGAGGTTTAACTGTTGGATCTTAGACTTTCAACCTCTAGAACTATGAACTAAATAGACCTCTGTTTCTTATAAAGTACCTAGAATTAGGCATGCTGTTACAGAAGCAGAAAATGGACACCGACACACCCATACCCACCCCTGTCTCCTGAGTTTCCCTCAGACAACTCCCATAAAAAATACAAAGGAAAGCCAGTAATGGTGACTCAGGTCTGTAATCCTAGCATGTGGGAAGCTGAGGCAGGAGGACTACCATAGGTTTAAGGCCAGCCTGGGTTACATAGTGACTTCCTGAAAAACAGAGTGAGACTCTGTCTCAAAAAAGAAAAGAGATAGATATAAGCCAAAGGAACTCAGGTGTTTGCAGTGTTTGGACAAGAGGTCATGGGATCTAGCAAGATGGAAGGAGGGGGTGGATTTGGACCGGAGAGGCTTGGCCAGTCACTCAGTGTGTGACATTGGGTGAATACCCTCCTCTGAGCTATTACCTGTAAAATGAGCATCACAACACCTTCCTCACTGGCTTTAGGGATGATTGAACAGACGCTCATCACAGTGCCTGGCCCAGGAAATGATGCCCAATATGTCCAGGATGGGACTTGAGTAAGAAGGGCTGTGGGAGAGCCAGGGCTGAGTCCAGGAGCAGGAATCAATGTAAAGTAAGATGTGGTGGGTGGCCAGTGATTCAACCACAATGACAGCCATGAGGCAGGCCAGGGCTGGCTGAACACAGATGCTAAGTCTTGGTACTGAGCTCCTGGGATGGGGCCTACTTGGACAAGGTGCTGTTTGGAAAGGCCTGGCCAGCACTATTACCCTCACCAGCCTCTCCTGCTCCAGTCAGCTCCCCAGAAAGCAGTATTACCAGAATGACTTGGCTGTGGTAGAAAGGCTGCCCTAAGGGAACAGTTAAAGATCAGCTCTTGGCTTTTCAGGGGTCTGCATTAGCCAGGTGAGGGAGGAGGGGCTTCTTCATGGTCCAAGTGGAAGAGTGGGAGGAGGGGCAGGTATGAGACTCTGCTGCCAGCCATCAGTGCTGGAAAGCTGGCTCTGCCAGTCACTAGCTGTGTGGCTTTGGGCAGGATCATGCTGTTCTCCTCTGCAGAACAGGGTGGTGATGACACCACCTGGGGGATGAACACAGCTACTGATGAACTGTATCTGCATCAGAAGCTTGTTGTAAAGACTAGACAAGTCAGGCAGGGCATGGTGGTACATACCTTGTAATTCCAGCACTTGGGAGGTAGAAGCAGGGGGATCAAGATTCAAGATCGTGCTCAGCTATATGGTAAGTTCAAGGCCAGCCTGGGGCATGTGAGATCCCATCTCAAACTAACAGAACCAGTTCCTTATACTTTGCCATGTCATCATTTGCACAGGAAAGAGAAAGTCCAACCACTCATGTTGAACAGACAAGGGCACTTACATTATGGGAGGTGCAAAGACTTGATCTTCAGAGTTTCCTTCCTAAGCTAGGGGCTCAAGATACTCAATCTTTACAATTCCTTAAAAATTTGAGAAATAAAAAAGGACAGTCTTTTGGAAAATGCCCCTATAACATGGGACTATAAGACAGAAACAGTTTTATAGAGCACTGCACATGGTTCTAAGGAGTTGGTGGTTAAGAGTGATTGCTGCTCGATCATGATGACCACAGTTCTCCTCCCAGCACCCATATCAGGCAGTTCACAAATGTCTGTAACTATAGTTCCAATGGATCCAGTGCCCTCTTATGGCTACTGAGGGCACTGCATACATACACATGTTCATACAGTCACATAGACACACAGAGACACAGATAAATGCATAAATAAATATCTTTTATAAAAGATTATTTCAAAAGTCTAATGCTAAAAACAGCTGGTTCTGCCTGGTCCCAGTATGAACATATTTTTAAAAGACTGAAGGGCTTATTTCTTTCAATCTTAGATGGGTCATGTTAGATCAATTGTGGATAACTGGCCAGAAAATAATGGTAAGGCTCTTGTGGTGACTGGAGAGAGAGAATCCTGGGTCTTTGGAGTCAGAGTGTCTATGGAATGGAGTGGGGTTAAGTGGGAAAACTGCTTATCTACAGCCTGTGCAGGAATCTGCCCTGAGCGATGCCCATGTGTCCACTATTCACAGCTTCATGGTGATCTGACTAGTGAGTTTATGAGAGCGATCACTAACAGAGATGACTAAAGCAGACCTATTTAACGTGAAGACTGGAAGTCATCACATATTCAGGTCTGAGAAAACAATCTATGGTCCACAATGATATTTAAGGGACAGCTACAGTTGCTCTGTTAAGTCCTCTGATATTACTATCACACTGATATCAAAGCATGAAACCTCATTTCTTGGGGGTGGGGGAGGCTATTCCTGAAATTGCAAATCTTAGTTACATCTATGGTAGAAAACAGCATCTCAGGCAAAAAGAAGGAAGTCTGGATGGTTTATTAGTTAAGAGGCAGAGTGTTAAAATGGAGTTACTGGGAATCATTCACTTGCCCAGCCCGAGAGCACCCTGATATTCTGAAGATGTAAATGTACTTAAGCCTTGGGTGAAAATGGGAGCTGCAGGTGCCACTGGCTTTCCATTTGCTGGAATTATGACCTGAGTCAATGAAAGGCCTATGGTGTCTGACTTAGCAATCCTCCTGCAAAGGCGAGGAAGTAGGCACACTCAGAGAGGGGTAGTGTCTGCTAGCAGCAGTACACCTGGGCCAGTGACACTCCAGGATGGGCAAGCATTCCTATCAAGTCAAGGAAACAATGCACAAGTATTTCTAGATGGTGATGGTAGTATTGTTGAATCACCTGGGCATGGACCACTGGGCATGCCTGCGGGGGATCATCTTGTTTTCACTGAAGTGGGGAGGCCTGCCCACTATAGGTGGCTCCATTCCCTGGCTGGGATCCTGGACTGTGTAAGTGGAGAAAGGGAGCTGAACAGCAGCATGTCTTCATCCCTCTCTGCTTTGCAATTATGGATGCCACATGAACAGCTCCCTCAGTTTCCTGCTGCCTTGACTTCTGATCAGTGGGACAAAGCAAACCTTTTCTCTTTTAAGTTGCTTTTGTCAGCGTATTTGATCCGCAGAAAACTAAGACACTGTTTCTCTGACAAAATCATATCAGTGGCAGTGTTTTCTTAGAAACTGCAAAGGCACCAACAAATGGCAGACAGGTGGAGACTGGGCCTAAGGCAGCCCTCACCTGTTTGTTAAGCAGGAAGTGCCTTTAACATTGCTGCTGAAGTTACAGAATGCCTATCTACTAATACAATGACTTTCCTACACCCAGAACTGGAGACAAGGCCAAATGCATTAAAGCATTTGGACACAGGGAAATGAATGTGAGTCCCTGCTCTCATTTGTGTGTGCTGCCAGGACCTGCTTCTAGACCTCCCAAACAACAGGACAGAAGCTTGCCCACCACACTCCCCACACTTTAGAGGAACCTTACCAATCCCACTCTCTTCTGTGTGTCTTTGTGTGCATTTGTGTTTGAGATGCATGTGTGTTAAGGGTCGTGCATGTACGTATGTGCATCTGCACATGGAGGCCAGTGGTCAACCTCAGGTGCCACTCTTCAGGCACCATGCACCTTTTCATTTCTGAGACAAGTCCCTCCCTGTTCTGAACCATGCTAAGTAGGCTAGGCCGGCTGTCCCATGAGGCCAAGAGATCTGCTTGTCTGCATCTCCCCAGGGCTGGGATTGCAAGTATGCACCATCTCTCCCAACTTTGATACATGGGTTCTGGGGGGTCAAACCCAGGTCTTTCAAAACACTTTACAGATGGAGATATGCCGTCAGCCTCAGAGAGCCCTTTTAGGCAAAAGGAGATAGCAGTCTCAGAACTATGGTGCCATCTGTGTTTCATTCTTCCCCACCACCTGGCTTTTTTTTTTCTATGCATCTACACGTCTGTTGGGGTAGCTATGTTGATTAGACTGTTAATACCCACCCATCCCCTACAATCAGATAAGCAGGGTGCTTCTTTCCAGATTTGTTGCCTGTGCCACACCCCAGACATCCCTAAAACGTGTCTATGGGTGCCTCCACATCTTCACTTGTACTTTTGTTTAAAAGACAGAATCTCATGTAGCCCAGGCTGGTCTCAAACTTGCTGTGAAGCCAAGAATGAGCTTAAACTGCTGTCCTTCCTGCCTCAAGCGCTGGGATTATGGGCTCCACCCACTGGCTTCATCTGTGTGCTTGCCCACACTTGCCATGGTATTTGTTATTTACAGTTACAGGTAATTATTTTCTTGTACCCATTTCTTTTAGGGCTACTAAAATAGAAATTTACTTCAGTGGGTAAAAAGTATAGAATTTTGAAAATCAAATTTTAACCAAATTCCAAAGACGTGTCAGTATCTAAAGTTGTTGCTGTACCTGCTTCATTTTCCCTGTGTGCTTTGAAATCCCTTTATAGTGGTCAGCTCTAGGGAAGTAGGAAACATTTTCCCTTATTTATTTTGTAGAACCAAATCAAGACTTAAGTGTAAAATTATGAAAGAGGAATAGAAACTATTACTTTTAGAAAAAACAGCCACTTGCCACAAGGAATAAAATGTCACTTTTATAGTAAAATAATACCTTAAATCAAAAAGAGAGCCAGGAGATGTGGTGGACACCTTTAATCCCAGCACTCGGGAGGCAGATATCTGTCTGTGAAATTGAAATTGAAGCCAACCTGGTCTACATAGCTAGTTCCGGGCCAGCTGGGCTACAGGGAGACCGTCTCATAAAAAAAATTAAAAAATAAAAAAAAATTAAAAAATAAAAAAACCCTACAAAAAACAAAAGAGAAACCTTTCTC
>NW_008357033.1:8390034-8450906 GCF_000622305.1 Nannospalax galili | reverse complement strand
GATAGGCGGAGGGGGGTGGGGGGGTGTACTCATAGCAAGTTTGAGACCAGCCTGGGCTACATGAGATTCTGTCTTTTAAAAAAAAAGTACAAGATGTAAAGGTACTCATAGACACGTTTTAAAGATGTCTGGAGTGTGGCACAGGCAACAAATCTGGAAAGAAGCATCCTGCTTATCTGATTGTAGGGTATGGGTGGGTATTAACAGTCTAGTCAACATAGCTACCCCAACAGACATGTAGATGCATAGAAAAAAAGAAACCAAGTGGTGGGGAAGAATGAAACACAGACAGCACCGTAGCGCTGAGAATGTCATGGAATGTGTGTGGAGGCCCAGGTTGGTGTCAGGAATTCCTGTTAGTCTCCCACTTTTTGGGTTTTTTGAGACAGGGCCTCACTATGTAGCCCCAGCTGGCCTGGGAGTCACTGTACCCTTATCGCCTCTGTGATAGGTCTAGGGTCTGGAAGAATCTCTCTCTCTCTCTCTCTCTCTCTCTCTCTCTCTCTCTCTCTCCTTTGTGGTACTGGGAGCCTCACATATGCTAGACAAGTACTCTAGCACTGAGATCTATCTCCAGCTCTCTTTTTACTTTTTAAGACAAGGCCTCACTCACTTTCACAGGTTAGTTGTGTGTGTGTGGAGGGGGTGTGTATGTGTACTTGTGTGGGTGCATGTACATATGCATAGGCCAGAGGTCAACAGGAGGTCTCTCTAGTTGCTCTCCATCTTGTTTGTTTGACACAGCATCTCTCACTGACCCTGGAGGTCGCTGACTTGGCTAGACTGGCTGGCAGTGCGCTCCAGGGATTCGCCTGTTTCTGTCTCCTCAGAGCTGGAATTACAGGCACACACCATGCCCGCTTTAAAAAAAAAAAATTATGTGTATGAGTGTTTTGCCTACATGCATGTAAGTGCATCAAGTTTGTGCAATGCTATGGAGGCCAGGAGATGGTGTCGGGTCCCCTTGAACTGGAGCTATGAACAGTTGTTAGTCAACAACTAGTTGAGAACCAAGCCCGGATACTCTGTGAGAAGCACCGAGCCATCTCTCCAGCCCATACTCAGCTTTTATACATGGGTTCTGGGGAACCAAGCTCAGGGATTGCCATCTCCTCAGCCCCTAATCTCTTTTTACAAGACAGTAAGTAATCTCTTCGGATTGTAACAGGGTCTACCCTAACAACCTCATCTCAACACCCTTTTAAAGGCCCTATCTCCAAAGACAGTCACATTCTGAAGTATCAGAGATTAGGAATCCAAAATATGAGTTGTGGGAGTGGGGTGGGGACAGAGATTTGGCCCCTGCCAGAGAATGAACAAGCCGAGGAATGGTAGGCCCACAGTTATGTGACACAACCAGACTGCCATCCCCCCAGGAAGACGGACTACATGGGGGAGGCGCTCCAGAGACTGCCACGGATATGCAGAGAAAGATGAAGTACTCAAAGTGTGAACAAAGGCAGGAGCACGGGGCACAGAGGAGAGGGTGGACAGTATGGAAGAGACCCGCTGAGAGTGGCTTCGGGAGCCCAGGCTCAGCTTGCATCTACGGTGCCCCCCCTTCCCTCTGCACCTCTACCCTGGCTGCCGATGTCCCCAACAGGATAAAGCCAAAGAAATCCACAGGCGCACACATTGTGATCTCTGAGGGGGAGATGGCTGCGGCTGTGAATCTAGGTCCGCTGTAGGCTGGCCCACACGGCAGTAACAACCCCAAGGGCGGTCCCCATGCAGCTGCGTTCCCAGGAACTGGGATCCTACCAGGTTGTCAGTACCCAAGTAATGCTGGTTTCCTGAAAGCGATTTGGAAGCTCTAATTCTTTCTCTGTGCCCTGAGATGCTTTAAACAGCTCTAAACTAGCATTTCCCCAAAGATTGTTGGGCTCATTCATGGGCCTGCTGATTTCCTCCTTTTTGACATAGTGTTGCCACAAAAGCCAGGCATGCCCACGACCCAGAAGGTTCCTCATGTTTCCTTGTGGCCTGTCCCTACCCCCCTCTGTCCTTAAATTTTATGTAAATTGAATAAAATAGAATGCAGTTTCTTCTGGAGTTTTCTATGCAGCATATAGGAATCTAATGGAGCCATTATTGTATATGATGTTTGCCAACTGAACTGTCCAATTGGGCAAGTGAATAACCATTGTGGGATTCACCCATGCAATGTGTATCAAGGGCTCTTTTTTTTTTTTTTTTTTTTTTTTTTTTTTTTTTTTTTTTTTTTAGTAAAAGTCCATGAAGTGTACACACCACTTGTTACATTCACTAGCAGAGAGACATTTTAGTTGTGCTGGATTCAGGCTGTTTATGAATAAAGACACTATAAGCATTCATGTATATGTCTATATGCTAGATTGTTTTGTTTTGTTTTGTTTTCTGAGACAGGATTTCATGTATCCCAAGCTGATCTCAAACTTGTTATGTAACTGAAGATAGCCTTGAACTCCTGATCCTCCAGCCTCCACCTGCCTAGTGCTGGATAACAGACATGTACCACTACACACAGCTAGACTTTTTTCCTTTTGGATTTAAGGAGCAAAAAGATCAGGCCACAAGATACGTGTATCTTTAACTTCCTAAGAAACTGCCTGTTTTCGAAAGTGGCCGTTCCACCTATATTCTCACCAGCCATGGTACAAATGTTCTAGATGGTCTACCACTAGGCATCCACTCCTTGAGTTTGTTTTTGAGTGTCTGCAGTATGACAACTTTATCAAACTATTATCTTGAGCTAGGTTACCTGGTCGACAGACCCAGAGGTGAAGCTAGGGTATCTAGATGCCATCAAAGGGGTGGGTTTGGGAAGCACAGATGGAGGAAAGTGGAAAGGAGTTCAGGCAAGAAGAAAGAGCAAGTAAGTGCAAGCTGGTGTGCTGCTGAGCAGGCCACAGCTGCAGAGGGACGTACATCAGCCATTCAGTCATCCAGAGCACCTGGAGCCATGTGGGGCTCCAGAGTAGGTTGACCGGGAGCATCATGGACGAGTGTAGGGAGAAGAAGGGAGAAGAACTAGCCAGTGACAGTTCCTTGTCACCTCCAAGTTGGCTCCGAGGGATTTTAATTCGCACGAATGTGTTACATGGCCTCTTTCAACAGCTGCTGGAGAAGGCGGATCTGGCCCCTAAGACACAGTACTTTCTCCAGATTGAGAAATAGTGAGAAGAGTGTCCATCTCCTGTGTTCAACCAGGTTAGACCAGGGTTCCAGAGCTGTCAGGGCTCCAAGCAAGGTGACCTAGTTCAGGGTATAGCTCAGACAATTCCCTGGACAAGATGGTCCCCAGCAGCGAGAAGATACACTGGCTGGTGGTGGGTCAGGGTTCCCCCAAGAAAAAGATGGGGGTTGGGCCATGACACAGCCAGTGGGGGCCAATCAAAGGGGGCAAGGTCTGTGAGTTCAGCAGAGAACCGTCTTCAGATTTTCTCCCCAATCTGACCTTTGACACAGGCCTGGGAAGCAAGTGGGGATTCATGACCCAGTAATTCAGATGAAGATAGTCGGGACCTCTCCAGGCAAACTTTCCAGGGATCACACATCAACTGAGAAGGATTTGCCTGGGCCTTTGGCCTGTGGACCCAGGTTCTTTCCACCTTGTTAAACAGTAGCAAAGTGCTCTCAGGTTTATACCCTGGGACTAGGCTTGGTTGGCGGCACATCAGGGAAGGCGGCAGCAAACCCCAGTCAAAGGTCCCAGGCCACCTTGGGGAGGCGAAGAGGACCTGGGTTTGGGCCAGTGACGGCTCCCCTTGCGCCTCTCTTTGCTCACTCACTTGAGTGACACTTGGAGAGTGTTTGCAGTAGGCATCAGACACTGCGCCAACTGTGGAGAATAGCAAAATGAGAGCAAGTGTCCCTGCTGCCATGGAGTTCCTTGCTGTTGTTGTCACAGTGCTGGGGGTCAACCCCAGAGCCTCATGCATGCCAGTCAAGCAGTCAATCCCTGAGACACTCCAAGGCCTCCTTACAAAATTTCAAATCCTGACTCACACTGTATGTGGGAATAGTATGCATTGCTAATCTACATGTGCAGCTCTGCCTATTGTGGGTTCTACCAAATGGAAATCAAAAATATTCTGTAGATGATTGCACCTAGTTGGGCACGGGTGGCTTGAGCCTATAAACACAGCACCTGGGAAGTTGAGGCAGGAAGACTGCCACTCAAGTTCAAGGCAAGCCTGGGCTATATTATGAGTTTGGGGCCAACCTAGGTTACAGAGTGAGACCCTGTTTCAACCAGAAAAGATATTTCATGTGTACTAAACTTGTACAGAGTCCTCACCTTGACTGTTACCTGAGCAATCCAGGGTGATGACTTTCAGAGTACTCACACTGTGCTAGGAAATGATGTAAAGTACTCCCACCAAGGGTTACCTAATAACAGGGACATATATGAGATGGACTGGCAGGCAGTTCTGTCATATGAATGTCACAGTTTGTTCTCACATAGACTGCAACATCACTAGATGACATGATCTTATGGGATGATGGTCACGTGGTGCCTGGCTCCTGACTACAAAAGGACATGTATGGATTCTACACTAATGTGCTGCACTTCATAGGAGGGACTTAGATGGGCATGATAGTACACACCTTTAATCCCAGCTGTCAGGAGACAGAGGCAGATGAATCTCCGAGAGTGAGGTCAGCCCAGTCTACACAGTGAGTTCCAGGCTAGCTGGGGCTATAGGGAGACCTTATCTCAAAAATAAATAAAGGGGCTGGAGAGATGGCCCTGCAATTAAGAGCACTGGTTGCTCTTGCACAGGCAAAATACTCATTCACACAAAATAAAAATAGATAAAATATTTTAATATAAAAAGAAGGGACTTGAGCAACCACAGATTTCATTACCTGTGGGGATCCTGAGACCAACCACCTATGGGTACCAAGGTGTCAAGGATGCCTACCCCTCCTAGGGCTGCTGGAAGACATAAACAAGTTGATTCAAGTAAAGCACTGACAGTCCCTACACATCACAGACACTCAGTAAATAAGACAATGAAGAAGAGATCTGGTAAGTACGATTTTAGTCTTCGTATGTGAGTGGTGTGGGCATGCCTGTGAACACATAATTACTAAAGAGTCACAAACTCTGGAGTTTGAGCCGGGCATGAGAGCTCACACCTATAATCCCAGTATTCAGGAGGCTGAGGCAGGAGGATCATGAGTTCAAGGCCAGCCTTGGCTACATAGTAAAACCCTGTCTTCAAAACCTAAATGAACTCTGAGGTTTAATTTTCAGCTCTATTAATTGTGAGCTTCTTGATAAGACACCTGTCTTCTCCATGGTTCAGCCTTCCCATTTGTCATACTGGATTGACTCTTGTCTTTTTGAGGATGAAATGACTCAAATTTTTATCCTCCCCTATCCATGCCTCTTCATGATGTCTCCTGTCAAGAGCTGGAGTTTCTTTCCCACTCCCTTCAATGGGGACAGCCTGTTATCTTGATTAGGCAACTGAATATCTCTTCTCACGTTGGCACCATAGGAAGAGGCCTTATCTAACAGGAAGGATGAGCAGGCACATGTGGCCAGTCATCCCCACTGACCTCACCAACCTTCAAGCAGTCCCCAAAAGCTGGCCTGAAATCACCCACAAACACAGTTGGAGAGATCAGCGAACAGCAAAAGACCCACCCAGCTGAGCCGAGCCTATTCTGCCACCCACAGAATTGTGAGTGGATGCCGGTGATTCTAAGTAGCTAAATTCTAGGCTGTTGCAACAGTGAATCAATACTGCATGGAGAGCACTTGGCACAGTACTGCAGCTTAATTAAGAAAATCAAAGGTGATGGCAAAGATGATAATGGCAATAATCATGACCATACCCTGGCTCAGGCCTCTGCTGCAAATATTTTATAGCACTGTTTCATAAAGCACCTGGTGGCCTGACGAAAGAAAGAGAGCAATGACTTCCAGGGAACTCCCAGTTCATTGTTCAAAGTCTTGATGAATGACCTCAAGCCCTGCTAAGGATTTTGACTTCGTATCTGCAGTGAAAAGTCACTGGCAGGTTCTAAGGCTGTGCAAGGGGGTTAGAAGTGAGACTCTCAGCAGGAAGAATCAAAGCTAAGAGATGACTTGAGGGATGGTTGGCACAGGGTTCCCGGGAAGCAGCGATGCCAGCCTCCTGCTCATACATCCCCTTGCTCCCATGGCCGCCAAATAAACTCCAGACACAGTAAACTACACAAAGCCTGGTGTGACTTGGGCTTTCACCCTGCTCCACCCAAGATTGTTTCTCTTGGTTCCTCAAACAACCCCGACTCATCTTTCCTCAGTGCGTTTGCACACGTTCTGCTCTCTTTTCCCCCTTCCATGTTACCGTGGTCACCCTTCAGCTTTTTCCTGCCCTTATGTTGCTGAATCCTTTATCTAAGCCAGGTCACCCAGATGAACCCTCCTAAAACCCACTGCTTTGTTTTATGGCAGACACCATGGATTATATTACAGGTAATGTTCAAAGGCTGATGGGATGGGCCAACCATGAGCTCCACTGGAGATGCAGCCAGGTCGGTCTTGCTCAGAGCTGTGCCTCAGAGCCTGGCCCAATTGCTGGCACATACAAGGCATGAAGACACTAGTCTCAGATGAGTGACTGCTGGCAAGCAAATCTTGAGAACAAGAAAATCCTCACTCATCTAGAGCCTCCTCACCCTGAGAGGATGTGGGAGAGCACAGGCTACAGTCCTTAGAGCTCTTCCCGAAAGGAAACAAATCTGTCTCATCCTGGAAGTGTGGCCCATCCTGGACTCTGGCACCAGAAGACACATTTAATCTGGCCAATAAATAACCCATCCCGCTAGCCCTGGTGGCTGAGTGGAAATTCCTTAAGGAGAGAGCAACACTGATGTGGAACACCGAGTCCCCAACCTCAAGGACATGGAATTCTCCTGCAAGGTTTGAATATCTATTTGAACAAGGAATGCTTTCCCAAACCTTGTTTCATAAACAAGTCTGTGATCAGAAGCAAACAAACAGCTCATGCAGACATCCGATGTCTGGAAGGCTTTTTCTGGTGGCGGCAAAGAGACTCCAGAAAAACACAGAACTGAAAGCAATACACACCTGGCAGCCAGACCCCACTGTCGACAAACAAGACAGTCACGTAATCCTTCCATCCACCCTGCAGAATCCTGCACTGGACTCAGAGCTCTAGACCTGCAGACTTATGTGTAGCTTATGTGTCCATTTGCTCCTGGCTCCCATGTGACTGTGAGTTCCAGGAGGGCAGGGGCAGATGTTGCCCATTCATTGTTTCCCCACCCAGAGCTCAGTGCTTGGTACAGAGTTGTCTCCATGTTTGTTCATGAGCAGAGGACAAAGGTTGAGCTACAAGAGGAGATGGAGCCCAAGGACAGGCTCACATACACAGCAAGTTCAAGGTCAAGAACAGTAGGAAAATGGTGCAAAGAGTGATGAGACTAGGCCTCTGGATCAAACATCCCTGAAGGCTTTACATCACTGGAACTTTCTGTCATGTGCACTGGAGTATTCTCTGTGTTGGTTAACCCAGCTCCATACAGAGATTGATGCATTTGTGTTCCAGGTGTGTTTGTTCATGGTAGCCCGGATGGGAAACAACCTAAACATCCATCAGTAGTTGACAAAGATACCAGCTAAACACATCCATACAACAAACCCCTACAATGGAATACCACTCACCCAGCAACAAAGGGAGCAAACTGCTTGTTCGGGGCTGAGTGTTCTAGTCTCTTCCAGAATTCATACACTGAAATTCCAACCTCAGTGCATCTCCTTTGGAGATGAGGGCTCTACAGAAGTAAATTAAGGTTAAATGGGGTCATGAAGATGGTGCTTTGGTCCAGTGAGATTGCTGTCTTCTTTTTCTAATCATTATTTATTTTTTGTAAATTTTTAATAACTTTAGAAGAAGCATTTCATTACAGCTTTAACATATTCAGTAACACACTCCAGAGCAAGAGTACATCTCTTTCACAAGTGGCTGTAAGTTTCTAGGTTCACAGTTGAATTAATACAGTTATACAATATTGAACTCAGTATAAGCTTGGCGCATGCATCTCTAATCTGTATGTATCTATTACTAGTCATAATCGGTTGCACTTGGATCCTTGGCACCTGTGTATGTCTGTAAAGTCATTGGGTAGATTTCAAGGGTAATGTTTGTCACCTCTAATAATTAAACATGACTAAATTTCCATGCTTCCTCCTCAAATATAATACATTTTAAAAAATTTGTTGATTGTGTGTGTGTGTATGTGTGTGAGTATCACACAGAACATCCCAAACCATTTTATTCAACTATACACCCACTTCCCAGATGGCACCCTCCCATAGCCTCCCTCCCCCCACTAAAGCCCTTATACTCTGTTATCCCTGTTACTCTCCGTTGTGCTGTCGGCACCCCAGCCATTCCCCATTACTTGTCCATTTGGTGAATCTAGTCAGCCTATCTAGAGGGCTTTGTTTTAGGAAGGTCAGCTGTTCCTCATCTAGCAGCAATCAATTGTCAATATTCATTTAGATAAGATTAGGGTCTGCTGTTCATTTTCCCAGTTCTATGCTGGATTACTATCTGGGAGTCCCTTGGGCCACCCTGGCCAACAGCTCAAAAGAAGGTATCTCCTATCTGGCATTGTTGCTTGTTATGTAGCCTTTGCTGTGCATATGGACTCTTAAAAAATTAATTGACCCCTTTAATCTTTGGTTATTACTTTCCTTTTGGGTGTTTAAGGCCATACAGTTGGCCCAGATAAACCAATTTATTTTTACTCTTAAGGTCGTTTGAGGATCTGTTCCTCAGGGGTCACATGGGCTTGGGAGGAGCTCCTGGCTCCTTTATTTTACCAGTTCCATCTATGTGAAGATAAGTCAAAGGTCCTACTTGACCATGGTTGGCTTTGCTTGGAATCATGGAGGAAATGATTCCTCTCTGTTGACCCTCCTCTTTGTAGACTGGACACTGGTTCAGGTCCATCTGGTAGGATCTCCTCGGCCTCCTTGATCAAGAGGACAGGTGACCCACCACGATTACATAGTCCCCTGGAACTAGTCAACCTAGGAGGGCAAGGAGCAAAAACTGTCCTTTATGTCCCTCTGACCAAATTATTATAGGCCTCAAAGTATGCCTGTTAGACATCCAAGGTTAGCTTTTTAAAACACCAGAAAGTGAGCACACTTGTGTGCCCTCCCCTCCTTAGGGCACACACATTGAAAAGGTACGTGAAGACAAAGCAAGAGTGTGGTTCATCTACAAGACAGAAAAGAGTCCTCACCAGAAACCAACCTGGCTGGAGCTAGTTCAGGCAGATGGAGCAGACTAAGACACTCCTGGTAGGAAATACGAATACACAACTACAGATCAGTATAGATGGATCTCCCGGACACTGTGCTGAGCATCAGAGGCCACACTCAAAGAGTGACACACCCTAGGGTTCTATTCCAACAAGCTCTATAGTAGCCACACCACTGTGGCTGCAGAACATCAATGGGTGGCTGCCTCTAGGGAGGCAAGAACTGACCAACCAGGGTCAAGAGAGCCTTTCTGAGGAGCAAGAGATGCTTGCCTGACTCCAGCGTCGGAGCCATCAAGCTGTACCATAAGATGCTCACATTGTAAGGAATGTAAAGTGTTCCTTGACTTTTAAACTGGGTCAGATTCTCTCTGTGTTCAAGTTTTTGGGGTGGGTCCTCAAGTTTTTGGGGTGGGTCCCATTGTCCCTCATTTGAGGGACTCCTTTGGAAGCAGTGTGCTGTAGCAAAGTAACTAGGGTAGGAACCCAAAGACCCTGGCACTGGACACTGGGTGGGCAGAGGTTGAGGGTGGCAGAATTTGGTAAAAGTGGAAGCCAGTGGGTGACTAGATGAAGATGCAGAGGGAGAATGAGGAAGAAGAGAGAGAGCAAGAGAGAGAGAGAGGCACCCAGAGAGAAGCGCACTATGGCCAGACTGTTGGCATGCTGACTTGAGGGAGTTCCTCATCCTCCCAAGGCCCTTGGTGTCCCCACACCATCTGCTCCTTCCTCGGCTCAGCTTCCCCAGCTCCCCAGGGACTAGGAGTGTCTGGAGGCATCATCTGCTGCTGCTCCCTCTCGTCCCCCATCTGTCTGCACCTGTCCCTACAGGTGACTGACCTGAGTAGTTGTTGCATCTTCCTCACCAGGACACATTCAAGGGCATGGCAAGGTACTCGTGTTGTTTGGTTGTTGGGGACAATGACCCCAGCCCCTGGGCCTCCCTGCCAGGTCTGGGTTGTGGGGAGGATCCCAGAGGGCCTGGGCCACCCTAGCTGGTGAGGTGTGCTACTACACAAGCCAGGCCAGAAGGGGTAGCAGAGGTCCACTGTCCAAGTTGGAAAGAGGTGTGAGGTTGTGAAAGAAAGGCAGGCCGTAAACACGAAGATGACTGAATATCAATCATGGGGAGACTCGAAGCATCTGCAAAGTGGAGCATCCCCAAGCAAGAGTGGCAAGGCTGACTGTGGAGCAGGATGCGAGGGTGTGAACAGACTCCAGGGCTGGTGTCTGAGGCACAATTTTCCCATGGTCACTGGACTTGAGCTTAGTGGGCTTCCTTTTCCAGCCTTCCTTCCGGGATGCCAGAGGCCCAGGATCTCAACGGGGTGGTCAGCTACCCATCAACACAGAAGCCCAGTTTAAGACTAAAGGATGCTCCCAAGTTAGGTTCTTTTGAGAACAGTCTCAACCATGCACTGGACCTGCGCCTTAAGTGGTATCCAGGAAAGCTAGAGTTTTTGGACTCCAGACTGCGGTCTGCCATGTAGAAGCCCCTGCTGGGGACTGGTGTTTGCCTGATAGTCCAGTGTAGGGACCTGGGGCTATCCATCTTTTTATTCCCACATGGCCTGGTCTGGGTCCTAGGTCTTTGAGGATTGTCTATTACCCTGAGCCCTGAGGGTGGTACTAGCCAGGTCTGAGTACCCCTCTGGGCACTCCAGCTGGGCTGCTGTTCCAGGTGTGGCTAGAAGCCACTTGAGCTGGTACAGGTTTGTGTCTTTGGGAGTCATCATGCAAGAAAGGAGGCCAGGACTGGGGCTGGATCTCTGTTCCCATGAAACTGTGTCCAGGGTCTGTGTCTACAGGGAAACTGGTCTTCAAAGAATTGGGGAGAAAACAACACCAGTTTGAACTTCTCTTCCTTCTTCATTCCACACTGCTGTTATCAAAAGCCTATCAGGCATGAGGGGTTCAATTCTCATGTCTGAGCAGGTTCTAGTTCCACCATAAGCCACTGTGTGACCTGGGGCCACCCAACTCGCCATCTCCATGCCCCGGGTTCCTCACCCAGCTGACTCTTCTTCCTTCCAGCTTGGTGATCCAAGGTTTTTCAGAGTGCCAAACCTCCCAGTCCTCTGAAACCACAACTTTCCTTGCTTTTCAAGAGCTGTGTGCCACCCTATGTCCCCTCCTCCCGGACAAGTGCAGCCTTGCTTTCTCCGTAGGTGGAGTAAGCAAGACCGGCTGCCTTGCCTCCCTGGCTGCAGAGAGGGATAAATACTATTGCTCCAACTCGAAAGGAATTTGCAAACTGCAGCAAGTGAGGCAAATATTTACATCAGCATCTGTCCCATCCTAGCCCATCCCACAGGCTGGGTAGTGTCATTTGTTTGCCTACTTCCTCCTCCCCCTTCCCCCGTACCTCCCGCTGCACCCCATGCTTCTTGCTCCCCAGCTGTAATGATGCAGAGCTTCAGGAATACCTGGGCTTGTGCTAACTGCCTTGCACATGATCATCTCTCTGAGGTGGGACAGTGTCGCTCCCGCCTGAAAAGATGTAAAGGCCAGACCACCGAAAACAGAATTTAGATAGCAGGACTCAAAAACTCTTCCTGGTCTTAGTTCTCCCTGAGATTTAGCTCAGCTGTGCCTTGGAGTGTGTGTGTGTGTGTGTGTGTGTGTGTGTGTGTGTGTGTGTGTGTGTGTTTTTGTGTGTCCCTTTTTTTTTGTGTGTGTGTGTGTGTGCGTGTGTGTGTGTGTGTGTGTGTGTTCATGTGTGTCTCCGTGTGTCTATGTATATGTTCAATGTCTGCATATTACTGTGGTGTATGTTGGGGGTATGCTGTGTGCATATTGTGTTTCTGGGCATTTGAAAATGAATGATCCATTGCATGAAGAGCAGCAGTCTGAATACAGTGAGTCCTGATAAACATGGGTCATTATGAAAGTTTGGACTTGCATTTTCCTCACTTAAATTTTTTCTGATTTATTTTTTTATTTATTATTTTATTTTATGTGTATGAGTGCATGTGCGTAAGTGCACCCTCCCTAAGGGAGTCAGAAGAGGGCGTTGGAGTTATGGATGGTTGGTAGCCACCATGTGAATGCTGGGACTCAAACCTGGGTCCTCTAGCAAACAGTGCTCTTAACCACTGAGCCCTCTCTCCAGCCCCCTTCACTTTTTTTAAATCAAGGAATCGATGAAGTACACAGATTGTCATTGTAGTTTGGTCAATTTCTGCATGTGCATACATACACAGCCACAGCCCAGATCGGTCAAGATTCTGGACCCTTTCGGCTCCCCAAGCCTCATTTTCTCTATTCTGACTTCCATTTTCACTGGCTAGCATGTCTGGTTCTGAAGGGCAGGGACCCGTGCAGGGCGCAGCCTGTGCCTAGTGTCTCCTGTGCAGCCTAACAGATCAATCCACATGGTCTTGCTCTGCACTTTCTTTTCCTTTAATTTGCTATGTGGCGCTGTCTTGCAAGAACTTGCCCCAGGTATTTATCCCCTTTTTGTTGATAGAGCTTGCTAGGCTGCTGGGTCAGGTCATCTTGAAGAAAGCTTCCATGAAAAAGAACCCTGCCCCGTGGACCTATGCATTTAGTCTCGTTTTCGTTGCTGTGACAAAACACCCTGACAAAAGCAACATAGGGGAGAAAAGGCTTATCACAGGTCAGAGTTCCAGGTTACAGTCTGTCACAGTGGGAAAGTCGAGGCATCAGGAACTTAGAACAGCTAGTCACATCTACATCCAGGGCAGAGAGAATGCCTGCACGAAGAGAGAATGCCTGTGCTCAGCTCACCTTCTCCACTCTTAATCCAGTCCGAGATTCCAAGCCCAGGGAATGGGGAGGCTCACGGAGGGGGGGCCTGCACATATCCATTAATGTAATTAAGCTGATCGCTCATAGACATTCTCAGAAGCCCTTCTTCCGGGTGATTCTAGACTGTGTCGAGTTGATAATTAACGCTGACCACCACCAGCACTGACTTAGGCCAGGGGCAACCCATAGAGTGTGCTCTAGTCAGGGGAGCGCACATGTTTTGGTTTTAGAAAATGCCGTCAAGCACATTCCCACCATCTTAAACGATGATGCACACAGCAGCACCGTGGGTTCCCATGCTCTAGTCTTGGACTCACCACGTAGCCGAAGATGACCTTTGAACTCCTGGCCCTCCTGCCTCCACTTACCAAGTACTGAGATGAAAAGTTTGTGCTATCGTGCCTGGTTTATGTGGTGCTGAACGTAGGGCCTCATGCATGCAAGGCAAACACTCTACCCATTGAGCCACATCCCCATCCATAGCTGAGTTGTTTTTCACAGACATATTGCAAACATTTCCTCTCAACCTATTTTAAGAAACTGCTCTCAGTCCAGCAAGACGGCTCAGACTGATGACCTGAGTTCAAACCCATGTAAAAGTGGAAGTAGACAACTGACTCCTGAGGGTCATCTTCTGACCTCCACACATGTGCTGTGGCACACATATGCTCACACTCACATATCATACATACATATACAACAATAACAAATTAGTATCATCTATTACAGAGATCTATTTGTTCCTGAATGCAGTGTGCCTTCATTATAAACCAGAGACTGACTATATATGGTTGGTTTTCTGGGCTCCTGTCCTGGTCTGCTGGTCCATTTGATCCTGCCTCACTGTGTGCACTGTCATTACTATGAACTTAAAAGAACTCTTGACAAGCTAAGTCTGCCGGCTGAGTTTTCTTTTGAAATTATCTTGCATTTTCTAGGTCCTTCAAATAAAATTTATAGTCGGCAGACCAACTTCCCTGTAAATGCCTGCTGGGATGTTACTTGGGTCTGGCAGGGCGACTGGACATCTAATAACATTAAGCTGTCCAATGAAAGAACACAGTACAGTCTTCCATTTATTTAAGTCTTTCATTTCGCCGCAGTGTTCTGTTGTTTCTGTCACTGAGGTCCTGCACTGTTCTCATTAGGGTTATTCCTACGCATTTGATGATTCTGGGTATTATTGAAGACAGCACTCCAATGTTTTCATCTCTAATTGTTGCTAGTACATGGAACGTAATTGACTTTTATGCCAATTCTATTCAGCAACCTTGATCATTAGGTTATTCCTACGCATTTGATGATTCTGGGTATTATTGAAGACAGCACTCCAATGTTTTCATCTCTAATTGTTGCTAGGACATGGAACGTAATTGACTTTTATGCCAATTCTATTCAGCAACCTTGATCAGTCCGTTCATCAGTTGTAATCACATGCAATATTATTTCTGAATGCAATATTTTTCCACATGCAATATTATTTCTGAATGATGACAGCACCCTTCCTTTGCAATCTTTCCTTGTTTTATTTTTATAACTCGTCTCATAGAAAGGAGGTTCCATTGTGCAGTGCTGACAAGACATGATGACAATGGACAGACAGCCATTTCTGGATCCTATCCTTAGTGATGATGTTAGTTGTAAGTGCATATGAGTGTGCATGCATGTGTGTGTATGTGTGCGCATGCATGTCTTCAGTCCGTGTTCTTCAGCAGGTTAAGAACCCCCTTCTCCCACACCTCTTTGATGGTTTTGATCAAGGGTGGAGAACTGGAACATGCATTTTTCTATACCTTCTGATTTTAGCTCCATCTGCACCTGCAGTTCTCCCAAGCCAGGAAGTGGCCCATGGCTGGTCTCAGGCCAGAGACTGCAGAAGGAAACACACCAAGTACAGTCACAGGGAGAGGCTGCAGGAGGGTAGGGGAGGTCAATGACATGTGATTAGTTACTGTGGCCTTCATGCTCCTACCCCACTCATTTCCGTCAAAGCCTGAGGATGTTTTTCTAACTGAAAAATGACCTTTTCTAGAACCCTTAGCCAGGCACTGTGCTGTGCATCAAGGGAGAGCCCATGCCACAGGTACTGTACCTCTGAGCTCCTGGGTGTCTCCACATGTCATCTGTCAGGCAACCCTTAGGAGGGCCCAGACCAGGGCCCAGCAATGTATCTCCACTGCCTCCACAACATCCCCCTGCCAGGAACCAAAGGCACTTGAGAGCAGTCAGCCAGCATACAAACAAGGCAAGAGCTGTGGAGAACGCATCAGATGACCCCAGCCCCCACCGTGTCAGCCTGGCCAGTCTTGTGAATTCTTGGCCTTCCAGGTGTGGTCTGGGAAGATAGTAAGTTTCCTTCCAGGACCCCAGGAAGCCAAGAGTGACTGCTCCAGGCCATTTCTGGCCCTGGGTCTCTTTTTAAAGGATTTCTGGATCAATGAAGAGAGATTGTGGCTTGTGGGCACCCATAGGAGAGGGCCTAACTTTCAGATTTTTGGCTTGGCTCAAAGATTCAGACCTCTGCACTTCCCACACTGAATGCCTCAGTCCACTAGGATAAAAATTTGGCCTCAAAAAACTTGCCATGGCAGCTGCTGTTTCTGCTGTTTTTGTTCATCCTCTCACTGCCTTCCATGGCATATAGCCAGACTAGTGTGCAAGTTAGGGACCTTTGGGTTACAAGCAATAACACCGATGACAGAGTAGCCCAACTTACCTCAGAGAGTGGATTTATTGGTTCACGGATAGAAAACATCTATAGGAGTGTGGCTTCAAGGATTCAGAGACTCAAACACTGTCAACGGGAATGTGACTCCTTCCATCTTTGACCCAGCTTTATATCCTTTGGGATGCTAGAGAAGATCTGAGTTTGTATCCTTCTCAGATGAGGCAAAAGTTTCAGGAAAGGCTGTATTTTGCTCAGCTTCGTTTACACACCCACATGGAGGATCGGCCCCACTCAGGACCCAAGAAGGTGGGAAGGAGAGATCCTGAGAAGAAAATGAGTTGTTACCCCCAGAATCATGGGTGTATGGCAGGCAAAACCACTAGGTGCCACCTCTCGTAGCTGCCCATGACCCTGCCTTTATGCAGGTTTCTGTTTCTGGAATGTTCTCTCGTCCAGGCTTAATGCTTCTCCCCAGCCTTTCTTAGCTTTCCAGTCCTCAGAGACTCCCTCCCTTCTCTGAACTCATCGCTTGCCAATGGCCTATTCTGCCAGGCACGTCCAGCCTGCAGTCCAAGGACAAGCGGCCATGGACAGCTGTGAACAAGGCGCAACACAAAACTGTAAACTGACTTAAAACATCATGAGAGTTTTTCGGAGTGAACTTTGCAGACAACAACATTGTGTTGCAGTGTCCAAAGGCTGGCACATCAGCACAGTCTGTGCCTTCTGTGTTTGGTGTTTGGGTCTAGTTTTGTTGTTGTTGCTGTTGCTTTGTTTTTTGGGTTTTTGTTTGTTTTTGTTTTTTGAGATACTGTCTTCCTGTAGCCCCAGCTGGCCTGGAACACTCTATGTAGACCAAGCTGGCCTCACTCTCACAGAGTTTCACCTGCCCCTACCTCCTAAATGCTGGGATTAAACATAAATGCCAACATGCCCACTTCTGTCCTGTTTTGTTTTGTTCTTGTGGTTTTTTGAGACAAGGTCTCATTGTAGCCCAAGCTACCCTCGAACTTGCTATTCATCCGAGGCTGGCCTTGAACTCCTGATCCTCCTGCCTTCATTTTCCATGTGTTGGGATTGCAGGTATGTGTCACCATGCCTGGTTCATTCCATATTATTTTATAATGAAAGCAATCTGATTAGCTCCTTTTGATTGCATCAAAATAACGTGTGATCCCTAAACAAATCAGAAAATATCATGATGAAGTTCTGTTACCCACAGAGGCAGTTCTGGGGAGGTGACATGGTTCTCATGTTGGAGAAGAAACCAGGGAGAGAGAAGCAGGTATGGAGTGCTTCATGGTGGGATGGAGTCAGTGGGAAAGAGCCCAGCAGATCTGTGAAACTCAGGAGCCCCACCAGCAGGAGCAGTAGAGACCAGAGTGGCTGTCGAGGCCCTTCTAATGGTCACAGAGAAGAAGCTGACTTATTCTGGTGAAGGAAGACCTCAGAGGATTGTAGCCATCTGGCAAAACTGGAGCCTGGGAGGCCCTGCCTACACCAGACACAATGCTGGTCTGATCACAGGTGGGAGCCAGGGGAAGGGACACAGTGCACTCTGGAGGCATAATGGCAGTCCTGGCCACGCTCTGGTGTGAGGTCAAGGTGGGGCAGGCAGAGAGGTTTGTAGGTTTCTGATCTGAGCAGCTGTGTGGACGGACCGCACTGGAGGCTGTGGGAGCCGGCATAGAGGCCATTCTCTCTAGTGTGTGCCGAAATGGATTTGCACTCATGTAGTACACAAACTACCAGGGTAGGGCTCCAATTAGTGACCGTCTCCCCACTCATTTGAGCATCTTCCTGATCAATAATGCACAGGCTGATCAATACAACATGGAAGACATATTGAAGCACCCTGGGCAATGCAGCATCCCATGCCACGCAGTGACCTTCCACAATTTTCCAACCCATCTCCCCTGAGTGGATGCTAAAATCGTTTTGCACTGCCCATTTAGGACTTGGTTAGCTGCCAGCTTTGCTGGGGCTCTTCATCATTTGGTCTCTATCTTGGCTCCAAATATCCCAAGTTCAGGAACTGTGCTCTCTGGGTGCCGCTCCTGAGTACCTTGCACTGGACCACTAGATGGCGGTGTTACCCAGTAGCCCCTGGGAGCTGGTGAAACTCAGGGACCAGGCGCGCCAGCCTCTGACCTCCAAGCTGAATGACTGCCAGGCCTCCTGCACACTATCAGAGGGTGGACCCCACCTCAGTGCTCAGAGAACGGCCCTGGAGGACTTGTTGCCCACTCAAAGATGAGTAGTCTTGCTGTTCCTCACAGAAAGCCATGGGTGGAGGAGCTGGCACTTTGGGCAATGGCTTCTGAAACTGAACAGTGGTGGGTCAACTGCTCAGGGTGCCTGGGATGACCTCCAGAGAGTCAGGACTACCCCTAATTGGTAGGTTTTCAGAAAAAATGAGCATTTTTCCTTCAAACCCATGACTTCACACACTTCTACTATGAAGAATAATGTTATGTCAAAAGAAAAAAATTTTTGAGACAGGGTCTCCCTGTAGCCCCAGCTGGCCTGGAACTCTCTATGTAGACCAGGCTGACCTCAAACTCACAGAGATCCACCTGCCTCTGCATCCTGGAGAGCTGGGATTAAAGGTGTGCACCACCACGCCCCGCTGATTAAACTTTTAAATATGACGAAAGCAACAGCACCGGGGCTGTTTGGATGAGCCACTGGTTTCACTGCGAATCTGGCATCCAGCTCTGGATCAAGATGAAAAACACCATGACTGTGTAAAACCTTAAAATCTGCATTTCAAAACCTGAACCTTAGAGGCAGGAGAGTTGGCTCAGTGGATAATAAGAACTGGCTGCTCTGGCAGAGTACCCAGGTTGGGTTCCCAGCACCCACATGGCAGGTAACAACCATCTGTAACTCTACTTCCAGGGCATCTGATGCCCTCTTCTGGCCTCTGTGGACATTGCACAACATGGGTACACTTACATACATGTAGGCAAAATATACACATTATAAACAACAACAAATTTGGACTCTGAAGAACATAAAAACCTGGTAGAGTCTTAGAATTGTATTTTTAAAAAAACACAGACTGAAAATATTTGAGACAGTTTGAGATGGTGAGTGCTAGCCTTCCAGAACCTTCATGTATAGGTCTACTGTCTAGGATCATACTACCTTGAACGTGCAGAAGCTAAGCAGTGTTGGGCCTGGTTGGTACTTGGATGGGAGATCTACCCCACATCCGTTTGTGGGCAGAACAGTGCGTGACAGCCTCAAGAGAGAGTCTCACAAGGTGGTAACCCTTGGATTGCTAACCTTCTTCCTACCTCCTAACCGGTTCTTCCTCTGGGACTGCAGAACTCGGGGCCTCCAAACACAGGTTCCAGCCAGCCTCCCTGATGTCACCTCTTGTTCTTCACCAACACGTACTCATCTTGGTCCATCCTAGGAGATTCTTCTCCAAGCCAGCCAACCTGACACATTAATTAATCCCTCTTATTCACAGGTCAATGAGTGATTTGCACACTCACATGTGCTCCCTCACAAGTCACATGTATTCTCTCCAGTGGGTTGTAGGCTAGGGGTGCTGATGGTGTAATGTGAGGTAGGATGATCAGCCCATGAGGATAGAGACCCTCAAACTGTCACCTTCATAGAACTTGTTTCTGCTCTTCATCCAGATTGGCTTTGGGATTGGGGGGGGGGTGCAGGGAGATCCTCTGGCCTCCCATTGCTCTTGTCCTATGTTCAGGTGTCCAGCTGGGGCCCTGAGTGGTCACAGACCAGTCTCATCTTTCCAGACTCAGGTTGGATGTCACCTCCTCTCTGAAGCCTTCAGGGATTACTCCTCCCATAGTGAACCCTTGAGGGCTGAGATACCAGTGCCTGTCTGTCCATGGGCGTGTAATCCAAACCATGCTCTCCAACACTCACTGGGGATGACTGCCTCTGCTAACACCATGCAAATGTCTCACAATTAGTGTTCTGGGGTTTGTCAACTCAAGGGCCCAGAGGAGCCAGTTTCAGAGGAGACTGCAGTAAAGGGGAAGATGTCCCAGAGTGACCATGGGCTAGAGATGCCACCTAGGAATGACAGTCCAATATTGCCAAGTCTTCTGGTTTTCCCAGAAATCTAGATGTTCTTTTTACGTTTTCAAAAACAAAAACAGTGTGTGTGTGGAGGTCAGAGGACAACCTGGAGGACTTGGTCCCTCCTTTCACCATGCAGTTCCTGGGGATTGAACCAGGTCATGAGGCTTGGTGGCAAGTGCCCTTACCAGATGACTCATCCCACCATCCTGAGAAATTTAGATGTTTAAAGTACTATCAACCAAGTTTAAAATGTTAGTAATTGAGGCTGGAGAGATGGCTCAGTGGTTAAGAACATTGGTTATTCTTGCAGAACACCTGGGTTTGAATCCCAGCACCCACATGGCAGCTAACAACTGTTTGTAACTCTAGTTCCAAGGGATCCGACAGCCTCTTCTGACCTCCATGGGCATTGCATGACATGGGTGCACTTACCTACATGCAGGCAATACATACACACATACACATAAAATAAAAATAACAGTAATTAATTTTGTATAAAAATCTGTCACTGAGCCAAATAAAACACACTCACAGATGTGGCTGCTTCACTAATGCTTTGAGCATGTCTGTCTCAGACCCTGACTGCTGTGGGTGACCTTGAGCTCCTCAGTTACAGGTGACCAGGGTGTTTTGGACAGCCATGATGGACACCCTTACCACTTACCACTGACCTGCTGCCTGTCAGCACAACTTGAACCCTGTGCTGCTGAACGCCATGGCAAAAGTAGATGTGTCACTTGAAACACGAGGCCAAAGGCTTTGATACTCTTTCCATCACGAGATGGGTGTGGGGGTGGGAGAGATGGCTCAGCAGTTAAGAGCATTGGCTGCTCTAGCAGAGGACCTGGGTTCAGTTCCCAGCACCAACATGGTGGATAACAACCTTCCATATCTCCAGTTCCAGGAGGTCCAACACCCTCTTTCTGGTCTCTGTGGGCATTGCATGACATGGGTGCACTTACATGCATGCATACCAAACACTCATACACATAAATAAAAATGTAAAAGTTTTAAAAGAGGTGGGTATGGCACAGTCCTTCTGGCATTGGGATCCCATGATGGCTTGGGCACTGGAGTAGAGCAGAGGTATGGCCATGGCAGATTTCAGGTCCTGGAAACCACCTCAGAAAGTAAAATCAGGCTGTGAAGAGACCCCATGGAGCAGGACAAAGACCCTCGCCACACTGTCCCCTGCTGAGGTCCCACTTCCACATACAGCCCGCCCCAACTTGTTATGTGTACGTCATCTTGGAAACAAACCCTCCCGCCACATTTGACACCACATGAACAGAGTCAGGCCTCCCCCTTCTGAGCACTGACCATCGTGTATATTCATGAGCAAAGTAAATGAACTTTTTTGTTGTTGTTGAGACGGGGTCTCATGTGACCCAGGCCAACCTCAGATGGTCTTAAACTTCTGATCTTCTGGCCTCTACCTCCTAAATTCTGGACTTAGAGGTGTGCACCACCATACTCAGTTCATGGGGATTGAACCCATGGCTTTGTGCATGCTAAGCGACCATGCTATTGACTAAGCACACGACTGACTGAGCCACAGTTACAGCCCATACATGAATGAACTTCTGAAGCTCCTAAGTGTTGGGGCTGTTTGTTATGCAGCAACATGGAGGGACAGCTCTAGTCCTGGCTTCTTGGTCACTGGTTCTGGTATCTCAGGTCCTTTTCCTCCCTGGACCCCAACTTCTCATTAAGAGGTGAAGGTTACTCCTGCCCAAATGAGTTAATGGGAACAAGGAGAGATCTTCCAGACTATCCTGACCATCAGCAGTCATACACGGAAGAGGGAGGCATCAGACCACCAGCCTGTGATCCAGCCACTGCCTTCTTACTTCATGGTTTACATACGTGCAGGGACACACATTCAAAGATGCCCAGGACAGCTAATTTGTGAGGACAAACAACCAAAGACAGCCTAGCCATTCACCGAAGAAAGAGGGGCTGGATACATCGTGGATGAATGGATTTGAGCCATTTGCAGCCAAATGCAGAGCGAGTAGAGGGACTCAAAAACAAGCTGTGGGGTAACTCAAGCCACCTACTTACAAAGTGAGGAAACTTGAAACTGAGACCCAGTCTCAGGTCACCACTTCCCATCCAGTTGCACAAGTGAACACACCTCTGTTACTATGGTCTCCCAGAGCCCTGCTGTTTTCCCCCACAAGACCCTGACTTCTCACACCACAGATCCAGCTCTGTGGAAATGAGCAATCCAATCGGCACCACCCCAGTTCCCAGTCTTCCTTTGCTCAACACTCACAGAGCTTTATTGTTGCGCTGTTGTCTGTAGCTACAACTGGCTCCTGTTGGTTGCTGTGTAATATTCCACATGTAAATCTGCCAGTGATCATGTCACCTGTTGATAGATGTCTGGGCTGCTCCCAGATTTTAATGCTACTGTTGAAGGGTGTTCCTGGCCAGGCTGGCTGGAACTTGGCAGCAGGCCTGAGGAGACAGACACTAATGTGCTTCCTGTTTATGAGATGGAAACATTGGACTGAATAGAGACTGAAACCATAGGAGACTGAACAAACGATCCAGTTCCACTCACTTCCAGTAACCTGCTTTCAGTTGACTTCAAAAGTCACTAAGTTTGGGGGCTGGAGAAATGGCTCAGTGGTAAAAAGCACTGGCTGTTCTTGTAGAGGACCAGGGTTCAGTTCTCAGCACCCACATGACACCTAACAATCATCCTTAACTCCAGTTCCAGGGGATCCAGCACCCTCGTCTGGCCTCCACAGGCAGAGTGCACTTACATACATGCAGGTAAAACACTCATACACATAAAATAGCTGGAGAGATGGCTCAGCAGTTAAGAATACTGACTGTTCTTTCAGAAGACCCAGGTTCGAATCCCAGCACCCACATGGCAGCAAACAACTGTCCGAAACTCCAGTTCCAGGGGATCCAATGGCCTCTTCTACCCTCCTCAGGCATTGCACAACATGGGTGCACTTATCTACATGCAGGCAATACACACATACACATAAGATAAAAATAAAAAATAAAATATTTTTAAAAATAATAAATAAGTTTACAAAATTTTAAAGTCACGAAGTTTGAAGGTCACATAGTGAGGGGTCTGTCACTAGTCTCTCTCTGCCCTTGCTGGAGGTCACACCTCTGTGTGGGGCAAGATGGAAAAAGCTGCCCAGGTGACTCTTTAGGGACCTGGGGGCCACTCTTCTTGAAACTGCTGACCTGGACTTCTTGACTTGGACCTGTGTAGAAGTTCAGGGGTAATCTTTTGATGACAAAGGGCCCCAAACTCCACCCTTGGCTCTTGGTAATGTCACCCGTTTTCTGAACACGGGCCTTAGGAAAAGTTAAAAGTCCTCAGGGAAGCAGATGGAAGACTCACTGTCCTGTCTCACAAGCTTAGCCATTGCCTGAGGAACAAGGTTTTCTCTCTTGTAAGCCTCATTGTTTCGGTAGCTGTATTCTGTGCAGCAAGCAACAGACCTGGGTCAGTAAGAAGTTGGACCATCTGCCCAGGGAGGGTTGTGGTTCTGCCCAGGAATAACCCAACCCGGTTCCATGTTGCCTGTCTCAGCCTGTGGACAGGCCCAACACATACCACCTACATCCTCTCCTTCTTCCTTTACTGCCCGCCTTCCCCAAAAACTCCATGAAGAAGCCCAGGGCCTTAAGGCTTCTGTTTATAAGCTGCTGGCCAAACCAGCCACATACCACTTCATCGTCTTCTCCAACCCAGATTCCCCCAGGGCCTCAAGAGGTCTGCAGTGTTATTAACATGGGGCCTAGACAAACTGGACTCCTCTACCTGTGCCTCAGTCCCCTCCTTTGTATAGTGCCACTGTCATGAGGAAGATGGGAGTTCAGCCCTGGGAAATGTTTAGCTGGCCCCCAGCCTGAAGGTGGACTGAGCTCATGTCCATTGCCAGGCTGGCTATAGTTGTTTCTGTTCACAGGTCCTGTCATCTTGAGTTAGCAGCCCTGACGTTTGTGTGAATGTGTGCGAACCTCCCTTCAGCCCTCAGCAGACACTCCCTACCAGAATCTGCTGGTAACTACAGAACTGTGAGCAACGTATTTCTGTTACCTATAAACCATATAGCCCAGTCTATGGTATTTCATTACAGCAGCAAAAATGAACAGTCATAAATCAAGTGTGGTGATGCATGCCCATTTTCCTAGCATTCAGGAGGCTCATAGGTTCAAGGTCATCCTTGGCTACACAGTGAGTTTGAGGTCAGCCTGGACTACCTAAGACACTGCCTCAAAAAGAAAAAACAAATAAAGCAATAGATGCCCACAGCATAAAGTTCAGCCAGGCTTCCCCTCTCACATCTGTGCCCTGCTTTTCCTTGCTCTTTCAAAGGCCCCCATATTCCCAATTCCTTCTGGATCTTTCCAGAAATGTCTAGCATAGACAGGATTATTTTGTACCCATGGCACTTGCTCTACACTCATCCTCATCTCTCTTTTATTTTTTTTACAACAACAACAAAAAAAGAGCAAGACACTCCAAACCATTGCTACTTCTTAAATTTTTGTTTTGAAATAGTTTAAGACCCACAAGAAGTTGCAAAAATAGTTCTGAGACTTCCCATGTACCTTTCACCCTGCTTCTCCCAGGAACAACATCTTATGTAACCGTGGCTCGTTGTCAGAACTGAGAAGTTGACATGGGTACAACGTGATTAACTGAAAATCTGACCGTATTTGGACTCCACCAATTTTCACATGCATGGGTTGTTTTGGTGGGTTGTGTTTTCTGCCGCATAGTTTATAAAATTTTCTCACATGGGTAGAGTTTGTGGACTGGGATATAGAATGCTCCAGTTACCACAAAAAAACCTCCCTTATGTTAACACTTTAGAATCTCACCCTCAGGTCTGGAGAAATGGCTCAGTGATTAAGAGCACTTGCTCTTGCAGAGGACCTCAGTTCCGTTCTCAGCACCTAGCAAATGGCTCAGAACTGCATGTAACTCCAGGTGCAAGGGATCCAGTGCCCTCTTCTGGCCTTTGTAGGGACCTGCAGCCACACATGCACATTCCACACAGACACATAATTTAAAATAAATCTTTAGACTCCCACCCATCCCAGTCCACCCCCTAGCACCCACTGAATGCTGTGCTTATATTCTCCACATATAGTCCTCCATCACTATAATTATGTACTTTGACAAGTGGAATCGTATAGTATATCTAGCCTTTTAAGATTGGATTTTTTTCTCAGCATAATACCCTTGAGTCAGTTTAAGTTACTGTGTTATTAACAGTTCACTCCTTTTTATTGCTGTGCAATACTCCATACTACGGGTAGGCCAGAGTTTGTTTAGCCACTCACCTGTCACAGGACTTTTGGGTTGTTTCCAGTTTGGGGTCATTACAAATGAAGTCCTAAGAATATCCATATACAGGGTTTTCCACAAATCTGCTTTCATTTTTCAGGGTCCAAAACACCAAAGTACAACTGCTGAGTGGTGTGTTAAGTACAGGTTTAATTTGATAAGAATCTGCTAAATCCATCCCCAGAGTGACTGTACCCATGAGGAGAAGGGTTCCAGTGGCTCTGCATCCTTTCAGCTCTTAGTGTCAGTAGGTCTCTGACACTGTGACAAAACACCCGAGGAAAAGTTTCTTACTGCTCTCAGATTTAGAAGTTTCCATGAATGGTTGGTTCCATTGCTCTGACTGTGGGTGCGGACAGTGGAGGAAACTCAGCCTCATAACAGCTGGGAGGCAGAGAGAGGAGAGGAGGGGTCTGGGGTCCAAATACCTGCTTCAAGGACATGTTACCAATGACCTCACCACCTGCTAAAGGTTCCACTACCACCCTGATGCTGTGGGCCAGAGGCAAGGTTTTCAACATGCGGCTCAGGGGACACTCAAGACCCAGAGCCTAGCAGTAGATCTGCCATGCTACACATAGCTTTTTTGTTTGTTGGTTTTGGTTTTTATTGGGGAGGGGCTTGTTTTTCATTTGGGTTTTGTTTGTTTGTTTGTTGTTTTTGGTCTTTTTGAGACAGGGGCTTTCTATAGCCCCACCTGGCCTGGAACTCACTATGCAGACCAGGCTAGCCTCAATCTCACAGAGATCCAACCACCTCCGCCTCCCAAGTGCTGGGATTAAAGGCGTGCACCACCACAGTCCTCCCTCCACAACCTCTGTGACACCTCTTCCCAGAACAGATTTTATGAGACTTTTTTGTCCTGACCAATTTGAGGCATGAATAATTGGTTTCCCCATGTGGCAGTAGTTTTGCTTTCTTGAAGAGCTTTCTGGGCTTTCTTCTGAAGGTGTTTGGCTCCTGTCCTGTGTGTGTTTCCCTTGATCTTGGCCGTAGGCAGGAGCCCACGTTGTGAAGGGTCAGGTCGTGGGAATACAGGAACTCTCTCATGGACCAGTCTGTACTGTGGATAGAGTTGAGACCAGGGCTTACCCCTTGCTCATTCGCATCCACGAGTCTTCCCCTGTGTAGGCTCAGTGTTCCTATCTACCAAAGAGCTGTATCTAATAAGAGTGCAGTGAGGGCTGGGAAGTTGGCTCAGTTGGTAGAGTGCTTGTCTAGCATGTAAAAGGTCCTGAGTTCAATCGCTAGTACCATATAAACTGTATGGTGGTGCATGCCTGGAATCCCAGCATTCGGGGAAGTGATGGCAGGTTCAAGGTCATTCTCGGCTACATAGGGAGTTAAAGGTCAGCCTGGGCTAAGTGAAACCCTGTCTCCAAAATAAATAAATACATAAATAAAGTAAGCAAGCACACAGTGAGTGCTGTCCAAGATCCAGCTTTTCTTCCCCATCCTTAGGAGGGGTACTATAGCCATCTAGCCCCTACCGAGCTCTCTTGCTGGTTGTACTCCCATGTGGTCTCCAAGGCAGGTTTGTTAAAACTCCCAGGTCTGTTGACACACACCAGATAGCTCCACACTGCCATGGGAGAAGAGGGGTGCTGACTGTCAGTTCTGCCATCTGTATGCTCTAACCCTGAGGGAGCTCCCACCAGCCACTTCCCACTTGGGTGCCTGGTTTTGTGTCCCAGACAGGCCCTGTCTGGGGCTATCCAAGCACAGAATGAAGACAGAACATTGCATAGTCAGAACCAGAAATGGGCTGGAGATTTCCTGGCACAGCAGGTGATGGCCTAGGTGGCATTTCAGGAGGAGAGATGCAATTTCCCTGAAGCCCCCCATCAGCCTAGAGATGGATCCAGCACAGAGGAGCCTGGCTGCCTCAGTTATTTGCCTAGAGATGGGATTCAGCACAGAGGGGCATGGCCACCTCAGTTGTCTACCTAGAGCCAGGATCCAGCACAGAGGAGCATGCTGCCTTCAGTCGCTCACTGAAATACCACTACACAGGAAGATGAAACACACTTCACCAGATCATGGAGGAAGAGACTGACAGTTAAACACCCAGCTGAGCCCCAGAGGAGCTGTCCCAGGCCCCTGTCTGTTCTCTAGCTCATCTAAATGTCACATACTGTTCCTCTGCAGGTGCCTGCAGCCCCTATGAAGAGCTAAGCTTCAGCCATCTGGCCTCTCTCTGACCGTCGTATTGTGTGTGGTGCCTGTGCACACTCACATGGTATTAAACCCGTGCCTTTTCTTCTGTGAATCTGTCTGGTGTTTTAGCATGCTTGAAGACTTAGACCTCAAGTTTCCTGCCCCCTGCACTGGGTGACACCCCCAGCAGACTTCTCCAGTCTCCTGTGCTAATAGGAGTTTCTCCTGCTATTCCCCTGGGAGCACAGTCTTTCATAAGTCACTCACACAGACTCTGGTCCCAAGGCTTGTTGTTTGAGAGGACGACAGCAGGAAATGGCAAAATGGCCCCAATTCTTCACCCCTCCCGCTTTGCTGATGGACTGGGCCATGTGACTTGCCTTGGCCAACTGAATATAAGCAACGGGAAAGCCAGCAAAGGACATGATCGGCATTTGTACAATGGAATGAGCTTGCTAGCTTCTATCTCTACTATCACCATGACAACACCACCCAGGCCAGCGGGGCTGAAGAAGGAGCCACTGAACCACTCCAGATGGCTTAGCTGCAGCTACCTAATATCAGCCACCTGCCAAGGAACTCCCTGATACATGAGCAACACCAGCCATGGTCAGCGTAGCCACTAAGATGCTGGTCCTAGGGGAGCTGCCCCCAGGCAGTGAGTGAAGAGTAAGTGTTTGCTACTGAATACAGTTTGTTACTCAGCACTCTTGAGACAATTGCTGACTAATAATCTCAGCATCCCCATGGCAGCTAAAAACCATCTCTACCTCCAGTTCCAGGAATTCAGGCACTCTCTTCTGGGCTTTGGGGGCACTGCATGCACATGTGGTATACTTAACACACTTGCAGACAAAACACTCATACCCATAAAATGAAAATAAATAAATAAAAAAAATTTAAAGGAAATATTTATTAAACGCCTGAAGGGACCTCGGTGTAGACAACAGATGTGCCTGTCCTCCCCAGGCTCACCCTCTTCTAAGGCCTCTCTGTCTCTTACAGAAGGTGAGGTATTCCCTGCAGCCTCATGGTGTCTACTCCTGTGTGCATGACCATCACTCTGGACCTCACTCAGCTCAGTGGGCTCATTTTAACTTCATCACTGATGCAAAGATCCTTCCTCCAAGATCTGGAAGTGATGTCAGACACCTGTGACCCCAGCACCTGGGAGGTGAAAGGGGGAGGATCAGGGGAGGGTCAAGGTAATCTTCAGTTACACAGAAAGCTCAAGGCCAGCCTGGGCTACATGAGAGCCTGTCTGTAAATACGGATTACACCGAGGTACCAGAAGTTAGGACTTAGCATGAAACCGAGTGTTGGGGCCACAACTCAGCCCAGAACAAGAAGGATTCACAGAACATGGGTGGAGGAAGACAATGAGGCTGAGAGGGGAGTCTCAAGGGTGCCTTCAAATGAATGTTCCAGAGACTACAAAGCAAGGCTGGAGGGAATGACGAGAAGGAGGAGGTCAGGTCTAAAAGGAGGGAAGATCATGTCAGACCTTGAGACTTAGACCCAACCCCTGTATGTGTATTGACCAACAGTCAATCAACAAGCATCAATAAGCCCTTGCCTTGGTAGGCCCAGGGAGTGCTTTCACTGGCCTGCTTCTGCCTTTGCTAGCATAAGAACAACCCCATTATCCCTGTGTCAGGAAGATGAGAGACACAGGAAGCAGGCGACCACAGTTAGCGTAGGCCCCGAGTGGGAGCCGGGTCACCCAGCAGAGCCCAGCCTTGCCTGAATACCAGCTGGCCCACAGGTCCTGGAGAATAAATGGCTCCTGTCTCAAGCCACTGAGCTTTGGGGTGGTTTGTTACAGGCCATGATTATAACAGAGCTGACTGATACATCCTGCCTGGACAGACTGACATTCAGAGGTGACAGCAGTGCCATCAGCTGTCTGTTCTGCTTCCCTTGCCTGATTTCTCCCTCCCTCCTTCTCCTCCTCCTTTTCTGAGACAAGGTCTCACTATATAGCCTTGGCTGGCCTGGAACATGCTATGTAGACCAGGTTGGCCTCAAACTCACAGAGATCTGCTTGCCTCTACCACTCTCGTGCTGGAACTAAAGATGAGCCCATCACACCTGGCCTTGGCCACCTTCTGGTTGCACATCTGTCCCTTTGTGAAGTTCTGAGATGCAAGGTCCACCTCTCACTATGGAAGCCACAAAGATCAAGATACTCTGTCTTATTTTTTCTTATTAGCCGAATTGTGGACCAGATTCATGAAGATGTGAGCATTTGGTGACAGAAGAGAAAGTGCTGGGGCAGTGGGCCAGTTACATACACAGTGGTGAAGCCTCAGCAGTCCAGCAATGGCAAGAATATGGTTCTAGTCAGTGCTCCCAGCTCAGAACTGGACAGTGCCCCCTCCTGGCTTCTACTTGGTTTTCTGAGCATGTTTGTTTGGAGTGTGTGTGTGTGTTTGCTTGCTTGCTTATTTTTGAGACAAGGTCTCACTCTGTAGCCCCCCACAGACCTGGAATGTGCTTTGTAGACCATATTGACTTCAAAGTCACTGCCTCCTGAACACTGGGATATAGGCATGTGCCACCATGCCCTCCTGAGCTTGGCTCTTGAACCTTCTTTAAGGTCCCAGGAGATTCCTGAAGATCCAGAAGTTTCCTTTTCATCATTGTTTCCAAAAAAAGATTTATTTTATGTGTATGAGTGTATGTATGAACAACACATGCGTGTGTAATGCCCACAGAAGCCAAAAGAGGGCATCAGATCTCCTGGAACTGAAGCTGCCATGTGGAACCCTGGTCCTATGCAAGAGCAGCAAGTGCTTTTAAGGGTTGAAACACCTCTGCAGACCCTCCTTTTCACCTTACGATAGCCAGGCACAGCTGCATCACCTGTAGTTATGACTCCTCACTGGGTCACACAGTCCTGTCTGGGTTTCCTTAGTGGAATATGAGGATCAACGGCATCTAACTCTTGGACCTGACGTGAGATATCCCCCTTGTGAAGCCAGCACCGGGGGTTAGGGTATACAGCAGGCACTCAATCCATGCTAGCTGCACAATCTCGGTGCTGGAGGCAGGATTTGAACGAGGGTTCTTTTGCCAACCTGAGGGCTTCTCTGGCTGGAATTGAAGGCATGTGGCATCTGGTAGGTACATCTGGCCAAAAGTTGCTGGGTTTTGTGTTCCTTATTTAAAAAAAAAAAAAAATGCAGAAAACTTTAAAAATTGCTGACATTTATCCAGGCCCTCACACGTGTGATATTGTTCACTCTCCTCAACCGTCCTCAAAGGGCCTGGTCATTTTCATCCCTGTTTACAGAGCAGAAAACTATAGCACGCACAGTGGGCAACTGTCCATGCCCCTTTTCTGCCCAGCAGTCTTTACTGTTTCGGGGGAAAAGGCACCGTTTTTCTTTGGAGACCCTCTGACCCTCCTTGTCGGGACTAGTGTCAAAGCTGTCAGCCAAGCTGCCCTGCTCTCCTCTAGCTCACTCAACCCAGGCCTGGCCCATGCCATGTCGCCTGAGACCTGGCGTGTTGAATCTCAGGCTCAGGGGTGGCTGCTTCATCTCTCTGACCTTGTCAGTGGGTGTCGCTCATCTGCACCCTAATCATGTGATGCTTCCACTCCAAGTGCCACTCTGGGTCCCAGCCTATGCCCATGAGCTCCACAGTCACTTGGAGCTTGAGGCTGTGAATGCAAAGGGTCAAAAGTCAGAGGGCGAAGTCTTCTGGCTCCTGAGTTAACAACCCCAGTCTTTCCTCAGAGTTATCCCAGCATCAGTGGCAGAGCCTGGGCCCATGGGAGCCTCTGCAGGGCTGCGGTGATGGGGGTTCCACTACATCGGCAGGTCGTCCCCAGCTTTACGCATTTACACTCCACCCCCCGGAGCCATGTCATACCCAGGTCCTTCCTATGCCGTCATTTCCTCAACGTGTTTAAGTGGCTTTTTTTTTTTTTTTGGCTTAAAGTCTGTTAAAAATTCAGATGACCTGACTGATATCTCTCTGCTGGGAAGGGCACAGAACCACAATTTAGAAATAAAGCACAGTCATGCACAGAAAACAACAAACATTATAGTCCAGTTAGCAAGTCAGCTCAGTAACAGCTGAAGACAGGTAACAACGGGACAGCCAGCACTGCCCTGGGCCTTCCTGTCATCTTGGTGAGTGACCAGAAGCAGAAGTTCAAGGGAATCAGACAAGAATCAGTTTTTCTATGAGGTGATATTGCCTAAGGTCCTGGCAGAGCACTTCATGTGTGGTCCTCATGGTCTATATGAAAACAGAGACGCTGAGTCTCTCCACACAGCACAGGCCCCGCCCACCTCCCAGCTTTCTGCAGACCCTGATTTTGTCTCTTCAAGGCGCTGCAGATGCTCTAGGCAACTCCTGACGGTCTGGGACCACGTTGTAATCCCTGTGGCCACTCCCTTCCATCTGTTGGTTCTCCTCACCCCGCAACCCTATGACACCCACAGCACCAGTTGGTGTGGGCTCTGGAAATGCAAACTCATTTAAATGTCAGCTGTGGCAACACAGGGCTCCGAAACGCAAACAGGTGACAGAAATAGATGTGACAATCACAGTATCCTAGACTGTCAGCAGGCACTTCCAGGCCCTCTTAATCCTTCCTGGGGCAGGCAGCTCTTGTAGAATCAAAATAACCAGGGACCCCCGACCCAAGGAAAACTTAGGCACATTCATAATTTCTCTACCATCTTAGAAGGTTCTGGGTCCATCCCACCTGGACACCTTGTGAGTTTTTCTGTTTCAATGACTGAGGTTCCAAGAAAAATTTTGTTTATACAAAGAGATCTGATGCCAAGAATTTGGAAATGACTGGCCTCTGTGATTTTCCAGGCAGCTTCAGTTAATGGGCTGTGAAGAAAGGTTCAAGTCCACTCCGGAAGCAGTGATTGTCCAGGGTTCACCTTTTGCAGCCTGAAGCTCACCTCCTGACTTATCTCTGTGTGGGAGGGGTGAGCCACAGGGTTTCATCTTAAAGGAGGAGGCACTTCTGCGGTATCAAGAAACCTCTTTGTCCACTTTGAAGATGATCCAAGGTTAAATTTCAGTGGAGTGTAGGCATCCAGCCTCCTTCCCAGCCTCAGCGGTCCTGGCCTGTACCCCTAGCCTTGCGCAACGAGGCACCAACTGGCACAAATCAAAAGCAGCTTCGCCCTGTGGATCACCAGCTCTGGGGTCCCAGCCAGGCTCCTGAGCGGCCTCATTGAGCCTGACTTGTTTTTGTTACCCGATTGTCCCCATGTTTACAAAAGGAAAGAGTCCACGGGTAGGACAACACCAGGCTACATTCCCTTCTTGTTTGAGAATTCTTACCATGGACCTTTGTGAAATCTCTGTTCTCTGGTAGTTGTTTCTGAGCTGGATAGGGGGTCAGAACTCCATTGGAAGGAAGTGGGAGAGACAGAGCTCAACACTAGTTGTAGAGGGAGAGAGTTCTGGAGAGGAAGGGTGGATGACTGATGGAGAGGAGGGAGACCCTACTGGAAAGGAGCCTACAAGCAGGTAGGATGAAGTTCTGGTGGTACCTGGCCACAGTACCTGCAGTTTGAGAATGGTGTGTGACAAGGCTGTGGGTGGAAGCCCTAAACTTCACCAGCAGCCCCAGGGCATGACGCTAAGGGCCCTGGAGAGTTTGCATGGAGAAGGTGGGGCTGAGAGACCAGCTGTTGTGACAAACTGGGCCAAGAGGCCTGTATCTCTCAGGTGTCACTGCCATGCCCTCCGTCCTCTCAGGCCTCCTGTGTAAGGGGTTTTTGGCCAGGAATGTCAGACTCTGGTGTGCCTCCAAGTCCAGGGTCTGAGGAGGAGGGACGACCCATGTTTGGCTGCCTTGGTTTCCCAACTTGTGCAGGAAGGAGGATGGGGGCACAGACTCACTTCCTAGAATCAGGAGCCAGAGAAGAGATTGAGCCCCAAGACATTTCTGGACATTATCAAGAGGCAGATACTTCACTGGCCACAACAGACTTTGGAACCAGATTTCCTGGGTCCAGATCTTGGCTCTGCCACCTATCAACTGGGACCTGTGAATCCAACAAGAATTTAGCATTAATAAATACTTTGCATTTGTTTTTCCTACATCCATGGCAGACATTGCTAATCAATGAAGATACTCTTTCTTACTGATCCTCAGAGTCCCTCTGTGTCCAGAGCTTCAGAAAGTCTACCAATTGACAGAACTTGACATTTGAGATGAAACCTTTGTGCCTTCTCCACTAGTGTCCACAGAGCCCAATTTCTGGCACATGGCAGATTGTGGATAGGTACCACCTCTCCACCTCTGCTCACAGAAGGAGTCCTTAGCCGTTAGCTCCAACAGCTTGCCCCCAGCTACAGAGGCCCCCTGCTCTCTCCAGCTCTGCAAGCCATTCCGTTAGGGATTTCCTCCAGAATCTCCCTCCCTGCTCCTTCCTTTTTGCTCCCAGTTTGTGATTCTATGGCAGAGAGCCCCCTTCCTCCCTGAATTTGCTGTTGGGACAGATTTAGGGGATTTATTTTTGGGTGATAAATTTGTATCTTCTGATGAGTACAGTCTTCTCTCAGCTTGCCTATGCTGGAGCCCAGGCTAGCTAAGCAGCTTCAGCATTTTGATGAACACGGTGGGGGTGGGGATAGGCCAGAGAGAGAGAGAGAGAGAGAGGATCAGAACAAATTGAGAGAGGGGAGATAGGATGACAGACGAGGCATTTTAAAGCTTCCTAGCACACCAGGCCAATACCACTCCTTATGTAAGCTTAATAGCTTCTCAGGGGATTGGGGCTACATCCAGAGCCCCATTGTTAACTGATTAAGGCTGATTATTCCAAGGGGAGGGGGCTGTGAGGCGGGATGTGAAGTTATGTAACTAACCATTTGTTTGGATTTAATCCATACTTCTAAATTTAGGAACTGGAAGACTTCAAAAATGAGCCCTTGTCATTTGAAGGTGGTGCTGACAACACAGAGGACCATGGTCTAACAAATAATGGTCTCTGGACCCAAGGCCATAGAGGGGCTTTCCCACTGTGTCAGGAGAACTCTCAAGGGGATCATTTTCCACCCTGGAGTAGGCACACCTGGGAAGTACCATGGGGTCAGGTAGCATGGTAGTGAAGGTGGATCATAACCCATGCTCTGCAAGCTGGGCAGTTCTAGACAGATCTGGAAGACTATAGCCACCCATGAGAATGGCATGTGTTCACGTGTGCCGTCATTTGCAGGTGGGTTTCCTATATGCTGGAATCACAGCTTTGCCAATCTAAACATTCTGTGCAGAGCTGTGGAAAATCATAGACATTCAAGTTCTGTGCTCAAAAAGGCCGTCTACGCAGACACTTCCACATCAAACTTGTGTAGAGAATTAGGGATGTGGCTCAGTGGTAGAATGCCTGCCTGGTGTGTACAAGGTCCTGGGTTCAATCCCCAGTGCTCCCCACCCCCCAATAAACAAAGCTAAGCATGGTTCACACTGTAAGAAGTCTGAGGCTGGAGGGGTGTGAGTTTGAAGCTAGCCTAGACTACATAGCAGGAATGTGATTCCACAAAGCAAAAGTACCATAGATTCCCAGGGATACAAAGATCATGTCTTGCAGAAGGTTGCTCACGGCTCTCTGCCAAAGGCATCAGCACTTTCCTGATGC
Organism: Nannospalax galili; assembly: GCF_000622305.1. NCBI lineage: Eukaryota > Metazoa > Chordata > Mammalia > Rodentia > Spalacidae > Nannospalax > Nannospalax galili. The sequence continues at coordinate 8,416,003 of NW_008357033.1, read as the reverse complement.
TGGAAGTCTGAGCAAAGGAAGCCTTCTGTTGATTTGCACAAAGATGCCACAGGGGCAGGCAGTGACCTGCCTCTCATGTCCACAGTCCTCTCTGTACATCAACAGCCATCCTGTTAGGAAAGAAGCTGCTGGAAGCTAAGAATAAAGAACAGCTGCTGAGCTGCAATCAGCTAGCCAAAGGCTCATAAACCATGCTTGACTATTGCAAAAAAGTACCTGGTAGCACTGAGTGGTGCCTAAGATAAGGCATAGAAAAACATTATTATTATTATTATTATTATTATTATTATCTCAGTAAGTACTATATTGGGCTGGGATCAGCGTGCAGGTATGAGAACTTGAGTTCAATCTTCAGTGCCCAGGAAAAGCTGGGTGTGGTGGTATGTGATTGCAAGCCCCGTACTGGAGAGACAGAGACAGGCAGTCCCTGGGGTTCACTGGCCAGAAAGAAGCCTGTGTCAGAATCAAAGTGGGGGGCCAGGCATGATGGTACATATCTTTAATCCCAGTACTCAGGAGGCAGAGGGAGGGCAGATATCTCTAGGAGGTCCAGGCCAGCGTGGTCTATGTAGCGAGGTCCAGGCTACCTGGAACTACAGGGAGACCGTGTCTCAAAAAACAACATGGGGCTGGAGAGGTGGCTGCTCTTGCAGAAGACCTGGGTTCAATTCTCAGTACTCTCATAGCAGCTAGAAACCATCTGCAACTCCGGTTCCACTTGTAACAGTTCCATCTGACCTCTGTGGACATTGCACAACAGGGGTGCAGTTACACACACACAGGCAATACACTCACACACATAAATAAAAATAATAAACAGAATTTGTTTTTGAGACAGGGCTTCCTGTAGCTCCAGCTGGCCTGGAACTTACTATATAGACCAGGCTGGCTTTGAACTCACAGAGATCCGCCTGCCTCTGCCTCCAGAGTGCTGGGATTAACGTATGCGCCACCACACCCAGGAACAGAATATTTTTAAAAAACAAAAAACAGCAACAAATGAGGACTCTTTCTTTCTGGCTGCCGCCATGCCATACAAACTGAGGAATATCTAGAAACTTGGGGCCACACGAGCCATGACTACAGCTGTATCACAGAGCCACCAGGCCTGGACAATACTGGCAATTTGCACCATCATGGAATCAACTCTGAAAAACATCATCGAGGTGACTTTGGGAAGGTTGGTACAAGGCATTACCGCTTAAAGAGGAGCCAGAGCTTCTGCCCAACTGTCAACCATGATAAATTGGGGGCACTTGTTAGTAAAGCAGACACAGCCAAGACTGGCACTGCTCCCATCCCAGGTGACTGGGCTACTACAAAGTTGTGGGGAAGGGAAAATTCCCTATGCAGCCTGTCAGCCTGAAGTCCAACATCTTCAGAGAAGAGCTGAGGGAGACATGGTGTTAGGGTGCCTGAGTCCTGCTGGCTTGAAGCCACACAGGGAGGTTTATTAAATGTTAACAAAAAATAGTGGGTCTGGCGAGATGGCGTGGTGGTTAAAAGTGCTTGCTACCAAGCCTGGTGACCTGAGTTTGATCCCTGGGACCCACAACTCCTGGAAGTTGTCCTCTACCCAACACACACACACCAAATAATAAATAAATAAATAAATAAATAAATAAAAAGTGTTAAAAATAAAACAAGATGGATGGCTCCTGAGAAATAACACCTGAAGTTGACCTCTGCCCCTCTCTGCATACATGTTCACAAACATACAAATACACACATTCATAAAAGAAAAAGAAAGAAAGGTTTATCCTGGCTCTTGACTTCAGTGATTTCAGTGTGTGATCACCTGAACCCATTGCTTGGACCTTTAGCAGCACAGTACATCGTAGCAGAAAGCACATAGGAGAGGAGGTTCATCTACCTCATGGTGGCCAGGACAGAGAAAAGAGGGCAGAGGTCAGGCCCCCACATCCCCTTCAAGAACATAACCCATGAAACCCTCACTTTCTCCCACTGGGCCTGACTACAGAGGGTTCTACTATGACCAGTGCACCACTGACTGTTGCCAAGTCGATCATGGGCCCCTGGGACCTTCAAGATTCAAAATCCAGCAACAAGTATCGAACATATGTGTGCTGATGCAGAAATGAAGTCTGTGAGGGGGATGGAGCGATCAGCCTCTTCCCGCTGCCCAAGTTTCTTTGTGGCTTTCACCCTGCCTCTGTCCCCTGCTCCTGCTCTTTAGATCCTGGTTATGGTGCCATTTAACCTTCCACTTTCTCATCTTTCTAAACATCTGTCAGCTTTGGCCCTGGGGTAAAACACAGAGCCAACATAGGGAGCTGGAGATCTTTGTTGGGAAATTCCTATGAAAAGGGAGCTGCTGACTCCAGAGGTGGAGACCCTCACCTGGAGGCTGGATGACAGGTGAGGAGTGAGTAAGGGTGGTCCATGGAACAGGATGGTGACCATAGTTCATGACAGATTGTTAGGTATTTTACAACACAGGGAAATAATAAACACTTAAGGGGACAGCCTTGCTGGGGAGCCTGAGCTATCTAAATACTGACATAAACTCAAATTTCCAGCCCCTAAAAAGCTGGGTGAGGTCCTGTAACTCCAGCACTATTGGGGGTAGGTGGAGACATGAGGATTGCTGGGGTTTGGTGGCTGTCAGCATAGTTCCAGGCTAAGTGAGAGACCTTGTCTCAAGAGAATAAATCAGAACGTGATAGAGCTGCATGCCTATATCCTCCTCTTGCCTCCATGCCCACATATGCAACACATGTACACACATGCACATGTGCACACACACATACACATACACACACATCAGCACACACTTTTTAAGAGCCAGGCATGGTATATATAACCTCAGCACTTAGGAAGCTGAGTCAGGAGTTCCAGGTCAGCCTGTCTCAAAACAAAAATCTCAATGAAACATTTTCTATTTTAAAATCTATTATTTTTATTTTATGTGTGTGAGTGTTTTGCCTATGTGTATGTAAGTGTATCTGTGTGGTACAAAGCCCTCAGAGGCCAGAAGAGGGCATCAGATCCCCTGAAACTGGAGTTATCGACAGTTGTTAGCAGCCGCGTGCCGAGAATTGAACCCAAGTTCTCTGCAGGAGCAGCCAGTGCTCTTAACTGCTGAGCCCAGCCCCTAAAAAACGTTTTCAATGAAATAAAAACAAAACATTTCTAACTGAAAGAAATCTTTGTGAAACAGTCTTTAAACAAAGCTGTATGCATCATGCAGGACAGAGGAAAGACTGACTTCTCAACAAACAGGATGGAAAAATTACCATCTTTTAAAGGTAACAGCTGACATGTAGGTGTTATTGAAGCAGTTATGTGCGAATCCTGGATCATGGGACTTCTGTAGTGTTTGTTAGTTTTGTAAAATTTCTGTTTCTGGGTTCCTGTCCTCATCATCATTACTTTTTAAAACTTTTACTATTGTCGTGTAGGGGAGCACCTATATCACAGCCGAGCATGTCAGAGGACAACTTTGTGAAGTGAGTTCTCTCCTTCCACCTTTAGGAATGAACTCAGGCCTCCAGGCTTGTGTCATAAGCACCTTTACCTCTGAGCCATCTCACAGGCTCCATCGCTACCATCTTGAAGCCTAGTTTCTGTGCTTCTCCAGAGGGTCCCCACATTAGCCCTTCAGGCTTAGGGTTCCCCTCTACATACTGCATCACCTCACACCAGTGTAGGACCATTCCTTAGGCAAACGGAAGCACTCACAATCCACCATCCTGTTGTTCTACATTTTGTTCAATCACTCTGGCAGCTGGGTCAGGTGCCAGTTGTGGGGCAGGACCAGGGTGGAAGGGAGGAGGCTGAAGCCACAGGGTGGAGGATAGAAAAAGTGGTGACTGGAGGGAAACTGCAGACCAGAGAAGTGACTGGGCTTGGAAAGGGTCTTAAAGAGTCTGGGGGATTGGGAGACAGCAGGGCCAACATCCAGGGTGACTGCACATGGTCTGCAGGGTCAGGCTGGGGGACACCGTGGGGGAGGAAAGGCTGTGGCCCAATGGCTTCTGTGGCAGGAAAGAGGCCTGGGGTGGTGGACACGTGCACAAGCCCTCCCTACTGCACGTGCAGCCCCTCGTGCATGCAACTGCTGCTGGCTCCGGGCTGGCTGGAGCTGCTGCCAGCTCGGGAGGAGCCAACACGCCTGCAGATGCGCAGGGGAGGCCAGTGGAGGAGGAAGGGCCCGCTGTGTGACCCCACTGCTGGCTACCTTTCTTCCCTGGACTCTGCTTGCTTGTTGAGCATTTCCAGGACTAAGACCACAATAGCGATGGTGACAGCATTTACTGGTGATTGCTGGGTTCCAGACTCTGTCTTACCCCCTTCCTGGGTGGCTCAGTAAACCTACCTAGGGACCCCATGAAGTCAGCCTTTTCCTTGTCCCCAGGTGATATGAGGAGGATATTATGCCTTTTGACCATAAGAGAGTGCCTAGACGTGGATGCTGGTGGTGACAGGCCTATGATTGCTGGGGGCTCCAAAGGACCTCATTAAACCTTGCATCCCACATCTTCAATTCCAGCACTTGAGAAGCAGAGGTAGGTAGGCAGATCTTTGTGAGTTTGAAGCCAGCCTGGTTTATACAGAGAGTTCCAGGCTAACCAGGGCTACACAGTGAGACACTGTCTCAAAAAAAAAAAAAAGAAAAGAAAAGAAAAGAAAAGAAAACAAACCACACACACACACACACACACACGGCAAGCAAAAACCAAACGAGGGAGGGGCAGGTGTGATGTTGCATGCCTTTAACCCCACCCACACTCAGGAGGCAGAGGCAGAGAAAAGTCCAAAAACAAAACAAAACAAAACAAGGGGCTACAGAGATGGCTGACTGGTTAAGAGCACTTCTTGCTCTTCCAGAGGACCTGAGTTTGATTCCCAGCACCCAGGTCAGGCAGCTTACAACTAACTGCTTGTAGTTTCAGGGAACTGACACCCTCCTCTGGCCTCCTTGGACACCTGAACACACACACACACACACACACACACACACACATACACATAAAAATAAATTTAAAAAAAACAATGAAACAAGACAAACGAAACCTTGCATCTGTCCAGCTATTAATAATCTCATTCTACAGATGAAAACAGAGCCCCAGGGAGGTGAGGTCACTTGTCAAAATGGCACAACTAGTCAAGTGGCAGAGCTGAACTGGAACCCATGAACTTCGCTGGCCGTTCCTAAAAGGGTGCCTCACCCGCACCCTAAGGTAACACTGTGGTCTGTGATCATGAGGTGATAAGTCCTACTTCCTTCACCCCAGGGTTTTCAGCTGAGCAGGGGCTGAACTGGGCTGAGGGTTCAGAACCCCACCCACCCACCACACCTGGCCTTGGCCAGCCTCCAGCTTCAAGGTTCAGAATCAGAAATGCCATTTCCTGTCCATTTTCTTCCCATGGAGGCTCAGGCTGGCCACCTGCCTGGTTTTCAGGCGAGTTTCAGATGGTTGACTTCTTTTCTTACTGGACCTGTTAACCAGCCCCTCCTGAGCACTAGAGGCCTGGAGCCCCTTTGAGGCATGGGCATCTTCCCACTTACCCAGGAGTCTCCTAGTCTTGGTCTCAGACCATCCTCATGCCCTTGCTTCCTGCCATGCCATGCAGACCCTGGCCCCCGGCCCAGCTTAGAAAGCTCCTGGTCCTTGGCAGACACCTGGGTCTTCACACCTGATGAGTTAAACTGAGAGCCACCCACTTACACAGCAACCAAAAGGCAGGGGCTGATGGGTGTCAGGATCTTCTCCTGCCCAGTCTTACAGATGGCTGTAGGGCTATAAGGAGCTGCCCAGTCTGTGTGCCATGTGTTGGCTGTTTGACTCCCTCTGACCCACCCTGATGGGCTGCTGAGACAAGAGAGTTAGCCTGGAAATCAGATTGGGGCCCCTAGCAACTAGTCCTGGACTGACTGGCCACAGTCCTCTGAACACAGAAGTTTTCTTCCTCTATCATGACCTTGACCTAGATATCTATCTCTGCCCCTGCTGAGCCTAAGGAAACGGCACCTTCTTATATAACAATACCATGCCAAGACCTCATCAGCTTTGGTTACTGCAACAAAATGCCTGAGACCATCTGCTTAAAGAGAAAAGGATCGTTTTGGCACACAGTTTTAGAGGTTTCAGTTCATACCTGGTTGGCTCTTTGGCTTTGGGCCTGTGGCAAGACAGTGTATCATGGCAGGGCACATGGGGCAGAGCCAAACCACTTACCTCATGGCCAAGAAGCAAGAGAGAGAGAGAGGAGTCAGGGTACCACAATCTCTTTCAGAACACGCCCCACAGACCTGAAGACCTGCCACTAAGATCCGTCTCTTAAAGGATCTACTACATCCCAACAGCACTAAGTCAGGGACCAAGCCTTTAATACCCAGGCCTTCAGGGGGCCATTTTAGATGCAAACAATCCTGCACGGTGGTGTACACCTAAAATCCTTCACGCATTTGGGAGGATGAGGCAGGAGGATCATGAGTTCAAGTTCAAGGCCAGCCTGGGCTACAGCAAGACCTCATCTCAAAAAAAAAAAAAAAAAGAAAAAGAAAAAGAAAAGAAAGAAAGAAAAAGAAAGAAAGAGCAAATGAGCAAATGAACAAATGCTAGCACCTGACTAAGCAAAAGGCTGAGAAGTTGAGAGGTTGATGTGGGGCCCAGTCTGGAGGAAAGACCTGTTTATGAACACTGGCAGGCCAGAAGCATGAGGAGGTAGCGTTCAAGAGAAGAGCTCAACCTCCTACCACAGTGCTCTCCTGGCCTGTCTATCCCATATAATGGCATCATCACCAGGCCTGCATGGCTCCTTCATCATGACGTGCATGTGTACAGTCTGGGCACCTTTCCCTACGAATATCATATGAAATAGACACTCAGAACCAGCGCACCTCCTCCCCTGTGCTTTAAAACTCTAGCTAGTGTTTAACACCTGACACAGTGTAAATGCTATGGAAATGGGTCTTACACTGTCTTTTTTTTTTTTTTTATAGGAATAATGATAAGAAAACAGTCTGGGAGCTGGAGAGATGATCCAGCAGTTAAGAGAACTTGTTGTTCTTGCAGAAGACTTGGGTTTGGTTCCCAGTACCAACACGGAAGCTAACAAACCTTTGTAACTCCAGTTCCAAGAGATACAGGTATGACACCCTCTTCTGGCTTTCTTGGGCATTGCATGAGCATGGTAAACACACAGTAAAACACGCAGACACATCAAATGAAATAAATAAATTCTTAGGAAAGAGAAGTCTGTACGTGTTCAGTACGTAATTTTTGTCATGGGGTGTGTGTGTGCGTGTGTATGCCTGTAGAGGCCTGAGGTTGACGTTGGGCGTCATTTTTTATTGCTTTCCACCTTGTTCATTGAGGCAGAGTCTCTTAGAAGCTGGAACTTACTGATGCAGCTAGTCTAGGAAGCCAGCCTGCTCTGTCTAGGATCCCCTGTCACTGCCTTCCCAGTGCTGGAGTTACAAGCAGGCTGCCACACTCACCTGGCATTTATGTGGGTTCTGGGAATCTGAATTCCTGTCTTCACATTTGTGCAGTAAGCACTTTATCCATTGTCTCCCCAGCCCCAGACACTGGTTTTTTTCAGAACATTTCTGACACATGGTTGGTCTAGTACTCAGCTGTGGAACCCGCAGATTCCAAAGGCTGACTATATTTCACATTTGCTTATGACACAGTATAAATGATCAATTGCAAAACCAGCTACAGGCCTCTACACCACTGTCTTCACACCTTTGGGATGTGACTGAGCTGTGACTCCCATGGAGAGGTAGAGTCTGCTCTTTGCCTTCATGCTGGGCGTGGCCAGGACCTTGCTCTGACCAACCGAGCTGCTGGAAGTGATTGTAGGTCAGTTCCTCAGCCTCTGACTGTTCGTGCTAGGGACAGGCCTTCGGGGCCTTGCTGTCCCTTGTGAATGAGCAGGGACCAGCCTGCTGATGGATGAGGGCCATGGAGCAGAGCATTGCCCTCGGGGCTATGATTCCCTATGCCCCCTCCTCTGTGTACTTTCAGGTTGTATCTTTGTTCCCTTGCTTTCCTCATCTGTAAAACGAAACTGATAATATCAGTTAATCTCCGGGTAACTTGCAAGAATCATAAGTGGGAGTAAGCACAGAACAGCTGGCACTTTGAAAGGGCCAGCTCAGTGTTTTCTCTTTCCCTCCCATCCAATTGCACTTAGAGAAAAATGGCCTAGTAGGTTTGCCACAACACCCAGTATCTAGAAGATGCTCCCTCGTGCATGTGTTGAGCAGAACTCTGGGGCCACATCTGGGTCTGAGAAGCATTGTTGTGATTGATTAGTGCTGCCTATCATGTGCATCAAGGAGAAATGGTGGGAAAGGGATGTGTGCTGGCCTTCATTCAAGTCTCCTGAGCATGACAGAATTGTTCCCATTCACTCCAAGGCCTCTTAGAGACCAAAGAAGCTCCAAGACCTAAGACCAGGGTGATGGGCATGGGTGACTTGAACCTGATTTGTTATGTGATCCTGAACAAGTGCCTTTTCTCCTGAGACCTTGGCTACCTGTGTAGCAGTAAGTTTTGACACCAGGTAACCTGACTCCCATTGTACCAAAAAAATGTTTTGTTTTGTTTTTTAAAGATTTATTTTTCATTTATGTGTATGTGTGTGTGTGTGTGTGTATGTGTGTGTGTGTGTGTGTATGTGTGTGTGTGTGTGTGTATGTGTGTGTGTGTGTGTGTATGTGTGTGTGTGTGTGTGTATGTGTGTGTGTGTGTGTGTATGTGTGTGTGTGTGTGTGTATGTGTGTGTGTGTGTGTGTATGTGTGTGTGTGTGTGTGTATGTGTGTGTGTGTGTGTGTATGTGTGTGTGTGTGTGTGCACCTGCACAAACAAGTGAGTGCAGGTGCTCCCAGAGGCCAGAAGAGGGAGTCTGGTCCCCTAGAACTGGAGCTATAGATGGTTGTCAGTTGCCTGACTTGGGTTCTGGGAATTGAATTCCAGTTCTCTGCAAGAGCAGCAAGTGCTCTTAACTGCTGAATCATCTCTCCAGCTCCCTGTGGGAGACAGGCTTGAGCCTAGGGTGATATTGCAACTGTCAGGGTCACATGATTTCCAGGAATCCAGGCTCTGTAATCTGAAACCCAGTATGCTAATGAGGCATCCTATCCTCTATTCTGTGATAGGACGTTAAGTCTGTTATGCTAATAGGATGCTGTTTGTTACGCTAATAAGGTATCCTACTTGCTGTGCTGTGATAAGACCCTATATAAGCTTGTGCCTTCCTGCAACAAACCAGACCTGTGTCACTGAACCCGGTCTCCTGTGTCTGAATGCGGCTCCACTGACACAGTCTCCTCACCAGCCCTGGGGTCCGGGACCGGGCAGAAGCAGCGACGATAGGAGGCAGCACAGGGCAAGCAGAAGAGCTGCTTCAGCACCAGGCAAGCAGAAGAGCGACCTCAGCCCAGGGAAGGCAGAAGAGCGGCCTCAGCCCAGGGCGAGTGGGAGGAGCAGCCTTGACGCCTGTGAGAACGAAGGAGTGGCACCCATGAGAAAGGGGGCGCAGCCACCACTGATGGTGACCGCAGCTCCCAAAACAGTTTTTAAATAATGACTTTTTTTTTTAACCAGTAAATGTTTGGCATGTATACTTATTTTATATTCCTATATTCCTAGGGTCACTGTATTTTCTTGAATGGAAAGTGTTCATCAATAGAAAGTTGAAGAAGCCCTAATCTTGCTGGTTGTGGTGGTGCATTCTTTGAATCCCAGCACTCAGGAAGCAGAAGCAGGTGGATCTCTGTGAGTTCAAGGCTAGCCTGGTCTACATAATGAGTTCTAGGCCAGCCAGGGCTACATATGAGATTCTGTCTAAAAAAATAAAGATAAAAATAGAAATAAAAAAAGAAGCCCTGATCTAGACAATCAACCTCCAGGCAGCAGTTAGGGCCTTTCCATCTTGCCATCAACACCCTTGAGAATTGAGGCTTTGGAGGCAGAATTTCTAGCACTAGCCTGTGGTTGGGTGAGGAGTGGGGATGAAAGGCATGTTCACCATGGAGAGAGTGTGTGGGCATGCACACACACACATGCATACATGCATACACACACACACACACACACACACACACACACATGCTCACACATGCCCCTTTATTTTTCCACCTTCTTGTTCTTCTGCCTGAGTCCTCGTAACCTTTTAGACAATAGTGTCCTTATTCAGAGTTGGAAGGGTCTCTTGACATCCACTTTGGCCTCTGGCATCTATGATCAGTTAAATGCTGGCCTAATTCCTACAGGAGTACTGAAGGCAGACACTTTTTGCCACACTGATGAACTTTGTAGAATAGTTCCTCTCTGCACTAAGCCTCAGTTTCTGCATCTGAGAATGGAAAAGGTAAATCCCCAGCTCTCGAATTTTGAGGCACATTGGCTCAGCAGTAGAGCGCTTGTGAGTATGCAGGAGGACCTAGGTTCCATCCTCAACACCACAAAAGCAGGCAATCACACCTTGGAGTAGGCCAACAGTGAGAGGAAGCCTCACAGGCTCTGGGTGCAGAGCCTGGCACTTCCTGAGTGTCCAGTGACTGGCACCTGCAGGCATCAGCATCATTATTCAAGTTTGGTATTCATCGCTGTGATAGACAATGTGACCCTTTAAAACCAACTTGGGGAAGAAAGGGTGTATTTTAGCTTACAGCACATTCCTTCATTGAGGGAAATCAGGCAGAAGCGCAAACAGGAACCTGGAGGCAGGAGTAGAGCTGAAACACAGACCATGGAGGAATGCTGCTTACTGGCTTGCTCCTCTGGCCTGTGCTCAGTCTACACAACCCAGGACCACCTACTCAGGGTGACCCACCTACAGTGGGCTAGGCCCTCCCATAATAGCCAGCAATTAAGAAAATGCCTCACAAGACAAGCCCACAGGTCAGTCCAATAGAGAAAACTCCCTGGTTGTGGTTCCCTCTTCCCAGATGTGTCAAATTGACAACCAAAGCTATCTAGCACAATCATCATCACGACCATCACTGTCAGTGACTTCCCCGGTCTCACCTGCCTTCCCTGGGCCAGGTGGCTACAGAATCAATCCTAGGTTTGGCCATGGTGTTGGGGACTGAGCAGACAGATATTCCACAGAATCCAGCCTGGGTCTCCCAACTCCACCCCTGAAGCACTCCCATGCTCAGCAAAACCACAGCCCCTCCACCAGGCCTGCCTACTCCTACTCATACCACAGACCAAGAAGAGAGGGTCTCACAGTCTCTGCCAAGATGAGGAGTCTGACTTGGAGACCTGATTCCAACTCTTTGCCAGTGGGAAAGAATCTTTCCAGATGTGGGAAAAGGATGGTCACCAGCTGCCACATGACCTCCCATCTGTTCCACCCGGTACTCCATCACACAACACATTTTCCCCATCACCTACCACACGCCTACTGCTATTTAGGGTGCCAGGACATACTTATGAGCAAAGCCAACCAATTCTGTGCTAGTCCTGTGGTAAATGAGTGAGACAGAAAAGCAAATCTGGGCTGGAGCGATGGATCAACAGTTAAAAGCACTGGCTGCTCTTCCAGAGGACCTGGGTTCAGTTCCCATCACCCATATGGCGGCTAACAACCATCTGTAATTCTAGTTCCAAGGAATCCGACACCCTCTTCTGACCTTTGCAGGCACTGCATGACACAGGTATACTTACATACATGCAGGTAATACACTCATACACGTAAAATAAAATAATAATAAAATATATTTTAAAAAGAAGAGCAAATTAGCACATGAATATACATGTCAGGAAATGGCAGGCCATCAAGAGAAAAGAAATCAGGCACAGGTGGGGCTGGAGTGATGGCTCAGCGGTTAAGAGCACTGACTGCTCTTGCAGAGGACCTGGGTTCGATTCCCAGCACCCACACGGTGGCTACGAACCATCCTTAACTCCAGTTCCAGGGGAATCCGAAGCCCTATTCTGACCTCCGCGGCATTGCATGACACGGGTGCACTCACATACATGCAGGCAATACATTCATACACATAAAATAAAAATAATAAATAAAAAAAGAGGCACAGGTGATGGAGGGAGGTATCAGGGAGGGTAACTCATAGTACAGATAAGTGACAACAAGTAAGCCCTGCAGACCATGGGAAAAAGTAATCTGGCAAAAGGAACAGTAAGAGCAAAGGCTCTGAGGCAGGTCTAAACAGGAACCCTGGAGGAATGTCCAGGAGGAGCAGTGTGTGACTGGGGCAGAATGAGTGAGGGTATGGAGAGAATGGGAACGAGAGAGAGAGAGAGAGAGAGAGAGAGAGGTGTTGTCAGAGGTGGGGGGCGGAAATCTGTCATTCCATTTCCTCTCCCACCCTCAGCATCCTCACCCACCCTGCATCTCCTTCCTTCACTTCACTCCCAGCTCTCAGCCTGAAGAAAATAAGACAGGTCTCTCCCCTGGCCCAAAGCTGGTTCCCTGGCCCCAGCTCTGGATCTCATCCTAGCCCCTCCTGCCTCCCCTTGACCCAGGCAAGGCTCTACATCTCTCAGAAACCTCCACTGGTGGTCAGTCTGGGCTTGGGGCCCCAGGGCTCCCCAGTGGGTGCACCTCCCATACCGCCAGGTCTCATTCATCAAGGCAATGAGCTCCGTGGATCACAGAAGTGCCAGCTTCCTCTGTGTGTACCCAGCTTGGAGTCTGGGGGTTGGACTGATGTCAGATGACATTTCTGTGACTTCAGGCTGAGCTCTGAAGCATATAAGGTCAGTTTGGTTTCAGCCACGTGATCTCCTGCTAACCACTAAGCTGATCTGTGATCTAGTCCTTCATGCCACCCCTGCTACCAAATGTTATCACCCTCCCATTTTAGATTTTAAAAAATTTAATGTGTGCACGTCGGGGGATGGACTTGTGTGCCATAGTGCACATGTGAAAGTCAGAGGATAATTTTGTGGAGTAGTTTCCCTCCATTGTGGGTTTCCAGGATCAAACTTAAGTTGCCAGGCTTGTGGTAAGCACCTTTACCCACTGAGCAATCTTTCTTTCTGATTTCACTCCATCTTTTTAACCCAAATCCCATCAAAATCTAGCTGGGAAAGGAATCAATTGGGAATCAGTTGGCATATTCATTGAGTAACTTCAAGTAAATCCTCTCCTGTGGCCCTTGGCTTCTTGCACCCCAGCCTGAGGCCAGAGAGAAGCTAGACAAGTGGAAGGTACATATCTGCCTCTTCCCTGGGCCTTGGGCTCCCCAGGGTGCTGTACTCATCTCTGGCTTCCTCTCTATGCTGGAAACTTAGCCGCTTCTCAGTATATACACACCAAAGTATAGAGAGAAGGCAAGTGGGTTTACACCCACATAGACACCACTGTGCTCTATCCCTGAGGCAGGTTGCATAGGCAGCCACCATGATAGAAACACAACTGAGGCTGCTGGACCAGAGAGAGTGAGTCAGGAGGGATATTATCACCTCTGGAAAGACCCTGACCAGATGTCAGAGAGGGTATAGGACCCACCCAAGGCATCAGGGTCAATAAGGACAGAGCCAGCCCTTAAAGCTGGGTCCTGTGAGGCTGGGCTCAGCCTTCACCATAGGCAATGAGAGCATATTCACCAGCCAAGCAAACTGAGGTATGGCTAGTGAACAGGAGAGGCAGGGCCTGGAGCCAAGCCTGGGGACTCCTGTCCATGCCCCTCAGTGGCCTTCAGATGCTGCAGATGGCTGGCAAGTGTGGAGGACTTTTTCCCTTCCCTGTTTTTCCTTTGGCCTGCCTCCCAGGTCCTAGGGCTTTGGATGCAGGTTCGGAACAGCAGCTGTGAGAACAGGACACAGAGTGCCCGTGGAAATGCCAGGCACCAAATCAAAGGTGGGAGCTGAGGCTTGGCGGCACATCTGTGCTCCACGAGTCTGAGTGGTGGTGTTGCTTAGAGACCTGGCCAGGCAGGAGCCAGCCTTGCCTCTGTGGTGGCCATGTGTTGACTATGGGGCTCAGGACAACTCTGGGCACTGTCTACAGATGGAAAAGTAACCACTGTTTTGGTGTCCTGGCTCCTGCTGTCCCTGAACCTTGAGAAGTCTTTGATGTCACTTGAGAAGGGTAGGGTGGGGGTAGGGACAGGTTCTTGGCCCCAGGGCACAGCTGTGGGTATCCTGCTTTGTCCAGCTGTTCACAACCAAGGCTGAGATCACTGTCTTCTGCCCACCTAGGAACACATACTGGCCGCTCTGTACTACTTACTGCAACACACATGCACAGGATGGGAGTGGCAGGGCTGAAGTGCGCAGTGCCTCAGGAAACACTCATTCAGTCCCCACTGGGAGGAACAGCTGCCACAGGACCTCATGTATTGGCCAGTTCTGACTTAACTATAACAAGAGACTTGAGGTGGGCTAGCACTGAGTTCACAATTTTAGACAGCCCCACTATGCAATCTCTGGAAGGGCCTGGTGGAGAAAAGCAGTGTGGAAGGAAAGGGAGAGCTGGAGAGTGTTTGGGGGATGGATTTACCCTTGTAAGGACCTGCTTCCTTGAGAGCTACTTGGACTCTTTCTGAGGGCTGCTTTCCCAGGCCGTCTCTCAAAGTCCCATCTCACACATACATCAAGCTGCCAGTGCATGAAAGCTTGGGGACCAAACTCAAAGCACAGCACATGGGCACATCACTTAATCACCCTTGAACCTCTGTGCCCTTCACTGCAAGATGTGCCTGCCTCAAAATCCTGTATGGAACCCAGGCCCCGGAGTCCCCTGCAAGTTAAGCCACCTGGGCCCTTCAGATCTTAGGAGATATTATTGATTTTTATGGATAGAAATTAAGACCATAATTGTACATGTCACCTGAATAGAACATACAGAAGAAAGAGGACAAGGAGGAGGAAGAAAGGGAAGGGAAAGCAGCGGGAGGAGAAAGAGGAATGGGAGGAAGAAGAGAAAAAGGAGGAGGAGGAAGAGGAACAGGGAGAGAAGGGAGAAGGAGGGGGAATCGGAGTCGGAAAAAGCTGAATACACTGTAAAAACCATCTAGGCAAGTGGAAGCTATGGTGACATAGATAAAATACGCTGAAGGGTCTCCTTCCAGAATAAGGTGACTTCCAGACTTATCTGAGCAGGTAAAGAAAGGGCTGGGGTAGTTCCCAATGCGTATGGACAGGGAAGGACACTCCATGAGCTGCAGGGCACCTTGACATGCATGTGTTTAGGAGCAGATCAAACAGAGAAGAGGAATGGGGGAGCAGGCAAGGCAGATGAAGGACTCAGTGCCCACGGAGGAGAGGAACTGCCCAGGAGGCAGGAGTGGGGTGGGCACAGCCTGTGCCAGCACAACTGAAACATCAGACTCTCCTTCTGGTGCGCACACCTCAGCATCTTGCTGTGAATACCTCTCCCACAACCTCACTCCCCCAAACATACACTTTCCTTTCATTTAAAAAATTTTATTACACTTAATTATTTAGTATGTTCTGTGTGTGTGCTGCAGGGCCCGTGTGGAGGTCAGAGGACAACTTGTAGGAGTCAGTTCTTTCCTTCTACCATGTGCGTCCTGGGGATCGAACCCAGGTGACATTGAGCTTTGTAGCTAAGGACCTTCATCCATTGAGCCATCTTGCTCGGCCCTTTTTTTTTTTTTTCCTTATTTGAAACAAGAAAACAAGTGATAACAGTTTTCCAGAAGATTGAGTGTCTGAAAACCAGCTGGGACTTGATTCAGAGATTTATCTCTAACTCATCTCTTTCCAAAAACAACAAAAAGAAACACGTAGACAGCACCAGGTTTGCTGACACCTAGGTGGGAAAGTTCCCAGAAACAATGAAAAAATGCTTGTTGAAGGCTTTAACAACCAAAAGTACCCCCCCACACACACACATTTCCCCCCACCTCCCTGCTGCCCCTTGGCTTCCACACTCTAATCTGAGCTGAGCACAGGAGCAAAGAAAGGCCAGTTGTGCCCAGGCTGCCAGCCCTTGTTGGGGAGCGGGGAGGATTAACCTGCAGGGAGCCTGGCCCTGCCCAGGCCTCCTGAGGGCTTTGTTCTTCTGGGCAGCCAGGCACAGTGACTCTCCTTTGGGCTTGGAGTATTTGCAACCTCTTCCCACAGTGGCTTCCTGGTATATTGGCCAGAGGGCTTCACAGCAAGCAGGTAGCCCCCTGCTCCAGGACATCCCCCCAACACTCACGGGAAGGCTGTAAAGTAGGTCTACAGGCCAAAGACCATCAAGAGTCACAGCCATCTGAAGCTGCAGAAGGAGCTGCCCTGGACCAGCCAGAGAGTTGGGCTGTTTGCTGACCCTGACTCCAACTTCCTGCCTCCAAGACTGTGAGAAGGACTTGTTTTAAGCCACTTGGTTTTTGGCACTTTGTCGCAGCACTCTGAGATACATATGGTAACGGTGTTTTGTTTTGTTTTGGTCTTTTTGAGACAAGGTCTCCCTGTAGCTTCAGCTGGTCTGGAACTTGTTATGTAGACCAGGCTGGCCTTGAACTCACAGAGATCCACCTGCCTCAGCCTCCCAAGTGCTGTGATTAAAGGCATATGCCAACATACTCTTGGGCTAGACAGATGGTTCAGCATTGAGTGTTAAGAGCTCTTGGAAGACTTGTAGAGGGCAGGAGTTCTGTTCCCAGCACCCATGTCAGATGATTCACAACTACCAGTAACTCCAGCTCCAGAGGATCTGACACCTTCTTCTGACCTCTGCAGACACCTGTACTCATGTGCACATACACACAAGAACACATGCATCAAATATAAAATAAAATAACTGCTTTACTGGGATACAAGTCATATCAGGAAGTTGGCCTTCTAAAAAAGTATAGAATTCTAAGGCTTTCAGCATATCTGCCGTGGTGAATTTAGCCTATCTTTATAGTCATGCACTACTACCTAACTTTAGGACATTTTCACTCCCCAAAAGAAAGGCAGTATTAGCTGGTGGTGGTCCCAGCATCCCTCACTTCTGGTCATAATATGTTTTTTGTCTGTGGGTTGGCTGTGCTGGACATTCCTATAGCATGTGGCCCTCTGTGTCTGGCATGATGGCAGAGTACCGGTGTATTCTGGATGGGCCCATGCTCTGTGACCCCCTTCAGCAGGTGATGGACATGTGTGCTTTTCCCAGTTTGGGGCTGGTATGAACAACACTGCAGAGAGAACCCCATTTAAGCTTGTGTATGGACATACAAGTTTTAATGGGAGAATGATGACTGTGTGCAGCGAGCAAAACTGCCAGAGGTAGAGGAGGGATTCCAGTTAAGTCAGTCTTCCTCCACCTATCCGTGCCTTTCGTGTCCTTTCAGGGGCATCTTCTGAACATACAAACTAAACTGTGACCGTGCCCTTTGCTCCCTAGAAATAGCAGCATGCGGCTGTTCTGTCCTTTATTAATTCTGAACCTTCCTATACTGCTGCAGAGAACACTGGCTCTTGGCAACTGCATGACTCTTTTTTGGTTTTTGTTTATTTTTTTTAATTTTATGTGTATGAGTGTATTGCCTGCGTGTTTGTAAGTGTACCTATGTCGGGCAGTGCCTGTGGAGGTCAAAAAGCATTGGATCCCCTGGAACTGGAGTTATAGATATTTGTTAGCCGCCATGTGGATGTTGGGCATCGAATCCTGGTCCTCTGCAAGAGCAGCCAGTGCTCTTAACCACTGAGCCATCTCTCCAGTCCCCTGCATGAATTCTTTGAATGTAGTGTGTGTCTGTGTATTTGTGTGTGTGCATGCACATGTATGAAACTGTGTATACACAAGTGAAGGTCAGAGGTCAACACCCAGCATCTTTCTCAATCACTCTCCATCTTGTTTTTTGAGACAGGGTCTCTCACTGAACCTGGAGCACATCAATTCAGCTAGACTGCTTGGTCATCTGGACCCAGGATCCTTCTACCTCCACCTTCCCAGTGTTGGGAATACACCCTCACATCATACCTGGCATTTTTTACATGGGTTCTAGGTACTACCTTGATCGACTGAGCCATCTTCCCAGCCATGTTGTTCTGTTTGAAATAATTTCTTGCTGTGTAGTCCAGGTTAGCTTGGGATTCTCTTCCTGATCCCCCTGCCTGTGAGCCTGAGCCAGGTTTCTGGGGGCTCAGAGACCACAGGGAGATCTGCTTGATCTAGAGATTGAGCTTTATGGTTTGAACAAGATGACCTTGATTCCTCTTTTTTTCTTTTCTTTTTGTTTGTTTGTTTGTTTTTGTTTTGAGGCAAGGTCTCCCCACTCTGTAGTGCACATTGGCTCAGTCTTCCAAGTGTTGGGATTACAGGTGTGAGCCATCATTTCAGCCCTGAGTTTCTTGATTCAGGATTGGCTTTAGTCACCTCATAATCACGAAGACTACAGTGTAGCATAGACAGGTGCCCAGGAACAGGGGTGGAGGGCTCACCCGTGGCCCCCTTCCTCCTCTGGACCTGTGTGATGTGGGTGGCAACTGAAATCCCTGGCCAGGAGCTCATGCTACAGTTATCATGTCTAGGCACGGAAACACCAGGACCTTTGCCAAACAGCTTCTGGAGAAGTTAAGAACCAAGATCAACTATCCTCTTAAAAAATAGTAACTTTGGGGCTGGAGAGATGGCTCTGCAGTTAAGAAAACTGGTTGTTCTTGCAAAAGACCCAGGTTCGAATCCCAGCACCCACATGGCAGCTAACAACTGTCCGAAACTCCAGTTCCAGGGGATCTGATGGCTTCTGTCCTCCGAGGGCATTGCACGTCACGGGTGTACTTACCTACATGCAGGCAATACACTCATATACATAAAATAAAAATTAAAAAATATTTTTAAAAAAGAATTTTAAGACTTTAGAAGCCTGGCAATTTTAAAATCAGCCAGATTGAAAAAAATAATCTTTCTGAATTGTAAACTAGATGTCATGTTTTAGAAAATTTTTCTTTTTGAAATTTTTATATTTATTGTTACTCTAAGATCTATGCATGTGTGCATATTTGGAGGTCGGATCACAATCTTTGTGAAGTCAGTTTCCTCCTTCCACCTTTATGTGGGTGCTGGGGATTGAACTCAGGTCTACCAAGTTTGTGTGGCAAGCGCCTTTACCCACTGAGCCATCTTGCTGGCCCAAAATTTGTTTTCAATTTGTTAACTCCCAGACAACTTTGAAAACAAACTTCTTGGATCCCACATCTGTTTCCCACTTCAACAAAGTTTTGTTTTAATTTTTAAACAACTCAAGTTTATTGTGTGGAGTGTTTTAAAAACTAACACTCAGGGACTCAGAGGTTAGGAGTACAACACTCACCCAGTCTGGCAAGGGGCCTTGGGCCCATCCCCAGCATGGAGAAAAGAGAGAAAGAAAGAGGGAGGCCAGAGGGAGGGAGGGAGGGAGGGAGGGAGGGAAGGAAGGAGAAGGAAGGAAGGAAGGAAGGAAGGAAGGAAGGGAGGAAGGAAGGAAAGAAAACACTGTGACTCAGGTGAAGGAGACCTATGCAGCCCTGAGCTGGTCAGCTGGTGCCCTGGTAGCATTCCTTATTTTCATCAAGTGGCAGTTACTTAAGGAAAAATGGAGGGGCTAGGTAAGATTGCCTCAGATCTTAAGCTTTTCCCCAGACTAATCTGTGAGCTCTGAAAGTCCTTCAGTGTGTGTATGGACAGGAAGACCTCTCTTTCAATATGGGACCTCAGCCACAGAGGTCAGTCCCAGACTTAGTCTAAATTTCATTTGAATTTCAAGTACAGCTTGTACCAATGTCAGACTTGAACATCTAAGACAACAGAGACCTTTGGGGACCCTCCTAGTCTCCGGAAGCCCTAAGCTTGCCAGGACCGTGAGCCTGTGGAGATCCCTCTGGCACAGGTCTTTGGGTGGGGAGAGTTCTGGGGAAGGGCTCCTCTGTAAATGAAACTCTCTTCCTGGCTCAGAGCCAGAGGGTAAAGGCACCTCCTGCAGCTCCCAGCAGGTCGGGAGCAGGAAGTGGGGTGGTTTGGACAGCAGGAATCCACCTCCACAAAGGCCGCTGAAAAGCCTTTGTTCAGGGCTTAAACTGGGGGCCCCTTCTGTTGGCAGCTCTCTTGCTCCCTGTGTCTCAACGGAACCAAGGCCTTCACCCAGACATTGATAAACAGGCCCAGAATCAGTCTTTGTATGCTCCCCTTCCAACCTGACACGCCTCTGCTTCAGTACCATTACTCCCCAGCGCACAACCTGTGTGTGCCTGCAGTTCCAGGCTGACCACAATCTGACCCAGCCTCCAGGCAACCCGCACTACCCATTCACAGTATGCTGTATTACCCAACATGTAACCTGGCAGGCACTGAGCCAGTGTGGTGCTGAGGGCTGTCATACAGCATTCTGCTTCCTCAAAAGAGATCACATCATAGCAGCGCAGAGGAAGAGACAGAGGCACAGGCGGCTGAATGGGCTTGCCCAGCACCACACACCCAGGAAGCAGCAAGTCAATCCTGAGCCCACCCCAACGTCTGAGGTTGGCACCATGTACTGATGGTGTCATGTACTGAGGATGTGAGGGCAGTGCCATCACAGAGAAGCACCAAAGAGGGGGCACAGGGATGAAGAGCATTGGGAGAATTGCTTCTCTGGGGTGATGTGAACAACACCTACCACCTCTTTGTGAGGCCCCAACGACAAACCTAAGTTCACCCCGGGGGAGCCAACGAGTTTATCAGGCTTCCTTACAGAGCATGGGTGAGGGATCAACACAGGAGCAAAGGTGGCCCCCAGAGCAAACACACTGGAAAGTCTTCACCCAGCATTGAGAACACCCCTAGTCCCCCACCCCTGCCTATATACTCTAGCACCAATGCTTCACAATAGGGGCAGAATTGCCTACAAATTGCTGGGAGGAGCAGGCACAATCTCAGCTGAGGGGCCATGACCATCCCTAGCCCCTTCTCTGAGGGAAAGTCAAGAGTTGACAGACTGGATGAGGATGGACTCTTAGGAGGTGGCACAGCTGAGCTGATGAAGATGGCAGTGGTTCTAACCAGTGGGCTGAGTTCTACAACAAGAAGCAAGTGAGGTGATGAGCCTGGAAGAGCATTCCAGGCAGGTGCACTTCTGCCTTTGGGCCTCAGTTTCCCCCTCTTCCGTTCACATGTGTGGCCTACATTCTCTCTGGGTCTCCTTTTTGCAATCAGACAAACCATATAATATATTTTATGTGAGTTTATTAACTTACAAAGGAATTGAGTACCCAGTGCGTAGCCCCATGCCACCGCCACTCAGAGCCCGCCCATAGCCACCCTCTTCATTCGCTCAGGCCTCCAGGGCCAGCGATCTTGCCCCAAGCCACAGGGAGTCAGTCCATTCTGTCTTTGAGTTGCTGCGCTGGCTGCGAGTTTCCTACACCATCACGCTCTACCAGCGGCTCCTGGCTTCCATCCCAAGATGACTCCCAGCTTCCCTTCCTGCTTCTGGCTTGTGTCAGGCCCCGCCCATTGAAGGAACCAGCCAGTCGGGAGACACTCCACCCCTTTCCTCTGCTCTTACGATCTTTCCACCAATCTTCCACTAAAGTTTCTGAGCCTTGGAGGGGGTGATAGATGTAGGGTGACCTCTCTTGTATCATGGCAAGATAGTGGCTTCTTGAGCTTCCCCATTAGTCGTCTTTAGGCCGTGTCAGCTGATCTATCTCAGTGGTGTTTTTTCCTACTATAGAGACAAATGGAAGGAAGTAGACACATTTAAACAAACATGAATGTAAATACAAATGCATAGACAATATCCCAGTAGGTGTACTATACTCATTAAACAATATACATATGATGGCTTCTCCACTAGTGCCTGTAGCCTTTCTCAACAAAAGGCATTGGCCTGGTCTACAGCACCAGGTGTGTGTTCCACCCCTAGGAGCGGGCCTTATCCAATGAGAAATTTGTCAGTTGTACATATGCGGTCGAGCCATTATTGCACTTGCAGGTATTGCTCAGCATGTCTGTAGTGTGCAACATGCGGGGTCCATTGTTGAGCAGACTTATAGGGGATCCTTTCTTCCCCAACCATCTATATAAAGCCTTCTGGCAATGTGAACGTCATCCATCCAGTGGCACAGAGTTGTTTTGTTTTGTTTTGTTTTGTTGTTTTTTGGCTTAGTCTCAGTTCCATCTCTCCTCCTTCTCCCGTGCTTACAACATGCAGTGTCCTTAGCAACATGGCCTTACCGACCTTTCAAGTGTACAACCAACATTAATGGCAATAGCCTTGGTGAACTGGAGGACCTCAAGGGTCTCTTCTCTGACCAATAGCTCGTAGGGGGGCAACCCACCCCTGGTACTGTAGATTTTCTTAACAGTTGCCTATAGCTGACCTTTGCTTCTTCAGGTATCTTTCAAATGGGTTTCACATCTGTAAAACATTTGAAGGAATGTTAACATTAAATATTAAATCACTCATAGACAAGGTCTCATAAAGCTTGGAAAGGTTTTGTCCATTCGTATTAACTATTTTCTCCATAGATCCTTGTTAGGTACCATAGCATGGGTATGAGGCATTAATTTGGTTAGCTCTTTACCATTTTTAGTTATCCCTTTTGATTCTTTTATTCTTGATACACTTACAGGTGTTGGCTCCAGTTGCCTGACCCTGCACTGGGCTAAGGAGTCAGGGGGCTTCTCCTGTTCCCGCTGGACTTGTTGGTTCCTGGAGTCAGACAGGCTCTGGGTCTGCCTCCTGACTGTAGCCACACCTGTCATCTTCCCATTGACCATACCAGGTTGCTGGGGGAGAAATTGGTGGGAAAACCTGCTTCCACTCCTAGTACAGCCTTTATCAGAAGAGAAATGCATCTTATTTAATCATTGGGGATTCTTAACCACCCCTGTACAGTTGTTATCCTTTGAATGTCCTTTGTAAACTGTTCTCCTGGTTTTAAAGCCTTCCAGAAATGCCTTAGTACTGAATTTGGTTTTTTATCAATTTTTTCTCTGGGGATTTGAGTTTACATAGGTCTTGCCACATTTGTCTTCAAGTAACCCAAGTGGACCATTTCTTCTGTCTGGTCTTTTTAATATCTCTTATAGGGTGTTCTGTTATTTTACAGACACGTTTTACATGCTGGTCAGAATCATTTAGATTTGCCAAAGCCTCCCTCACTTTACAAAGGCCCTGTCCCATCAAAGGGCTTAGTAAAACCATTAAAGCCCCATACCATTCTCGAGATCCCAGTTGAATTAGGCGTTCTTTCATATGTCTGGTGAACACACTCTTATCTGGCCCAGTGAACTGGACATCATATATTGCTTTTCTCATACCTGGTTCTCTCAGGAATGTCTGCCCCTCCTTTATAGTCCTCCAGACCCTACTAATCATGTTAGTCTCCCTTGCTGACAACCATGTATCTTTAATGCCTTCAACCAGCCATCCCATTAAAGACTGCTCCCCGCCTGCATTGGCCTAGGTTGAACAGCCTATATCGCAAGGACGGATGGATGGTTATATAACTCAGCTGTGAAGCTTCTGAAGGACTTAGACTGATGTCATTTGCTCCCATGTCCCATACTCTCATAAGCCATGTGGCCAGGGGCTCTCTTCTTGCTTGCTTGTTTTTCCTAGCTTTAACACTTCCAGCATGGAATATTTCCTAGCTATATTACAGTTAGCTTTTTCTTCCTTTTTACTATTATCTGTCTTTTTCTCTGAGTCCTTGAACTTTACACAAGTCAAAGTGTCCTTCCTGACTTTCCTCTGTCTCCAGCTCTGCGCCTGGGTCTGCCTTTTCAGCTTCTCCCACCTGGGGCACATCTTTTATCATGCAAAGTGCCTGCTTTATTTTTCTGGGAGCTCCCTTTGGGTCCAGAGCAGATAAAAGATATTCTAACTTTTGGTAACTTTTAACAAATCTTCACATACCCACAACATATCCCCACATTTACAACATAGCTGTGGCCCCCACTTTTCCGTGTCTGTCCTCTTTAGTAACCCATTACAAAAAACATGTCAGCGCTGCCATTAGCGCTCTCCTAAAATTCATTCTCAGTTTAGTGATATCTTGCCGACTACGTCAATTCTGTGGCCCAAATTCTCTCTGGGTCTCCTGTGTGATCAGACAAACCATATAATATATTTATGTGAGTTTATTAACTTACAAAGGAATTGAGAACCCAGTGCCTAGGCCCCTGCCACTGCCACTCAGAGCCCGCCTTATCAGACTGGGCCACGCCCATAGCCCCACATTCACTCAGGCCTCAAAGGCCAGCCATCTCACTCCAGGTCCACAGGGAGCCAGTCTATTCTGTCTTTGAGTTTCTGGAATTAGATAAGAGCTCCCCAATACTTTTGTCATTTTTGGCCTTTGGAACAGAATATGTTGCTAAGAGGCCCAAGGACATTTTGACTTTTAGCCAAGAAACTGGCTACTTTTCTTTGGGGTCTTTTTCTACCCTTTTTTTTTATTCCTACCTCCCATTCTTATCATGCCATCCCCTGAAGAGGTTACCCAAATTGCCAATAGGGAATCAGGACGCAGACCACTCTGGCTTCTCCCATGCTGAACAGGCATGCAGGGTGAGGCGATTGGGGTACCCCTTCAGTGGGTCTATCTAAGACTCCCAAATTGCATAACTCTTATCTGTAGGGAGAAAAGAAAGTCCTTGACTGGTAAATAGGGGGTGTGAAGAAGTAAAGGCAAGAGTAGTTAGCATTACAAGTTCTAGACAGGGAACCAGAAAAAAGTCAGAACAGGGAAAATTTCAGATGTTCATTTCAGAGTCCACTGGGATTTCTTGACGAGAGCTTCCAAAAGCATTCCTCTATTGTGTTCCTCCTCATTTTTCTTTTGTCTACCAAGACTGGACTCAAGTGATGTTTTCAGGATTTGCATGCACAAGCATGAGAATTTTCAGAGACCAGAGGAGGATGTCAGGTGTCTGCTTCTGTCACTCTGTCATAGTCTTTAATTTAATTATTAATTAATTAATTATATTCATTTATTTAGTCTTTTTGAGATAGGGTCTCCTTGTAGCCCCAGCTGTCCTGGAGCTCACTATGTAGACAGGCTGGCCTTGAACTCACAGAGATCTGCCTGCCTCTGCCTCCTGAGTGCTGGGATTAAAGGCATGCACCACCACGCCCAGCCTATTTCCTACATTTTTTAATGCTACTAATGTTTAGATGTTTGCACATGTGTCTTTATCTCTATGCATCTGATTATTACTAGTCACAGTCAATTACACTCGGATCCTTGGCATCTGAGTATGGATATAAAGTCATCATGTAGATTTCAATGGTAATGTTTATCACCTCTACTAATTAACATGAACTAAATTTTTATGCTTCCTCCTCACATATGTCTTGTCTTTTTAATTTGTTGACTTTTTTGTGTTTATCTCATACAGAACACCCGACACAATCTTATTCATCTATATACCCACTTCTCAAATGGCACCCTCCCATAGCGCACCCCCCAACTGGAGCCCATATAATCTGTCATCCCTGTTACTGTCCACTGTGTTGTCAGTGCCCCCAGCCATTCCCCAATGCTTGTCCATCTGGTGAATCCAGTCAGCTTATCTAGAGAGTCTTATTTTAGGAAGACCAGCTGTTCCTCATCTAGCAGCAATCAGTTGTCAATATTCCTTTAGATAAGATTGGGGTCTGCTGTATATTTTCCCAGTTTTATGCTGGGTTACTGTCTGGGAGTCTTTTGAGCCACCTTGGCCAATAACTCAAAGGAAAGTAACTCCTGTCTGGCATTGTTGTTTGTTATGTAGCCTTTATCTATACATATGGACTCTTAAAAAATTATATTGACCTCATTAATCTTTGGTTATACTTTTCTTTTGGGTGCTTAAGACCCTACAATTGGCCCAAACAAACCAATTTATTTTTACTCTTAAGGTCATTTGAGGATCTGTTCCTCAGGGGTAACATGGGCTTGGGAGGAGGCCCTGGCTCCTTTCTTTTACCAGTTCCATCTACATGAAGATAAGTCAAAGGCCCTATTTAGACCATGGCTGGCTTTGCTTGGAGGCATGGAGGAAATGTTTCCTCTGTGTTGACCCTCCTCTTTGTAGACTGGACACTGGTTCAAGTCCATCTTGTGGGGT
>NW_008357033.1:8383797-8389919 GCF_000622305.1 Nannospalax galili | reverse complement strand
AAAAAGTGTCCTTTATGTCCCTCTGACCAAATTAGTATAGGCCTCATAGTATGGCTGTCAAACATCCAAGAAGGTTAGTTCCACCAGTCTGGTACTTTTAGTTACCACGTGCCATGTAGATAAAGCTTGGGCAAAGACCAAACGCCCTCACATAAACCTTGCCTAGACATATATTCTTTGATCTAGTTGTATGTATAATTTGTCAGTATGTTGTTGTACTAATATGTTTCCCTCTGGTTTTTTAAAACTAGCTAGGCATTATCTCTCGCTTCAATGCACATTTTTAAAAAATAAAATAGGGGCTGGAGAGATGGCTCAGTGGTTAAGAACATTGACTGTTCTTGCAGAAGACCAGGGTTCGAATCCCAGCACCCACATGGCAGCTAACAACTGTCCATAACTCCATTTCCAGGGGATCAAAGAGCCTCTTCTGTCCTCCATGGGCATTGCACAACACGGGTGCACTTACCTACATGCAGGCATAACACTCATACACATAAAATAAAAATAATAAAATATAAACATAAATAAATAAAATAGCTGGATGTGGTGGTGCACACCTTTAATCCCAGCACTCGAGAGGCAGAGGCAGGCAGATCTCTAAGTTCTAGGCCAGCCTGGCCTACACAGTGAATTCCAGGCCAGTTGAGACCTCAGGGAGACCCTATCTCAAAATAAACAAACAGATAAATAAAATAAAATGGGGCTGCAAAATGGCTCGGTGGGGAAAAGTGCCACGACACCCAACAACCCCAGTTCATCCCCAGGACCATCATGCTGGAAGGAGAGATCTGACTCCCACAAGTTATTCTTTGACCTTTATATGTTTGCTCACTGTGGCATGTGAATGAATGCATACACACTATATAAACAATTAAATGTAAAAATTGTGATATTGAATATTTAATAAATGATAGTAAATAAATAGAAGGAGCCAGCGAGATATGAGGTAAGGCACTTGCTGTCAAGCCTGATGACCTGAGTTCAATCCTTGAGTCTCAAGTGGAAGAATAGACTCCAGACGTCATCCCCTGACTTCCACTTGTATTCCGTGGCTCTGGTTCCCCTGCCCCCATCCACACACATCATACACATAATAAAAAACAGGGTTTAAAGTAAAACAACACAGAATGACTATTGATCGCGCCTTTCTCCTATTGCAGCCAGCATGCCAAGCACATTACCACATGACTCCATGCAATCGCCAGTCAACAGAGATGGGTGCAATTACTGCCCCTGATTGATGGCAGTCAGGGAAAGTGAGGCTCACAGAAGTGACACAAGCCAGATCTTTATCATAGGTCATTAAATTCTAGAGTCTGCCATCATGGGGCCAGCTGCCCCTCAATAGGCGGCCACGGTCTCCCAAAGCTGACAGACCCGTCTCCTGAGCTCTCCCAGCAGTGGTTCTGGACTGCTCGTAGTCCCTCTGGTCCCCTGCCACCCAGCACAAAACACATCCTGTCCCCCTTCCCCATCCCCACGGTGTTCAAGAGGACCAGGTAGGGCCACTACCTTTCATATCACCCACCAGACTGTCACAGAGTCAGGTCCTGGGGCCTAGATTTCTGGTCCATCCCCTGTTGGCATGGTAACCAGATCAGATGGGCCAAAACACGGCCTGTGATGGGCACAGAGTCCCAGGCAGTCACTATCCTCAGAAGTCAGGTCCAGAACCATCCTGGGCTAATTTGGAAATTTATTTGAAGCAGCTTAGCCTTCAAGCAGGGTTTAAGACACACAAGAATCCAAGGGAGAGTTAAACTACAACCCATAGGCCCCTGGGACGCTCTCCCATCCCTTGTCTCTGCCTCTTGAGGACCGTCTGGATTGTGCCCCTTCCCCCGCATCCCTTCTCTAATGGAGCCCTGGCTTTCCTCTGCCTTGAGCTCTTTCTAGCTTCCTCTGAGGCAGCCTTAAGACAGAGACTTGGTCAAAAAAATGAAAACAGACACCTGCCGTTAGTTCTAAGGCAGTTCTGTTTTCTTATCAAAAGATGACAAACACTTCTAGCCTAGTCCTTCCCACCTTTCATTCTCCCTTGAATGCAGATGTAATCGCTGGAGTGGAGGCATCTTATAACCTGAGGGAAAGGCAAGAAAAATCATAAAATCCCTACTCTGACCTCATTGATTGACAAAGCAAAGCCCATGGTCACCTCTGTTTACATCTCTCATTGCATAATAAAAGTAACTTCAGGGGGCTGGAGAGATGGCTCAGCAGTTAAGAACACTGGTTGTTCTTGCAGAAGACCTGGGTTCGAATCCCAGCACCCATATGGCAGCTAACAACTGTCCATAACTCCAGTTCCAGGGGATCCAACAGCCTCTTCTGTTCTCCTTGGGCCAACATGGGTGCACTTACCTACATGCAGGCAATACAAACGTACACATAAAATAAAAATATTAAATAAAATTGTTTAAAAAGTGACTTCAGCTACTAGGTCATTGGTGGCCAGATTTGCTGCAACTTTACTCCCCCCGCCCAATCCCCCAGTCAGGTTTTCCCTACATAGCCTAGGCTGGCCTGGAACTCATGATCCTTGGGCCTCAGTCTTCCTGAGCACTGGGTTTACAGGTGTGCTGAATGCACCAATTGTTGCACTTTCAAAAATGGAGGCTTATTTCCCTCTGGCCTCTGAATTCTCCATTTCACAATCTCAGAACTCAACTTTCTGAATCTCAGTTTCAGAAAACTTTTCAGGGTTGGATTCACAGGCCCAATTTAGATGGTCTATTCCTGTGCCAGTCTTCTGTGGCTGTGAGAGTGGGCTGCGATTGGCTCAGTTAGCACCAATGAATTGTGAAGAGAGGAGAGTGGTTGGGCCCATTTGGACTTGCTAGTTAGAATCCAGCCTGGCCATTAGCCTCTCTGATCATTAGCTCAAGGGTGCCCACCAGATCGTCTCCCTCTGGCTGTCACTCTGTCACATCTCTGACACAGTCTTACTGCTATGACAGACTGGGATCTAAACTAGGTTTTCCAGGGTTCAAGGTTTACCAACGCCTCAGAACGCCTGGCTCCATCCCCACACAGCCTGGCGACTCAGCTTTCAGGTGTGGGTTAAACCTGGGCTCTGCCTCTACCAGTGACCATCCCCCATCCAGCTGTCTCCTTTCCTGCCAGACTGGGACCTGGCAGCAGGTCTGAGCCGGTCCTGGCTTCTGGGAGCTTTAGAGTCAGCCAGCAGGCAGATTCTATTTCCAACCCAAACCTGTGGCCCTAGCCACCTCACGTGTCTATCTCCCCTGCCACAATCCCAGACTATAACCCAAGGGACATCAACTGCCCAGGTTGCTGGGGGAGGGGGACACATGAGATGACCCCAGGCCACATGGAAGTGCTCTATAAATCCTAAAAATAAAAGTGCAGCAGCCAACGGAAATGTGTGACAAATGCCAGGCAAGGTTTCCAGAGCCTGGTAACAGAGGAGGAGGCACATGGAGTCCAGCCCCGAGCCCCAGTGGGGGCAACCAGCAGGAAGCAGATGGTCTCCCAGAGCCCAGGTTCCAGCCTGCCAACTCATGGGACCAGCTAGTGATGTGGGGCAGTGGTGCAGGCCAGTCCCCAGGGAAATGGTGCAGAGAACCCCTGACCATCAGAAGGAAGGCTGGCAGCCAGCAGGGCCACATCCACATGGGAGAGACAGCACAAGGCCAGCTCTGGGGCTCAGTCACTGACAGCTGCTGCCCACAATGAAATGACCTTGTCTTTGTCCCCTGTGATGTTGGACAGAGCCAGATGGGACAGCAGTTCCAATCTGGGTGCTCAGCCACCCTTCCCCCTGGTGTCTCCTTGGCCACTGACCAGAGGCTGCTAGGAAGATTTCTGACCCAGCAGGTTCGTGCCACAGCAGACCAGTGTCTGTGCAGGGATGCTGGAGAGGAGCCCATGCTCACAGACATTGCAGGACAGGCAAAGGCCTCATAAGACTCCCTTGGTAGAGGATCTACTGCATGAGGCACTTTGGCCAACTATTCACATAGGTACCCTGCTGCCCAGTAAGAAGTACTAATTATTTCCATTCTGCAAAAGAGAAAACAAGGAAACAGAGAGGTGAGCTGGCTTACCAGCATCACATAGCAGGAGAAGCCAGCTGGGATTCCAGATCAAATCTCCCAACCCTAGGAACCAAGCAAACCATCAACCGGCATCCTGGTGGCCTTGGGAATACCATGCAGGTCCTGTGCCGAGCCTGGCACTCAGCTTGAGCCACACTCCTCCTTCCAAGCTGAGCTCCCTTCCTCCCACTCTAAGGCTCCATCAGCACCTCCTGCTCTAGGAAGCCCCCTTGGCTTCCCCTGACTTGGTGCCCCCTGTTGGCTCCCACACAGTCTAAACCCCAGAGGGGTCTAAATTCCAGAGATGTGACCGGTTCAGGAAATGGCCCTCAATGTTCCAGGAGACAGAATGCCTGGTGCATAGTAGATCTTCAATAAATATTTGTGGAGTAAATGGCTGACCAAAGACGTCACCCTACCCCAAGAGCTCACAAGCCACAGCCTTCCCTGGGGTAAGGACTGCTCTCTGGGCCTTGGCCACTGCTCAGGGTGTGATGGGTCCCCAGAGCCCGGCAGCCTGTGGCATTTTTTTCCTGTCCACTCATCAGGATTCAGGCTCAGCCCCTGGCATGCTTGGGCTACCCAGAGGCCACAGGCCCTGGTGCTAAGTTTAGTAACTGCTGAATGTCCCCGTGAAATTCCAGACAGAGCTGGGGGCTGGTGACACATTTCCCAGGCCTCCTTGGGGTCTCCTCTGGACCTCCCACCCAGAGTGTGAGGGGTGCAAGAGGCCATCCAGTAAACAGCCTGAAGGGCTGGGGTCCCACCTCAGGATCTGAGCCACTGGCCACAGAACTGGATGGGCGCCTCAGCTTCTACATCACAGCGTGGAACTACCTTTAAAAGTCTCCTTTATCCCTGGAAATGCATGGAAATACCCACTATCCACACCCAGGATCAAGCTTCCCTGCTTAGAAGGAGGACCTCTGAGGGCCTGTCTATAGTATCCTAGCTCCACCACTGGGACTCAGGCTCACCCATCTCCTGCTTCTAAGACCCCAGCTCTCTCCTTGTTCATAGTCCCTCCAGATTTCCAGTCTACTATGTCCCTCCTCCATAGATGAACCAAAGACTTTTAAACAGGACTGAACATGGGAGAGTGTCTCAGATGGAGAGAAAGGACTCTGCTGTGAAGGCAGCAAAGATGGTCTTAAAGGACCTTAAGTTGTTGATTGGTGATAAGCTTGTGGTCCTTTAAGAACTTCAGATTTCATTCACGAGACCATGTTCCTGAGGTCTCTCCCACCCTGCATTTGACAACAGGTTCCAATCAATTTCTCCTTCACTTGGCAGAAACTGTCCACAGCTCATCTCTCAGGCAGCTGCTGGTCTCATTGCTGGACTGCCAAAACACTAAGAGTGAGGGGTAGAGGAGGTGTCTCCCCAGCACTGAGCACAGGATTTACACTGAGGATGCCAAATATGAAACATGTATACAAAAGAGGAGCTAGCTGTGGTACTCATACCAGTGACCCAGCATGTAGGAGACTGAGGCAGGAAAATTGGCACAAGTTCAAAGTCAGTCTGAGGTCTAGGCTGGCCTGGGCTACAGAGTGAGACTGTGTCAGAAGAGAGAAAGAGAGAGAGAGAGATAAAGAATAAAATTAAAAGGGGTAAGAAAGTACTTTTAACAAATTATAAGGCAGTACATTAACAAATGATGAAACAATGAATTATAGAGGTGTTTTACACACACACACACACACACTCACTTACTCACTCACTGGGGCATACCTGTAATCCCAGCACTTAGGAGTTCAAAGCCAGTCTGGGCTACAAAACCATACTTTAAAATTGTGAGGAGGAAGAGACAGCTCAATAGTTAAGAGCACTTTTCTTCCAGAGGACCCAAGTTTAGCTTCCAGCATCAGGCAACTCACAACTGCCTGTAATTCCAGCTCCAGGACATCTGATGCCTTCTTCTGGCCTCCATGGGCATACACACACACAAGGCATACACACACACACACACACACACACACACACACACACATCCATAAATAAAAATTAAAAATTAAAAAATAGGGGGATGAGAAGCACATAGAACACCAGACAGGACTC
>NW_008357033.1:8381289-8382664 GCF_000622305.1 Nannospalax galili | reverse complement strand
TCTTAGGTTGCTTATCAGTAAAAGTCTCTCTTACCCGTCTTTGGCTGACCGGTTCAGCTCTCAAGGGGACAACTGGTCACGTCGTCATAAGGCCTGGCAGGCTCAAAGGGGTCGTCTCGATCTTCGAGCTCCAGCCTGTGATAATGCACTTGAATAGGTTTAGCTGCCAGATCATTAATCTGACTCTTATGAAGGTTGTGATCCTTTTGAAGGCCCAGGGGCCGAAGGATATTACAGCCAGGATGGCTAGGAGGGGCCCCAATATGGTGGGCAAGAGGGTTGAAACCCAAGGTGATGTGGAAAACCAATTTTTATACCAACTATCCTGTTGATCCCTTTCCCTTTTGCGCCACTCCAGCCCCTCCCTCAAGATCTTTATGTTATCTTTTACAGTACCAGTCTTATCTAGGTAAAAACAGCATTCCTCTTTAAGAGCCGTACAAAGTACCCCCCTGCAAGTAAGGGGACAAACAGTGTACAGCATGGAAGGGCATTACATAAATGATTAGAACAACAGTGCACAAAGCATGTGGAACAATTAATGAATCACGGAGAGAATCACAGCATCACAGGCAAAGTCAAGAGAGGAGAACAGTGGGTGCCAGGCGGTGGAAACAGTCCATAGGAAACGCGAACAGAGTTCAAAAAACCAGTCCAAAAAAATTGGGAACACAGAATGCGATGATGGATGGTGTAGTGATGGCACAGGTGGCATAGAGTCTGGAGATGTCGCAAAGCAAACGAGGCATTTAGGTACCCAACGTGCATTGTCAGCATTCTGCGGAAAAAACATAAACATGCCCTCTCCCCCAAATGATGATAAGGGAGGATGTCACAATTTATCAGGTGTAGAGTGACCTAAAGGTGAAAACAAAGAGGGCAAGAGGGAACACATGGTAAAATGGACAGTTAGTTTGGTAGCAGTGACTGGAAACTGCCAGGAGCATAATTTATAGTGCCTTGACCCTATTGAGCAAAAGAGGTACGTATATACCAAGCAGGTGTCCAAGGTAAATACAAGAAACAAAACGACAAGAGAGGGAGGACACACACCTTAGTTTTAGAACATTTAAGAGTAACACAAACATGGGTTGTCTAAAACACATCCATGGAACAATAAGGTGACAACAGGTAACCATGGAGACACAAACATACCATTTAAAATGAGACAAACAAGGCAAAAATAATTTATAACTAATATCAGTAACCTAATTTTGTAAGTTTTGTAGTGTGTTAATGTTTTATTTTTGACATCTATTGTAAACTCATGGAACCTGGAAGAGAGCAAAATAGAGTTGTAGCTCCTGTCACAAACTACCTATTGCTCTAAGACTCATCATAAGCAGCTCCTGCCACAAGCCACCAGTTTAGAGTA
>NW_008357033.1:8377889-8379950 GCF_000622305.1 Nannospalax galili | reverse complement strand
TTAAATCAGTCTTTTTTCTATAAGGCCTAATGGCTGCCTGGCAGGCAGGATTAGCATTCTCATAAGCCAACTGTTTCACATACTCTAGCCCTGCATCAACATTCCCAAATATTCTCCCTGCTGTAGTCATTAATTGATGGACAAAGTCTGCAAATGGTTCATGAGACCCCTGTTTGACTAAAGTGAGAGAGGCTCCCAGGTCCCCTTTAACTGGGAGTTTCCTCCATGCTTTAGTGGTGGCAGTCTGAATTTGTGAGTAAAGTCCTGGGTCATACTGCATTTGTCCTTCATTAGTCCCATGCTGACCTTCACCTATTAACATATCAAAATCCCATCCATTTCCAGTTTGTTGATTTTTTTTCTAGCTGTTTCTTTACAGTTGTTATAATACTGATTTCTATAGCAAATAATCACCCCCACTAAGGACTGCCTTTACCAGAGTATTCCAATCAATAGGAGTTAGCCATTTTTCAGCCTCCCCTTCCACAAGAGCCAAGGTATATGGAGCTTTAGCCCCATACTGCAACACAGCAGCCTTTAATTCTTTGATTATTTGGAATTCATGTCCTTTATGATGTCTCCATGTCTGCCTCTGGTCATCAACTGTTTCTGTTATGGGGAAAGCCTCCATGTAGGAGGAAAATCTATCAGGGTCATTAAAATTTTCTTTATATGAATGGAGGCCAGGCCCTCCAGGGAATGGACGGGCTCTTTCTCTATCTGCCCTTCCTTTATCTACAACAGCCTCAGTACCTCTACCTAGTTTAAGCTTTTGTAATTTAAGCATCAGCACCTGACACATCTCTTCTTGTTTAATTTGTTTGAGTACCAATGACTGATGCATCTCCTCCCACCTAATTTCCTCCTGTAACTGTTCTGTCCCCTTGATTCTGATCTAGGATCTACCGCTGCCATAACAGTTGGAACAGATGGTACATTGTAAGAAGGAGGGTGGTCACCTTCTTGTTTTTTATGGTCTTTTGGCAACTCAGCCTCAGTTTTATAAATCAATTCCTCCTTCTCAGGCTCTGAGCTATCTGTATCTGAGGCTGGACAGGCAGCTTTTGCCAAAAGAGGATAAATACAAATATATTCTTTTTCAGACTTGTGAGCATTCTCTTTATATCTGTCCTCTCTAACTGACTCAGAGGATCTCTTTTTTATTTTTTTTAAATTTACAGAAAAACCCTTATTTTCACTATCAAAAGCAATTAATGGCAGATGTCTTATAAAATCAAAGAAATGGAATAAATCCTCAGTTGTAACCTTTACTCCTCTTGCCTGTAGCGCTTCTCTTAACTGCATCACATACTTTTGATGCTGACTTAATTCTTGCCCCATGATTGACAACCAACTTACCTGTTGGCTCGGTCACAGCAGGCTACCGCGACGTCTCTGAACTATTTGAGCGGGTGTGCACCCCTTCTTTTTTCGTCGTGTCCCTCATGTGGTCCCCAGTATCCAAGCCACGTTGGGCGCCACTCTGCCCCGGCCTGCGGGGTCTGCAAGGGGGTACCTGGATTGGGGAGTGGGGATGTGGATGAGGCAAGGGGCAAGAGAAATGGAGACAAGACAGTGCTCTGATCAAGTCTCGTTTATTAAAGCACAAGCATACAGTTAAATAAGAAATACAGACTGGACTGAATCATATCAGCCAGATAGCAAAGACCCAGGTGCACTCCAAGGGAGGAATCCACTGAGAGCAAGGCAGTTACTGGAAAAGAAAACAAGACCGCAGGCAAAGGCCGCGGGCTCCATCCCGTGCCTACGAGAGTCTACTGATCAACAGAAAACAGGGCTATTTACAATAACTAGAGCAAGGCCGCGGGCTACCAGCCCCGGCTATGAGCCAAGGTTGTGGGCTCTGCTTGCCTGCCAAAGTTTTCGGGCCAAGGCTGCGGGCAGAATGGAAAATAGCCAGCTGAGGCCTGTCAACAGTTGTGAAGAAGTGGTTAAGACTCAGTCTCCCAATATGCTGAGACGGCTCCCAACATTGCACAACATGGGTGCACTCACATACATGCAGGCAATACACTCATACACATAAAATAAAAATAATAA
>NW_008357033.1:8375243-8376368 GCF_000622305.1 Nannospalax galili | reverse complement strand
CATTCTAAATGGAGAAAACTTGGAAGCATTCCCATTGAAATCAGGAACCAGGCTGTGGAAACCTAAAGGCCCCACCTTGCATAGGTCCGAAAGGAAGTTACTGGGGGCAAGGCCTGGCTTGCTTTGAAAGTCTGAAGAATACTTCCGCACTGCTGAGGAGTGCATGATCAGCGCGTGACCATCCTTAAGATACATCCTTGGGGGGGAGGGGGGATTTCCAGGTGCCTTTATAAGCTTTGGAACACCTGCAATAAATGAGTCCCTGCTTGACTAGACTCCCCATTGTGCATGAGTGTCCCCGTACTGGGGGCGGCGTGGGCTGGCGAACCGTGCTTACTCATCCCCAATCATCACTGCCCAGGGGTCGCTGGTTTGAACCCTGGGCACCAGGCAAGGCTGTCCACTATCTCCACTCCTCTTTAACGAAGTGCTTGAAATTCTCCCAAGAGCAATAAGACAAGAGAAGGAAATTAAAGGAGTAATAATTGGAAAAGAAGAGATCAAATTATCCCTTTTTGCAGATGACATATTATACATAAGGGATGCCAAAAATTCCACCAGAAAACTCCAAGAAATTATTAACACGTTCAGTAAAGTGACAAAATTAATCTACAAAAATCTGTAGCCTTTCTATATACCAATAACAAGCAATCAGAGAAAGAGTACATGGAAACACTCCCTTTCACAATAGCTGAAAAAAAATTAAAAAGAATAAGCCTGAACAAAGACATTAAAGACCTCTACTGTGGGAGACAGGCTTGCGCCTAGGGTGAAAGTATTATTAATAGACATACAGCAGGCCCAAGGCAACGACCCAACTGCTGGAGCCACAAGGAATGCCTTGTGACATTTGTTCCCATTGGCAGTTTGTGAGACTGATGCCTAGAGTGTACCACTCCCTAATCACCACCCTTGGAATCCATATTGCAACATTTAGATATTGCAACAGTCAGGGTCACGTGGTTTCCAGGAATCCAGGCTCTGTAATCTGAAACCAAATATGCTAATGAGGCATCCTACCCACTATTCTGTGATAAGACGCTAAACCTGTTATGCTAATGAGGTATCCTACTTGCTGTGCTGTGATTAGACCACTACCCCTATATAAGCTTGTGCCTTCCTGCA
>NW_008357033.1:8372647-8374721 GCF_000622305.1 Nannospalax galili | reverse complement strand
AAGATGTTCAACATCACTAATAATCAGGGAAATGCAAATTAAAACCACTTTAAGATTTCACAATACCACAGTCAAACTGGCTAAGATCAAGAAAACAAATGATGCCAAGTGTTGGAAAGGATGTGGGGAAAGGGGAATGTTCATCCCCTGCTGGTGGGGATGCAAACTGGTTCAACCCCTATGGAAACCAGTGAGGAGAACTCTTAAAACACTACAAATGAACCTACCATTTGACCCAGTTATACCATTCCTTGGCATATGCCCAAAGTACTCATTCTATTGCAGGCACACTTCTACATCCATGTTTGTTGCTGCTCTTTTCACAATAGCTAAGAGATGGAAGCAACCCAAGTGTCCTTCAACTGACGAGTGGATAATGAAAATGTGTTTCATTTATTTGATGGTGTTTTACTCAGCAGTAAAGAAAGATGAAATCATGAAATTTGCAGGTAAATGGATGGAACTAGAAACTGTTATACTAAGTGAAGTAACACAGACTCAGAAAAAAACAAAACAAAACAAAACAAAAAACGACATATGTTCTCCCTTATATGTGGATCCTAGCACCAAATCCTGATCAATGATTATGTATCCAGACATAACTACAGGAACCATGATAGTGAAAATGAACCAAGGAGGTAACAGAAAAGAAAGAATCTGAAAGAGAACAGTAGGAAACAGGTGTTAATAAGGGAGATGTGAATAAAAATGAGGTTATTTTAAGGGGGGGAAGGTTATACAAGGAACCTGGGGAATAAAGGGAAAGAAGGCACTCAAGAGAGGTGGGACCATCGGAGAAGGGTATTATTAAGGAAGAAATAGGAAAAATGGGGGCACCTTAAGTGGGGAAACCATGTTGGGTTAGACAATGCAAGAGATAAATAATGCCTAGCTAGTTTTTAAAAAACAGAGGGAATCATATTAGTCCAACAACCTACTGACAAATTATACATACAACTAGATGAAAGAATATAATATACATCTAGGCAAGGTTTGTCTGAGAGTGTTTGGTCTTTGCCCAAGCTTTATCTACATGACACACAGTAATTAAAAATGCCAGACTGGTGGAACTAACCTTCTTGGATGTTTGACAGCCATACTATGATGCCTATACTAATTTGGTCAGAGGGACATAAAGGACAGTTTTTGCTCTTTTTCTTCCTAGATCGACTAAGTTCCAGGGGACTGTAAGCATCTCTCAAAAATGTCCTATAACTGTGGTTAGTCACCTATTCTCTTGATCAAGGAGGCCATGGAGACCCCACCAGATGGACCTGAACCAGTGTCCAGTCTACAAAGAGGAGGGTCAACACAGAGGAAACATTTTCTCCATGCTTCCAAGCTAAGCCAGCCATGGTAGAGCAGGACCTTTGACTTATCTTCACATAGATGGAACTGGTAAAAGAAAGGAGCCAGGGCCTCCTCCCAAGCCCATGTTACCCCTGAGGAACAAATCCTCAAATGACCTTAGGAGTGAAAACAAATTGGTTTATTTGGGCCAATTGTAGGGTCTTAAGCACCCAAAAGGAAAGTACAACCAAAGATTAATGAGGTCAATGTATTTTTTAAAATATTTTATTATTTTTATTTTATGTGTATGAGTGTATTGCCTGCATGTATGTGAGTGTACCCGTGTCATGCGGTGCCACAGGCTACATAACAAGCAACAATGCCAGATGGGAGAGACCTTTTTTTGAGTTGTGGGCCAGGTTGGCCAAAGGGACTCCTAGATAGTAACCCAGCATAGAACTGGGAAAATGAACAGCAGACCCCAATCTTATCTAAAGGGATATTGACAACTGATTGCTGCTAGACGAGGAACAGCTGGTCTTCCCAAAACAAGGCTCTCTAGATAAGCTGACTGGATTCACCAGATGGACAAGCACTGGGGAATAGCTGGGGGCACTGACAACACAGTGGACAGTAACAGGGATGACAGAGTATATGGGCTCCGGTGGGGGGGAAGGGGAGGTTATGGGAGGGTGCCATTTGGGAAATGAGTATATAGATGAATAAGATTGTTTGGGATGTTCTGTATGATATACACAAAAAAATCAACAATTTTTAAAAAAGG
>NW_008357033.1:8362177-8371546 GCF_000622305.1 Nannospalax galili | reverse complement strand
AATATGGGCAGTGTTGGAGGGGAGGGAGTGGGCATGGATTTGATCAAAACACCTTATATGTATGTATGAAATTCTCAATAAAGTTTCTTTTAAAAGTTAAAAAAAAATGTCCTGTCCCTTGATCAGGACATGACAGATAAAGGGTTGTGCAGGCATGCCTTTTAAATGGAAATAAAAGATGTGATCTGTAAAGAAAAAAAAACCACTGAAGGAACCTGCACTGAAAATTTTTGAAATGCTAAAAAGGTATAAAATACAAAAAAGGAAGAATAAAGCAGAGAACAAATTACAGTCTGATGCCCTGGGATTCAGTGTCTGGACTGGGTGGGGATGCCAGTGAGGAGAAGCCACAAGGAGGTATCCCCAGCCCTGTTCCCTGACCGTGGTTAGCAGAGAACATAGACTGGGCTGCCAGAGCTCTGGGTTCATGAAAGGAGCCAGAAACCCAGATTTCACATGAAACCTGATCCTGAAATATCTTCAGCGATTTCAGGTTTTTTTAAAACACTGTCTAGACAAGGGCATTTGTGGACTGAGCCCAAGCTATTTTATTACATTTATTATTATTTTTTAAATTCAACTCAATTTAGTAGCTGCTGATATAGCTCAGTGGCAGAGTACAAGCTCAGCATGAAG
This sequence comes from Nannospalax galili, assembly GCF_000622305.1. Classification (NCBI taxonomy): domain Eukaryota; kingdom Metazoa; phylum Chordata; class Mammalia; order Rodentia; family Spalacidae; genus Nannospalax; species Nannospalax galili. Next base: position 8,370,910 of record NW_008357033.1, on the reverse strand, counting down.
AAGGCCATGGGTTCAATTCTCACCCCATCCCAAAAATAAGAAGCATGGAAAATTTAATTCAGCTTATATCAGTTAGGACAGAGCAGGACTCTGCTCAGAGACCTCAGTTCACGGTGTGGAACATGCTTTGTGTCCTATAGAGTGTCTCCTTGTACAAGCCTGCCACTCTTCCAGCTTCGTTATTCATGTAACTCCTGGGAACTTCAGAGTGAGGGAAAGAAGTTGTTTCTCTGGTTCATTGTGAACTGAAGTTTTAGTTCAATCTACAGGAAGTCAGCCCTCGTTCCTCCATGTGCCCCCTGGCAATACCTATGCTTCTCTGGGCATCTGTCAGATGAAGCCGGTCCCTTGCTGAGCCCTGCCTCTGATCTCCACAAACGATAGATACTCTTCACCCAAGGCCCACAGCTGCATCTTCACCACCCTGGCCCTTCCTGCCTCATAGAGTCCTGCCCAGCATTGCACACTCAATCTCACTAGGTACTTAATGGTTACCCATCGCTCAGCTGCTCCCCAACTACCCTTCTCTCTGATCTTCCCATCTTTGCCTGTAGGTCTGACATTCACCCTAGCCCCTGGCAAGGTCTCCCCTGAACCTGTGATCTAAACACAACACCCACCCCAGCTGCCCTCCCTGGGCCTCATTCTTGATGTTCCCAACACCTGCAGTGGTCTCAAGTTTTGGTGGACTTACTGGTTCTCTCTCCCACCCCAGTACCAGCTTCTTAAGGGTCTGCAACCTGGTCCTGACCACCTGTTCTCCATCCCAGGAGAGGCCCTGGAGTCCTCTTGAATGAGCACAAGTGTGTGAAACACCTGCTGTGTGCAGACCCCCATATGGGGGCCACAATGGAATGAGCAACCACAGTCGAGCTTCAGGGGGCTCAGGACCTAGACAGGGAAGCAGAGCTGTCCCAGAGCAATGGTCAAGGACAAGAAATGCTGACTGTGCAGGAAAGACAAGCTGAGTCAGCGGGGCAGTTGCTCACAGCTAGCACTTCTTCCCACTGACGGCCATATGTGACCTGGCAGTGGTCAACCATCTCCCTCCTGGCTAGAGCTTGAGGGCAGGTAAAGTCTGCAAAGTGGGGAAGATTCACAGGCAGATGAGCCCTAGCCACCAAGCATCTGTGTGGCCTTGGGAGTCAGAAAGAAGGAAGGCTTAAAGTCAGGGCCCATCTGCCTGTGTGAGTGCAGCTCTGAGCGATACCTCAGCCTACCCTGGACTCCCTGAGGCCTGATCATCACTGCTTGGGATGCCACCTAACAGGGGTACCATGGCCCCCAACACAGGGTCCTAGTCACAGCAGATACACTCTCCATCAAAACCCGCTTTCTCACCAGGCCCTTTGTGTGGCCTGGGGGGAAGCCCCACTCCCTTCACTGGCTCCTATTCCTTCCTGCTGAGGCTCACCTACCCCATGATGCCACCTGGTTTTGTTTTGTTTTTTGTTTATTTTTGTTTGTTTTTTTTTCAATCTCTTGGTGCTGGGACAGAACTCAGGGCTCACCACATGCTAAGCAAGTACTCTACTGTGATTACCCCTGTTCCCCACCTGGGATTTCAATGTCCTAACTCAGATACCAGAAGATATCCACTGTGGAGTGAAGATGTTGCCCCATACCGATGGGCTTTCCTTGGCCAGGCTGGCTGCTTGCTCCCCCCAAAGCTTTGATACTCAGCCCACACGGAAAGTGTCCATGGCTGCCCTCCCCTCCCCAATGTAAGTGGAAGCCTCACCTCCTCCAGGAAGCCCTTGTGTCTCCTTATCACCACCAACCTCTCTCTCCTGGACTCTACTACTGCTACCTGCTCCCAGCATCAGGGTGTGGAGGTGGGAGGGGCCTCTGAGCTCAGTGCCTCCTCACCCTGTTACCAGGAGCCCAAGTCTAGTGAGGTGAGCTCTTGGAACCTTCCTGGGATTGGAGGTCTGTTGGGGAGACATACTCCTGAGAAGGTAGGGAAAAGACCATACTCCAGAACACCTGCTGTGTGCCCAAGCCAAGAATTCAGAGAAACTAATAACTGTCCAGGTCACAGTCACAGATGGGGAGCCCGGAGCCTACTTTTCACACCCAAGGTCTCAGTGTCATGAAACAAAGCATACTTATGTGTGGGGCCCTGTTCAATCATTTACATGTGCAGGAGTCAGCCTCTCTGATCCTCCCTACTCTGGAAGTGCACCCCCAGTGGAGTGTGCCCCCAGTGTCTTCAGAAGATTCTGGAGGTCTGAGAGGTTAGGGAATAGGTAGCAAGTGACTAGGTTAGAATGAAAGTAACACAGTAACTGTCATAGCAGCTAACACTTGTATGGAGCTTGCTCTGAGCCCAGCACCATCGGAAGAGGGTTGCACAGACCATCTGCTACTACAGATACTCTGTTTTTCTCCCAATTGACAGCTTGGGGAACTGAAGAAGACAGGTTACAACCTTGAGCTAGCCTTGGCATGTCTGTTGGGGGGCGGTCAATGTGCGTGTGTGTGTGTGTGTGTGTGTGTGTGTCTCTGTATATATCTGCATGTCTTTGTATATGTGTGTCTGTGTGTCAATGCATCTGCACATGTGTGTCGGTGTATTTATGTGTGTGTCTGTGTGTGTATATGTGTGTGTCTGTGTCTGTATGTGTCTATGTGTCTGTGTGTGTCTATGTGCCTATGTCTCTGTGTATGTATGAGTGTCTGTGTGTGTGTCTCTATATGTATGTGTGCCTCTGTTATGTGTGTGTGTCTGTGTCTATGTGTGTCTATGACTGTCTGTGTCTCTCTGTGCATGCATGTCTGTGTGTATCTATGTGTGTCTTTGTGTGTCTATGTCTTTGAGTATGTCTATGTCTTACTTCCAATCCTGGACTCTGACAATGTGCTGAGGAGGACCACTCAGACCTGTTCTGGGCTGTGGAGAGCACGGTCACGGCCAGCCTGAGAGGTGGCAAGCCTCTAGTCTTGGAGCATATGCAAACCAAGGAGGTCAGGGATGCTGTGGGGTGGCGAGTAGAGAGGCCTGTGTGTGGCTCTCCCCGCTGTGTAAGGAGAGGCACATGTTACATAATGGTGGAGGCTGGGCTGGTGGGTTCCACCTGGGCACTGCAGGGGAAGCTGGTTCAAAATGTCTCAGCTGTGCAGGGGTTTGGCGTTTGTTAAGTTCTGAATTGTGGGTCTCCATAGGGACTTCTCCTTGGGAAGGCAGTGACCTCCCCTGAGCCAGAGCTAAGTCTGAGTATGCCAAGAAGCTGCCTGGAGCCAGTCAGGCAGAAAACATTGCTCTGATTAGTCTAGAAAGTGCATTCTCTACTCTGTGCCCTGTGCCCCCAATTATCACAGTCCCAATAGGTCTGATCAATTGATGGAGCTGAGGAGTGGGAAGCCTGCTTGCTTTGCTAGAATGGAGTCTGTCACAGGCGCCATGCTTCCTTCTTTGCTTCCTAAGGCATTTGTTTAGCACCTACTGTGTGCCGGGCACACACTACCTTGTGCAGACTGCTGGTGCTCATGTGCGCTCATCGCTGTCCTTCATACAGTTCCCAGGCTGGGGGTCACCTCCTTTCTCCCAATCAATGTGTTGGAGACACGAACTCTGGCAGTACTGGGTGTGAATCCTGAGAGCACCCTTGCATACTATATGACCTCTGGCAAGCTGCCTTGCACTCGGTAAAATGACCTCTGACACCCAGTCTGTGCAGGATGTGTCTGTGGCAGCTTCCTGGAGTGGAAGCCTCACCTCCTCCAGGAAGCCCTCCGGTCTCATCACAACTGGCCTCTCCCTCCTGGACTCTGCCGTTGCTTCCTGCTCCCTTGTACTCAGGTGTAGAGGTGAGGGGGGGGGGCTCTGAATTCAAAGCTTCCTTACACTCCTAGCCAGGGGCCGAAATCTGGTGAGGCACTCACAAGGTGAGGGGCATGAGATGAATGTGTGAACATCCCTGCCCTTACCCCAGAGCCATGCAGGATGGGGCTTCATGTTCACAGTGGGAAGAGAGACAGAGGCCTCAGGTTTCAGAAGTCAGGGGTCTGGAGAGATGGCTGAGTGGGCAAGATCACTTGCTCTGCAAGTATTAGGACCTGAGTTCTAATTCCCAACAAATAAAATAAAAAGCTGAGGGTAGCTGCACGGGTCTGTTACCCAAACATTGGGTGTGGAGACAGCCAGTCCCCAGCTTAGCCTAACCTGCAAAGTTCCAGGTCGGTGAGAGACTGTGACTCAAGAAAATAAGGCAGAGATCAACAGAGGATGACACCGCATTGTGCATACACCCCAACACGCATGCAAGGGCTGGAGAGATGACTCAGAGATTGAAGGTGTTTGCCACCAAAACTGAAGATCTGAGTTCAGTTCCCAGAACCCATGGTGGAAAGAGCAAAATAACTCCTGCAAGTTGTCCTCTGACCTCCACAGATGCACCATGGCATGTGCATATACACGTGCACACGTGCATGCACACACACACACACATACACACACAAAATTAAAATGAAAAAAGTTTTAAAGGAAATAACTAAAGAAGGTCTTGCTCATACCATATCCCTCCCTCAAGGCAGTGAGGGCAGGAGCATGGTCCCTAGGGCCCAGTGGGTCAGGTGTTGGAAGCAGACACACTTGTCCTCAACTCATGCTTGGGCCTTGGATACCACTTTGGGCAGGTAAACCTCTCCTGAGCCTCAGTTACTTCATCTGCTCAGCAGGAATAATAAGAAAATGACAGTAAGGACAGCGGCTGTCCTTCCCACCCTCCTGGCTGGGCATCGGGTACAGTGGTCCTGTTAGTCCTATAGCAGGGAGAACCAGGACCTGGACTGGCCCCATGTGCAGGCAGGAAGGCAAAAGCTATTGTCAAGCAGTGTATGTGTGTGCGCAGGTGTGTGTGTGTGTGTATCTGTCAGTATGCATGTGTGTCTATGGGTATGTGCTGTGTGCCTGTGTCTATAGATATGTCTATGTATCTATGTGTGTCTCTGTGTGTGTCTGTATGATGTGACTCTGTATGCATGTGTGTCTGTGTGTCTGTTTATCTCTCTGTGTCATGTATCTGTATGTTTGTGTCTATATATGTACCTGTGTATCTGTGTCTGTATATCTGTGTTTGTGTATTTGTGTGTGTCTATGTATCTGTATGTTTATATCTACATGTATATGTGTGTGTGTGTGTGTGTGTGTGTGTGTGTGTATGTATGTATGTACCCCTTTGTAAGGCATGGAGCTGCCTGTGCTGTCTGGAGATAGGTTGTCAGTATCCAGAGGCAAGCTTGTAAACCTGGCACTGTTGCCCACTTGCCCAGAGAGACAGCAAGGTTTGTTTGATTGTTTCAATTCCAAGTTTAGGGGCTGAAGAGATGGCCTAGTGGTTAAGAGTGCTTCCTGCTCTTCTAGAGAATGAGTTCAGTTTCCAGTACTCAGGTCAGGTGGCTCATAACAGCCTGTGACTCCAGTTCCAGGGGATCCAAAGACCTCTTCTAGACTCCAAAGTCACCGACATACAATGTGTATACCCACATAGACACTCACAGACATAATGTTTTTAAATTTTATGTGCATATTGCCTGCATGTATATAAGTGCATTCATGTCATGCAATGCCCACAGAGGTCAGAAGAGGGCATTGGATCCTCTGGGACTGGAGTTACAGACGGTTGTTAGCCAACATGAGGGTGCTGGGAACCGAACCCAGGTCATCTGTAAGAGCAGCCAGCGCTCTTAACTGCTGAGCCATCTCTTCAGTCCCACCCTCAGACACATAATTTAAAATAAAAATAAAATCTTAATTTTTTTTCAATTTTTTATTTATTGGGAGAGGGTACACAGACGCCATGACATATGTGTGCTGATTAAAGGACAACTTGAAAGAGTCTGCTCTCCCTTTCTACCATGTGGATTCCCTGTTTTGAACTCAGGTCATCAGACTTGGTGGCAGGCACCTTTACCTGCTGAGCCATCAAGCTATCCCTGTTTTTGTTTATTTTTGTTTTTGCGGCAAGTAAGTTAGGCTAGCCTTGAATGCCTGATCCTCCAGTCCTTTAATTTTTATTTATGCATGTGGGTGTGTGTCTACTTCTTTGTAGATACACTCTGGAATTAGAGTTAGAGGCATTTGTGAGCTGCCATGTGGGTCCTGGAAACTGAACCCAGGTCCTTTGCAAGAGCAGCAAGTGCTCTTAACTGTAGAGCCATCTCTGCAGCCCCTTTCTCCTTATTTTTTCATACAGGGTCTCTCACTGAACCTGGTGCTCAATGATTTGGCCAGACCAGCTGGCCAGCAAGCCCCAGGGATCCTGCTGTCTCTGCTTCCCATGTGCTGGGATTGTAGTTGTGGGCAACCTGGCTCTTAACATGGGTCCTGCAGTCTTCGTGCTTGGGCAGCAAACAGGACGGGGCCGTCTCCCAGCTATCTTTCAGGGAAAGTTCTTTCAGGGAGGGGACAGGACGTATCGTTCTCATAACTAGCATGCCACCTGGTACTTAATCAATGCTTAATAAATGTTCCATGGCTGAACCAAACAATGAGCAAACCAGAAGAGGTGGGTTAGTGTCTGCGGTGTGAACAACATCGAAGATGTAGGAGGCTTTGGTGAGTCCTGAGGACCTGCGTAGGAACTGGACAGCACAGGGTGGAAGAGGGCTCAGTGCCTGGCTGAGGAGGAGGTGGGTGAATTCACAGGAAGCACCAAGGAGGGGGCCTGTCCAACAGGCCTTCTGCTCACTTATTCACTCTTAGTTTTGAAAGATGCTTGGGGCTGGTGTGTGGTTCAGTAGCAGAGCTCGTGCCCAGCTGTGTGAGGCCCCGAGTTCCAAACAATCTTTATTGAAATATAAGCATGTGTCCTAAAAGGTACCCACTTAAAATGTACAACTCGGGACTGGAGAGGTGGCTCAACACTTAAGAGCACTAGCTGCTCTTGCAGAGGACCTGAGTTTGATTCCCAGCACCCACATGGTGGCTAACAACCATCTATAAATTCAGTTTCAGGAGATCCAACACCCTCTTCTGGCCTCTAAGCGTACTGTACACACATGGTACACTCACATACATACATTCAGGCAAACACACATATAAAAAAATAAATCCTTTAGATGTAGAATTCTCTGGGTTTAAAAAAAAAAGAATACTCAGAGATGTGCAACTATCACCATTGTCTAATTTTATCACCTCCTAAAGAGACCTGAATGGCAAACAACTCCATTCTACTCTCCAGCTCTAGGCTAACCCCACTCTGTTTTCTGTCTCTTTGGATTTGCCTGTCTGGGCATTTCATATAAATCAGTCACAGCTGGACACAGTGGTTCACACCTGGAATCATAGCACTTGAGAGGGCAGGAGGACATGGCAGCACCATGTCAAAGCTAGGCTGTACACACTTGCAATCCCAGCACTTCGGAGGCAGAGACAGCAGGATCTTTAAGGCTTGCTGGCCAGCTGGTCTAGCCAAATCATTGAGCACCAGGCTCAACGAGAGATCCTGGTTCAAAAACTAAGGAGAAGGGGGCTGCAGAGATGGCTCAGTGATTAAGAGCACCCGTGGCTCTTGCAGAAGAATGGGATTCACTTCCCAGAACCCACAGGACAGCTCAAAAATGCCTGTAACTCCAATTTCAGGAGATCTGATGCCCAATTCTAGCCTTTGAGGCACCTGCACATACATAATGTATATAGAGAGAAGCATATGTATACACATAAATAAAAAACTAGGGGGCTGGAGAGATGGCTCAGGGGTTAAGAACACTGACTGCTTTTGCAGAGGACCTAGGTTCAATTCCCAGCACCCACATAGCAGCTAATAACCATCTGTAACTCCAGAGGATCTGACACCCTCCTCTGACTTCCATGGGCATTGCATGACACTTACATACATGCAGGCAATACACTCATAAACATAAAATAAAAATAATTAAAAAATACTTTTTTAATCAAATAAAAATAGGAAAGCAATTGAGGAAGATACTAGATCTTGATCTCTGACCTACACACACACACACACACACACACACACACACACACACACACACAGATACACATGTCCTCATACACTGGAACACACACACATACACCACACACATGCCACAAGCACATGTATACCATACACATGCACCACACACACTCATAACATGCATACATAACACATACACACACACACACACACACACACACACACCACATACAAACCACACACACAGAGAGCAATTGTTGAGCATCCAGCACATGCTGGGCTTGTGCTTAGAGCTGGGAAATAGCAGAGCTGTGATTTGGGGCCCCAGACCACAGCTGCTGTGCTGGGTTCAGGCCTCAGACCTACTACTGGCCAGTTGTGTGACCTTGGAGCCCCTTCCCTCTCTCTGCCATGAGAGTTAAAAGTAGAGTCTATGGGACTGGAGAGATGATTCAGGGATTAAGAGCTCTGGCTGCTCTTGCAGAGAACCCCAGTTCAGTTCTAAGCACTCACATGAACGTTAACAACAGTTCATAACTCCAGTTCCAAGAGATCCAATGCCCTCTTCTGGCCTCCACAGGCATTGCACACATGTGGTGCACTTACATACATGCAGCAAAACACTCATACACGTAAAATAAAATAAAGAAATTTTGTTGCTGCTCTTTTCACAATAGCTAAGAGATGGAAGCAACCTAGGTGTCCCTCAATTGATGAGTGGATAATGAAAATGTGGTTCATATATACGATGGAGTTTTACTCAGCAGTAAAGAAAGATGAAATCATGAAATTTGCAGGTAAATGGATGGAACTAGAA
>NW_008357033.1:8350077-8361195 GCF_000622305.1 Nannospalax galili | reverse complement strand
GATTTGGAGAGTCAGATGTTTTTAGTTATTTTAAATTTTTAATTCACTCCTATTTTCCTACTCTGCACAAGCTGTAAAACCTATCTTGACCTTATTTTCCTTATATATCATAGTTAACCTAAGAAAAATATATTGTTTAAATTCATGAAGCATTCTCAAATGTGTTATACAATTCTGAATTTTGAAACAGAGATTTTCAACTGTGCATTTCAAGGTCATTTTCTTGTTTTATTTACTCAATATACTATATATTACATAATGGAAAGGAGAATACTTTAATACATCACTGTTTAACAAAATCAAGTTTAATGACAGTCCTTGCTGTGAATACAGGTCTCCTATAAACACCAGAGAATAGCAATTATACGTAACATTGCTATATAGCATTTATTTATATAGCATTAATTGTTTATTAATACAGCACTCATTATTTATTAATCTATTTAGATTTGAGATGGATATTATCTATGTAACTAATTATAACTAATGATTTAAAATTTTTAATTACATAAGTAGAAACTATATATGCAGTGTATCATTTACTTTTCTGTGGTTATGGTAAAACACTATGGCTAAGGGAATTTATAAAAGAAAGAGTTTATATGGGCTTACATATCCAGGAGAATTAGAAACATCATGAGTGGGAGATACAGTGGCAGGAGGAGACCAACACAGGAACAGAAAGGAGAGGTGCACATCTTCAGGCAGACACAGGAAGCCAAGAGTGACTGGATATCCAGCAAGGCTTATTAACTCTCTAAACCTGCCCCAACACTTGCTTCCTCCAGCATGTTCACACCGTCTATGACCTCTCAAAATGGTGCTACCAATTGGGGACAAAATGTTCAAAAATTTGGAGTGTATGGGGGATATTCTCATTCAAGCCATCACATTCACTTTTCAAATATCTAGTAAGAATCTCAACATCATTCAAAATTATTCAGGTGGCATTTGTAGACTACTTTTCACCAATAAAATTATATATTTGGCCCTTAGGGATTTAACTCAGTGGTAAAGAACTGATTATTAAGTATAAAGTTTAGATTTAAGTCTTCAGCTCCAGAAAAGTGGCTACCTATTCTGATAAACATGACAAAAAATAAAGATGTTATTTTTTTATAACAGGGTAGCTAAAACATTTTTGTGTTATATAAAAACTTCATATATTCAGCAAAATTTCTAGAAAAATGGAAAAAGTTTAAATTTGTCTCTCTTTTGTTAACTTGAAAATTTGTTTGATACCTAAAGTTAAAAATATAAACAATTTGATAATCAGAAAAAAAATAAAAATAAATAAAGAAATTAATTGAAGTGTGTGTGCAAGGATAGTGTGCAAGCTAAATGAGTCCATCCAAGTTTGGTGTCCCCCGCAAAGTCGGTGGTCTCACCTGCACCAAGGGCTTCCAGCCTGAAGGAGATGCTGAGCTCCCAGATGCTGGGCAGGGAAGGGCCTGCAGCCTAGGTGGAGGCCAGGGCAGAGCCATCCCAGAGAGGATGCACAGAAAGACCTAGGGAAGATGAGAGCTCTGCTGGTTTCTGCAGCGCTCCTGGTTCCCTGTCCCAGCCCTGTGCCTGCTTTGGGGGGCAGCAGCCATGGCCTCTTCTACCAGGACCCATATCCTTCTCAGAGCCTGGGCATCAGAAGAGGCCTGTGCAGTCAGCACAGGGCACAGAGCCAGTGGCAGTGGTAGTGGCAGAGAAGGGCAGGGATGGAGCAGGTGCCAGCTGCTAAGCGGCTGGTTGGGCAGAACTCTCACTGTTAGGTGGTTTGCCTTCCATCCTCACTACTGCCTATTGTTCTAAGGTTCACAGCACAGTTGCTTCCCTGAACTCCATCCCTAGGCACCAAGCAGGTGGGTGAGGGGGGCAGTGGCTGGTCAGGCAGGAGCTTTGGGTTAGGGGTAGCAAGGTTTGTGTCACTCTTTCCGAGAGCCCCAGGGATTCCCTTTCTTCCCCCAGCCACAGATATCCTCTCTGAAAAGTGGGAGCACCAAGCCACCCAGCCTGTGACCTAAGGAGCAAATGGACAGTGCTAAGAATCATGGACAATCCAGGCTGGACACCACAGCTGTGAGGCCTAGGACAAAGCCTTCTGCTCTCTGGGTCTTGGGTCACAGATGAGGAAATTCAATTTCTCCATCACCCTCGCCTGGGGCTTATTTTTCTTTCTTTCTTTGCAGTGCTGGAGTGGAACTCAGGAGTTCATGCATGCCGAGCAAGGGCTCTACCACTGAGTCACACCCCAGATTGGCATCTGGGGTTCTTTGAAAATGTGTCCCTGTGCTTCAAATGTGGGGAGTTCCTAAGATAGTTCAGGGGTGAAACTCACATGCTAAGTAAGTATAGCTGCCAGATGAACAAATCAAAATAAATAATTCTCACTTCTTCTGAAATTTCAGACACAGCAGAAACTTTCCTAGCATAAATATACCCCAGGTGATACTTGGGATATACTTATGCTCAAAGTTTCCCTCCTTGTATATCTGAAATTCCAGTTGGATGGGGTCTCTGTTTGACCCTGTAGCCCTGACAGAGCAGTTGCAATGTTTGCCATAAGACATTGTTCTCAACAGGAAACCACACCTCCCCACAAGGAGCCTGGCACTTTGGGGTGGGTTTGGGGAAGTCAGGGGGAATTGGAGACCTCGCCAGCATCCTACTGCTTTTTTTTGAAACTCAGCCTTGAAATTGGCTAAGACCTGGCACTGGCAGCCCTGGGTGCCAAGAGGCATGATGTAAGATCACCCTTTATCTGATGGGTGAGCTCCAAGGGTTGCCCAGAGTCTAAAGCCAGGTGCTGGTGAATGGGGCCTGGCACTCATGGTCTTGACAAGCTCCAGACCTCAAACTTTCTGTGTCACCTCCATCTCATTTGCCACTGCCCCACTATAACCTAACCACAGAAAGTATCCCCAGGCTCAAGGACCCCCTCCTCTGCAACCTGAGGCCAATCCAGCCTGTAGCTCAGATACTCAGGCACCCCAAGGGAAGAAGCCTTGTGCTCTGTCAGACTTGTTTGTTCCCTGCCTTTGAATGGGGGATCAAGTGTTCCTGATTCCTTTAGGCTGGGGAGGGTCTTCACAGTCCTCCAGCCCTACTGGGAGACTCCCTTCTATGCCCTCTGCCCAGCTACACTGTCTGTCACACTCTTCAGTGTGCCCATTCCAGGACAGTGTCATGAAGCACAGGCCAGTGCAGAAGGAAAGCGAGGCTCTGTGAAGGGCAGGATGGGTACTGTCCTGAAAGGAGCTGAAAGTCTGAAATGTGGTTCTGAAGGTAGGCCACTCACCTATCATGCCCTAGGTTTGAACCCCAGCATCACACAAGCCAGGCTTGGTGGCCCACACCTGTCACCCTAGCATTCAGGAGGACCAGAAGTTCAAGGCCTTCCTATACTAATGAGTTTGATACCATCCTGGGATAAATGAGACCCTGTCTCAAAAATAAAAATAAGAAACAGGCATAGTAGTGTATGCCTTTAATCCCAGTACTTGGGAGGCAGAAGCAGGCGGATCTCTGTGAGACTGAGGCCAACCTGGTCTGCATAGTGAGTTCTAGGCCAGGCGGGGCTTTTGGAGAGATCCTGTCTCCAAAAAAACAAAAACAAAAACAAAACAAAAAGAAAGGAACGAAGGAAAGAAGGAGGAAAGAAGAAAAGAAAAAATAAGGGAGGGTAAGACATGAACTACCCCACTCTCCTTGTCTCTCCAGTTCATCACATTATGCACTTGACATTGAATGTCTCAGGCTCGTACATCAAGACATTCATGAAGGACTCTCACAGGGGCCTGGGGCCCTATCCAGCCGTCCTGCATGTTTATATCCATAGGCCACCAGGCTGTCTGTCTCAACAGATACCTGACAAGGTGTCTTTCCCTGGAGGGGGTTAGCAGGGGACATTTGGCATCCTGCCAGCCCACTGTGGACAGGGGACCCAGGACCAGGTGCCAAACTTGCTGCTTGGACTGGGCACACAAGCTAGGTTTCTTGGCCTTCTGCCAGGATGACCCCCCAAATGCTTTTATTGCTGCCAGCACAGGGCAAGGACAACCTCCACTTCTCCTTTCTCTGGCCTTTTAATATTAGCCCAGATCCCTAGCAGAAGGCAGCAGAGGTCACTGGATGGGGACCTGGGGATCCAGAGCATGGGCAAGACTTCAAGTGCCCAACATCCCATAAGATGTTGTTTATAAAACAGAGTCAAAGACAAGACTTTCATGGATTTCAATCCAGCTTTTTCCTGCTGCCTTCTGCTTCCTGGCTGCCACCATGCTGTCCCTCTACTTGGAATGCTCTTCTCCATTCATTCCCCCTCAGCTATCACCTCCTCTAGGAAGCCTCTGGGATTACACAGCCTGAGTCACCCCTTCCAGATCACGACCCTCACACCTGAGACCCCCATCCTGGTTTGTGAATTTCTTTGTCTTCTTTAGGGTCACTCTTGTCTCCCGACCAGACTGGAGGTATTACAGTATAGACTCTGGAAGGAGTTATTAGCACTATGACTGATCCAAGGAGGCAAGGATAATTGTTCCAGCCCTAGAGACCTCAGGGAGGTGCGGAGAACCCAGTGTCTCCAGAGAAGTTTCCACGGGGTCAAAGGGCTCATGTGAGGTGCTGGAGGGGAGTCAGGGAGAAGGGATATTGAGTTTGGGTCAGATTACCAACAGCCTCAAATGTGGAACTAAAGCATTCTGTGTCCTGGTCAGGCCTAGGTCCTGTGGAGGGGTGATGTGGTTGTGGTTGTTGGGGCTGGGAGAAGACAGAGACAGGGATTCCAGGGGTGGCTTGTAGGAGAACCTAGGTGCAGTGAGGGGAGGGAGGAAGGAGAACAGAATGTTTTAGCACCTGCCCTGGAGCTGGTCCCTCAAGTTTAATCTCTTCCCTAGCATGGGTTAGAATGAGATACTTAAACATCATGTGGCAGCAGAGGGGAGTCCTGTGGGATTAACCAATGCCCCAGGACTTCTTAAGTTGGGGGTGGGGCACTCTATTCTGTGGGCACAACTGAAGCCCATCGAGTCTTCTTTCCTCGCCTGATCCAGGTACAGCCCTGGGTTTGAGACTGCTGTCCTAGGATGGAGCAGGACAGTGATTCTCTGGGTCCAGAGATCAATGTTACCTATCTTCCTGAAACCCTATTGGGACCCTCAAAGAGAGGTCTGGGGGTAGGGCAAAGAGCCCATATATCCCAGGCATGGGACTCTAGCTACTTGATGGGCATGTGTCCTGCCTCAATTTATTCTCCACTTCAGCAGTCTTGAACTGAGCCAGCCCTGGGTTGGACCAGATCTCAGTAGGGCTGTTTGCTGGCTCTTTTGGTTTCGGTTTTTGTACAGAGTCTCACGTAAACCATACTAGCCTCTAACTTGCTATGTATCTGAGAGTGACCTTGAACTTGTGATACCCCTGCCTCCACCTCCCAAGTGCTGGCATTAGATGCATGAGCCTCTGAGTCTGGGTGAGCACCCACACAGACCCTAGTTAGAACTTTTCCTACATCCCCAGGGCTGCTGAGCTGGCTTCTGGGGCTCAGAGCCAAGAACCCTAGAGTCAACCTCCAGCTCTCCTAAACCACAGGCATGTGTGGAGGAAGCACCCCAGGGCCAATCCACCCAGGTATTGATGGCCTGGAGCCAGGCGTGGCAGGAGAGTATTTCCAACTATACAACAGAGATAGGGGCTGAGATACAGCTTAGTATGGGGTGTGCTTGCCCAGCATGCACCAGGCTCTTGATTCTATCCTTGAACGGACAAAAAGAAAGACAAACAAAACTTACAGAGAGCCTGGCCTACTGAGGGTTGACTATCTCTCTAACCCTTCTTCCCCCATGCAAAGCGCCTCAGGCAGGGCTGAGTCATGATGATATTGGGTGTTTTCTTACTAAATTCTTCTCTAAGACTAAGAAAGAACTACTGTGTCAGGAGCCGGGAGCTGTGAATCTGCCCTCATCTCCCCTCTCCAGGGTGAGGGTAGAGGAGCCAGCGTGGGTTGGAAAAGCCAGCTCTAATGACAAACCCAGGCCCAAAAGCTCATCCCGCTGAGAGATGAATGTCTGAGAGACAGAGGGGAGTGCTGAAGACCAAGGATGGAGAAGATTGGGCTGTGCCAAAGAATCAGCTTCCTTTCCAGGGGCTCCAGGGTTAGCTTATCTCTGTTAAGAAGGAATGAAGAGGGAGGCAGAGGGCAGAGATGCAAGGAGAAATATTTATGGCGTTTCTGGGAACAGGCAGGGACCTTCCAGGAATGTGGGTACCACCTCTGTCCCCCCTTGTTGTGATGCAGAGTTTCCCATCATGAAGGCTAGTAGGTGCCTTGAAGGGAACAGAGATGAGGTAAGGCTAGATCGAGTTGCTACCACATTAGAGTTCCATACTAGACATTCTCCAAGGCCCCACATGTCTAGATACAGAGCTGAGGAAGAGGTGACCCAAAAGGTCAAGGTATCAAGGGACAGACAAATCAAGACAGAGAAGGCAGGCCTCCTCACCCCATTGCAACTAAGGCAACCTCCTCATCCCACTGCTACAACAGCAGGTCTTCTCACCTCACTACAGTCTCTCTAGATGTCTATAGGCCACAGGGAAGAGTCAACACTGTCAGGTTCAGAAAAGGAACCTAGGCAACTGTTGCTATAACCCATAGGGCAGAAGTGGTCTCTACTGCAAAGTCTATCCAGCTTGGTGCTATATGACCTCCAGATCAGTGATTGATTGATTGACTGATTAGTTGATTGGTTTTTACTTTTAATTTTACTTATTTTTATTTGTTTTCTTTTTCTTTATTTTTATTTTATGTATATGTTTGTCTGCATGTATGTAACTGCACCATGAACATGCAATGCCTACAGAGGCCAGAAGAGGGCATCATGTCCCCTGGAGCTGGAATTACAGGCAGCTGTGAGCTTCCATGTGGGTTCTAAGAATCTGGGTCCTGTGCAAGAGAAGCCAGTGCTCTTAAACACTGAGCCATCTCTACATCTCTACAGCCCCTCCTTTTTCTCGAGACAGAGTCTCATGTAACCTAGGCTGGCCTCAAATTTGCTTTGTAGCCAAGGATGACCTTGAACTTCTGATCCTCCTGCTCTACCTGCTGAGTGCTAGGATTACAGGAGTGTATCACACAACCAGGCTTATTGTTTGGTTTTTGAGACAAGGGCTCACTCCGTAGCCCAGTTAGCCTAGAACTTGTCTGAAGCTTTCTCCCTTAGTCCCTCAAGTACTGGGATTACAGGTGTGGGCCACCACATACCACTCAAATTAGTGATTTTTAAGCCAACCAAAGGCAAGTGAAGCTGGAGAGATACTGGCGTTTTCCTGGGTAATACTTTCAAGCCATTTCCTTCTCCCCAGATCTCCTCCCTCCAGAGGCAGCTGCTGAGAGGTCTCAGGTTCCTGATTCTCAAAACTTATGCTTGGTATTCAAGGCTCCACGGATTCAGCTCCCCTCTGACCTTACTCCCCAAACTGGGAAGCCCTGTCTACCACTCACTCCTCTTCAACTCCAACTCCCAGCCTTTTGCTTCACTTTCCTTTCACTGGAACATGATTGACACTCCAGCATGCCCAGGAATGGAAGATACCCTGGGGTACAGACATTTCAGTGCTCAGATTAAGGCCATTGAGGACAAATGGAGTCAGCCGGGCACCCTGCCTCAGTCTGCCTGCTCCTGTCAGGTTAGGCCGGGTCAAAGAGTCATTTTCCCCAAGGTCCAGGGTCCCAGAGCCACCCTCCTGGTTACAGAAGCTCTTCTCTGGACCTATTGTCTTGCTTTCTGAAAAAGAACCGGTCTAGGGGAAGATGGGAAAAACTTAGGAGAGCCAGGAGAGCAAGGACTAAGCAGGAAAGGTACTGAGGGTGAGCCCACCCAGAGTCTTCACCTCTGTCCCTTGGGTGGCTCTGAATCCCAGTTTCCCCTACTGCAAAATCAGGCTGAGGCACTGTCCCTTGAGGGGTATCAGTCACTAGTGGGTTGCACTGTGATGAGGTTTACCCAGCAGCTAGCAGAGGCAAGGTCCAGAAGCCTGCCCGATGCTCTGGGCCCTCCCACATGGTCTGACTGTGAGAACCTGGGCCTGACAATGGCCAGATGTCCCCTCCCAGGCACCAAGGCCACCTTAGGGAGTTAAGAGACAGCCACTTAGACTTGTCTCCATGTCTGGGACAGCCAGGAAAAGTCTGTTAGAGCAGGTAAGCTTGAGCTATGTATTAGTGGCTTTTCCGTTGATGTGATAAAATACCATGACCAAAGGCAGCCTAAGGAAGAGTTTATTTTGGCCTGTGGTTTCAGGTGGCTAGATGTCTTTAATGGCAGGGAAGCTGTGGTGGCAGGAGCGGGAAGCTGAGCACACACATCTTTATCCATATGCAGGAAGTAGAGAGTAACTTGGAAGGGGGCCAAGGGCATAAACTCTCAAAGCCTGCCCCCAGTGACTTGCGTCCTCCAGTAGGTCTCCACATCCTAAAGATTCCACAATCTTCCCAAACAGCGCCACCAACTGGGGACCAAGTGTTCAAAGCTGAGACCCAAAGACGGGAAGGAGCCTTGGGTACAAAGGGAAGAACTAATGCAAAGGCCCTGAAGTAGGAAAGAGCTGGTGTGTTAGCCTAGACTGATGGGGCAATGGCAAAGGAGGTTATGAGTCCCTCATAGGCTGTGTCACTTAGACATGTCAGTGGAGCTGACACGAGCCTAACAATGCCTACAGGATCACATGGCAAACTCAAGAATACAAGGCTTGGGGTTAAGTGTGCAAGGTTGGGGGCACAGTACTCCCCGCCACCCTCTGAGCCCCTCAGCTTGTGCTGTTGCTCCTGTGTTCCCAGGCCAGAGGTCTGAGGTGTGGTCTCCAACCAGGACACCCCTCATCTAGGGCAAGGAGCTCCATTCTGACCAGGAGAGGATACGGCACTGGGATGGTACACATGTGGCCCTCTGTGGCTGCAGAGCTAGAGGCTGCAGCCCAGAATAGGGACAGAAGCCAAGGAGCCACAGGAACCACCATATAGGCTATCACATCTTCCATCCTGAGGGCTGGGGTTCAGATGCCAGCATAACAGAACAGCAAGGTCACCGCCTCCAGGGCTGAGTAAGGTGCTTTGTGCACACCCCGCTCCCCTGCCCTTCCCCCACACTTTCTCGTTCATTCATTCTCACCATCATGGAGACCCAGGCTTCAACTGTGGAATGACTCACGTCCTATTTGTGGCCAGTAAGCTTCAGATGCCGTCAAGATTCTTTAAAAAACACTCCCAAGGGGGACTTGACATTTTGAACAAAAGCTGCTGAAGGCCTGTTGGGAAAGGGGTGGGATGTTTGTTCCTGGCATCAGGACTGTTCAGAGGCTGGTAGCAGGGAATCCGTGGGTCTCCCAGTGGCAGGGGATAGGGACAGTTACTGGGTTGGGTTGCTTTTGTGGGTGCAGGGGACTGTGGAGGACAAGAGGATTGTAAGGATGGGGGAAACTTGATCTCTAGGCTCTGGGGAGCCATGGAGGGGAGTCAGCCTGTCACTGACTCCCTGAACACAGCCTGTGGCAGGACTGGCTCCTGGGCCCTGGGCCTGGCACTCCTTTGGTGGTTCTGGCAGCTTCTGTCTTGCCCTCTGGCCTCCCCATGAGCCCTGCCTAGACACACTGCTTTCTTCATTCTCAGCCAGTTTGTTCCCGTGGAGATGGAGTCTTCACACTCTTGGCCTTGAGTGACCCATGTGCTCAAAGATGACTTTTGCCAGTGGCTAAGGGCTTCTACAAGCAGAGCTGGGAAGGGCACCAGGGCTAGGAACATTCCTGCCCTCTAGTCATTAAGTGTGTCCCAGACACAGAGCTGGGACCCTTGAGGTGCCTGGTGTAGGCTGCTGGGGTCCAGTCAATAGCACAGAGTTCAGCCCTCCCTGGTGGCTGTCTTAGGGAACTTTTCCAAGTTAACTCACACTCTGCCATCTTTAATGTCTTCCTAGCCCTCTTCAGGAAGCCAGCGTCCCTTTCTCTGTCCAGCTGCCTCTAATCTGGCTAAGGTAACCTGTAGTAACTGTGTATCAATGACCATCCAAACTGGAAAAGAAGCAGCGGGGTTTATCTGAAGTGAAAGGTGTTAACTGGGGGGCTCGAGAGATGGCTCAGCAGTTAAGAGCGCTTGCTGCTCTTGCAGAGGACCTGGGTTCCCAGCACCCATGTTAGATGACTAACAGCCACCTGTAATTCCAGGAGACAGAGCTACATGAGACCCTGTCTCAAGAGAGAAGGAAGAAGGGGCTGGAGAGATGAGGAGAGATAGCTGGTTGAGAGCACTGGTTACTCTTACAGTGGGTTCGAGTCCCAGCACCCACATAGCAGCTAACAAACCATCAGTAATTCCAGTTCTAGGGGATCTGATGCCCTCTTCTGACCTCTCCAGGCATTGTACCACATGGGTACACCTACATCCACATAGGAATTATACTCATACACATGAAATAAAAATAATAAATAAGGGGCTGGAGAGATGGCTCAACAGTTAAGAGCACTGACTTCTCTTACAGAGGACCAGGGTACGATTCCCAGCACTCACATGATGACTAACAACCAGCAGTAATTCCAGTTCCAGGGAAGAATCTGACAGTAAGTAGCAGATACTGCATTGCACAACATGGGTGCACTTACACGCATGCGGGCATAACACTCATACACATATAAAAAGTTTTAAATAAATCAATCAGGGGAAGTTTAAAGGATGAATGAACACGGACATGAACACATTGAACCTAGGGCTGTCCTTAATTCTTATCTAGTTTTGGGAAAATGTAAGAAAAGAAAGTTGCAAGCCTTAGATTTTCTGTTTAGAAATATAGAACAGCAAAATTCATACCTATTTTGATGAATTAACTAAAATTAGAAAAGGGTTTGACATGTTATAGGGAAAATATTAGCAAGAATGGAAAGTGTAGAAAATGAAAAGAGAGAACTCATGCATTTAACAATGGCAGAGGTGATCCCGTGCAGGAATTCACTCCAGAAAGGAGGTAGAAGAGCACAAGGCCAGTCCCAACTACAGATAGTGACTCCATCTGGAGAACAGCTGACAGTGAACTGCAGCACTTTGTCTGGGCAAGGATAGGCCTTCTTCCAAACAAAGCATGA
>NW_008357033.1:8335357-8347678 GCF_000622305.1 Nannospalax galili | reverse complement strand
TTTATTTATTATTTTTATTTTATTTGTATGCATGTATTGCCTGCATGTAGGTAAGTGCACCCATGTTATGTAATGCCTGCGGAGGACAGAAGAGGCTGTCGAATCCCCTGGAACTGGAGTTATGGACAGTTGTTAGCTGCCATGTGGGTGCTGGGACTTGAACCCGGGTCTTCTGCAAGAATAGCCAGTGTTTTTAACTGCTGAGCCATCTTTCCAGCCCCTCAACTTTATTTTTGAAATGTCTTCATTTAGCCTATATTAATTACATGAAATAATGAGTTTCATTAGAATGTTTTCCACATCATTATTATTATTATTGTTGTCTTTTTGAGACAGGGTCACCCTATAGCCCCAAATCAAGCTGGCCTGGATCCCATAGATATCCACCTGCCTCTGCTTCCCAAGTGATGGAATTAAAAGAATGTGCCACCATACCCAACCTTATTCATTTATTTATTTATTTATTTATTTATTTATTTATTTATTGTTAGTTAGTTATTTTATGTGTATGTGTGTGTGCCTACTTGTCTGTATGTGTATCATGTGCATGCAGTACCCACAGAGGCCAGAGAGGGCATCAGATCCCCTGAAGCTGGAGCTACAGGTAGCTGTTAGCCACCATGTGGGTCCTGGGAACTGAACCCAGGTCCTCTGTAAGAGCATTAAGTGCTCTTAACCATTGAGCCATCTCTCTAACCCTTCACCTTTTTTTGAGACAGGATCTCAAAAGTCTGGTGTTCACAGATTAGGCTACACTGGCTGGCCAATGAGTCCCAGAGATCATCTTGTGTCTGCCTCCCCAGTGTTAGCATTACAAGTAGGCACCAATAGCCCAGATTTTTACATGTGTGCTGGGGACCCAAATTCATGTCCTCATGCTTGCGTAGCAAGCACTTCTACTGACTGAGCCACCTCCCCAGCCCTTCAATGTCAAAATTTTGAGTGAAGCCCCTCACTGTTCCCAGGAATCTGCCCAGAGTCCTACATGCAATTGGTCCATTGTCCATCACAGTGTGTCAGCCCTGGAAATGCATTAGATGTGCAGCCTGAGCTCTCATGTGGTGATGTTTTCAATCTCTGACCCTTTCCCCAAATGAAGTCTAATAAAACAGTCACACAATAAGCCAGGATGGGGCTCAGGCTACATCTGTTTATAAACTCCTAAGCACATAACAGAGCAAACAGGGCTTTAGAACCCTTTAACTCCCTCCCAGAATGTGACCCCTTCAGTCAACAGAAGTTTTCTCTCTTCATAAAAACCAGCTTTCTCTAGGGAGCCACCTCTGGGGCGCCACCCAGCCTCCAACTAGCCTCCTCCTGCCGGGGAGACTCCTGGCTCCAGGGTCCTTAAGGAAGGAATCTGTGGGAAGAGGAGGAGGGACTGGGGCAGGCGCCCAGTCCCCCAAGGCTCTGCAGCCCCCTCAGAGTGGGCATGTTGACAGGAGACTTAATAAGCCTGGAGGAAGGTGCCCTGCCACCTGGAACAGAGCCCAGGCTGGGAGTTAAATGTCTGGGTATGTCCCAACAAGCACAAAGGCACGAGTGGAGGCCAGGGCCCATTCACTGCAGGAGTCTGCCATTACAGCGCAAAAAAGTTTTGGAACTTACATAACCCCACGAGTAGGCCCTGAGGGTGAGGCTGAGTCCCCTCCTCCAGGAAACTTGTGCTTTGTGAAGGTGCACCTGTGACCCCTATGAGCCACAGTCACCTCTGTGGGTAACAGGATGGGAAAGGACACAGAGCAAAAACTTGATTCTTGTTCCCATCTCTCAGATGAGGCAAACTGAGGCTTAACAAAGGTCACTCATCCAAGATGTAGGACAAGTGTCAGGTTCCAGTCCCGTCTCAATCTATGGGAAGAGTGACAGCACCTCCCCACACCCAGTGGGGACCAGCCAGACTGGGAAAGAGCCCACATAGCAGGCAGAGGAACCAGCAGAAGGCAAGGTGACTGGAAAGGGTACCCAGGACGGAAGGGGGGGGGGTCCCATGCCAAGCGCCCTGCAGAGCTGGGGAGGTACCAGATGGGTGGAAGCTCGCTGCAGGGGCACCAATAAAAGGCCCCTACAGCTCAGTTCCATCCATCCTTGCAACACTCTGAGAATTACCTCCAGATGGGTAAACTGAGGGTCTGGGAACTGCAATCATTTTTCCAAAGCTACAGCCAGGACGTGGTTCTGCTGGGATGTTGGAATGAAAGCCCATGGCTGTTGACCGACAAGTGGCTACATCAGCTTTCGTTTCCTGCTTTATGTGACCCCAGCTAGCTCACCTGGCTTTGTTCAGCTATGACAGGGGCCTACTCCCAGCTAGAGGGGAAAGCTACCAGTGTCCTTGGGAACAGGGGACAAGTCAAGCGATCCTCAGCTGGGAGGGCATCAGGGGATTAGTTCTAGCTGGGTGAGGTGAGAGCTACAGGCTGTCGCATGGGAATAGCAGACAACTACAGGAGACACCACAATGGGACAGATGAGAAGCAGGACAGAACCCCTTGGCTGGGTCCCCATGGAATCTGAGCTGGCAGGAGCCACTCTCCCCTGAGCTGTAGGCAACAGACACAGTGGCACAGAGAGGGGGATCGACTAACTGGGCATCACACAGCATGTTGCAGGTGGACCTCTAGAGGTAGCTATGACCAGGCTCAGTACTCTGGGTCCTCCCGTGTGGGTCAGAGGGTCCTTTGTGTCACCCTCCATCAGGAATGAGAGTGTTTATTTTCAGCTGAATATTTCCCCAACCGCAGACGAGACGGGACGGGACCACACATTCCAGAATCCTGGCAGCTTAGGAAACTGTACTGTGAGTCCTGCCTGGTCACCTCACTTCCTCCTGGTGGCCTGGTGCCCACCCCTGAGGCCCTGGGGTCTGGCTGCCAGCTTGGACAAGAACCATGTTTGTGGCAAAAGTTGGCCAGGTCCCAACACCTCTCCTTCCCCTTCTTTTTCCTCCCCTCATGACTCAGCCCCACAAGTTATTAGCCTGGGCTTTGGAGACTCAACGGACAGAGCAAAGACAAGCATCTCAGGCAACGGGAACAGCATGGGTTACGATCCAGAGGCATGGCAGTGGTATGGCCTCCTTGGAGAAGGGTATATGTGCTCTGCGGTCAGATCATGAGGCTCCTGCCTGGATAGAAACAAGACAGAAGGACAGGCATGCCCGCTTTCTTGAGGGACCTAAGGACCTGTGCTTAATCTGTAATAAGGAGCATCTTCCACAGGATGAGAAGTGGTCAGTGGAATAGACAGCAAACTGCAGGGGCCTAGAGACCAGGGTACATTGGAAGGAGAGTTCAGGTGAGGTCTGAGCCCTTCCAGAGGGCAAACCACTGACAAGGCCAGGTTACCAAATGGCCACAGCCTGGCAGACACCATCCAGTCCACAAGAGAAGAGGCCGATACTTCAGGCATGACTTTAGAACTGGGTATGGACTGTGGAGCACAAAATCAGCTCCATTTCTCCCCTCTGCATCAGCCTGGGTCCAGTCCCACCCAGTTCCAGTCCTACCCTAGCCCCCTGAAAACTGGATTTCCATGGGACTCAGATCCCTAGCCTAGTACTGGGTAGGTGTGACTCATGTCTGTTCTCTTTCTCCCCCAAATCCCTGCCTCTTGCCAGCCTCCAGGCCTGTTTAGTAAGGCTTGGTCTATAAGCCCTAACTCCCCTCCACTCTACTGGGGGCTCAGAATCATTTTCCGTTCCTGCCTTCATACAATCTAAATCTACACTTCCCTGCTGCCCCTAGCCCTGGTTACAAGCCAGATTGTCTCATTTATCCAGACACCTGAATAGCTCCCCAGGTGACATAGCTCGATGCTTCCTTCATGTTACCCTTCCAGACAACCGTGTACAGAATCAGTCTCTCCTCTAGGAAGACCTAGAAGAGGGAAGCTATATACTCAGCATTCAATTATTGTTGATCAGAAAGACAAAAGATGGCTGAGTGAATGATTCTCAGACTCCAGAAACACAGGGGCTCAAAGATAGGTTTTAGAAGCCAAAGCTGACCAACCCTATGCTCTACCTCTTGCAGTGGACATCAGCTCCCTGAACCCCAGTTTCTTCTGTAGTTGACAAGCATCTGGCCTGAAACAGGAGTATAGGAGCACAACAGAACAGTTGAGAGAAAACTTGGTCCACAAAGCCAGCTGGCCTGAGTTCAAATCCTGCCTCTGCTTCTTAGCAGCTGTGTGGCCTTGGAGCTGTTACCTGGCTGTGCTGTGCTCTATGTTTCCATCTATAAAATGGAGAGAAATAATGTTGGATTCACAGGGCATGTCGAGGGCAAGGTAAGGAAATATACTCTAGCAATTAGCAGATCACAGGAAGGTGCTACTGGGCTCTGGTGAGCTGGCATGACCACCATCCCTCTCTGGAGGCAAAAGTGGGCCAAATGCTGCAGGCCCTGCTGCGTCCCTGAGCAGGGGCACCACACAGACCTGGAATTAGCTTCCCATACCAGTGTTAATGATATTCATTTCTGAGCCTCCTCAGAGGAGGGGATCTGAAGCGGGTGGTGCTGAGCAAAGACTTCAGCTTAATGGTTTTCAGGCCCTGAGCCTCTTCCACAGATGCCTCTGTGCCTGTTAATGTCCCCTATTAAGTCCCAAAGCAAAGTGTTCCTTCTACTTGGCAAGGTCAATATCATGAGTGTGATTATCTCAGTTGCTGGTTTCCATACTGGGTGATTTGCCTAAATGATGTAATTTAATCCCTGTAGTCCTGTGAGAAGAGTTTGTTCCAGTTGGAAGTTGAGTCTGAGGCTTTGAGAAGTTGTTGAACAAGCCCTAAGTCACCCAGCGCTGTGAACCTACTAGAGCCTGACTCCTAAGACAGTGCTCTTAAACACACTCCTTAGCACTGGAAACACCCTTTGAGAGGCTTGAGGGGAAAGAGCTGCCTCAGAGATGCCAATTCAGAGTTTAGAAGCCTCTCCAGAAGAGTCTGCCTGGTAGCCAGGAGGGCAGGACAGGTGCAGGGGATAGAGGTGCCATGTTGGGGTGAATGTGTTCAAAGAGAGTTGTGTGGTTAGTTTGCTAACCATGTCCTACCTCCAGGCAGAACCAGCTATCCTTGCCTTGTGATTGAACTTGCTCCCTGCCCCCACCTGGGTACCTGGGAGGTGGTGAAGACCCTGACCACAGCAGAATGCAAAGCTGAGTAGTGCTGCATTAACATCCTGCTGCCTTGCATTATGAGCTAAGGATGTGCAGAGATGTGGGGGACCTGCCTAGTCCCTCAGGCCTCCCCCTACTTCCACCCCATCTTGTAGACACATGTGATGATGGGTGTCATGGTGACACAGACATCAGTAGCTTCTGTCTTTAGGTCTCTGGGGAGGCAGAGAACACATTTAAGGGACCCAGGGGGAGTGGGGGCATCAGGTTCCTTACAGGACAAGTCACAGAGACCTAGTGGGTAGGACCAGGACAGACTATCCACAAGAGAGATGCAGTTTCTGTCACTCTATACCTCCTCCTGACCTAGGACCAGCAGTGCCTGAGCAAGCTCAATCCCCCAGGGTCAGTACAACAAATAAGGCACCCAGACACAACCAGTCACAGACTCAAGCTTCTAGAAAGTTCAAGCTCCAGTCAGTCAGAAAGCCACAGACTTGGGGACAGAATTTCTTCCAGGACCTTTCTAGTACTTTGGCCTCCACCTCCCAAGTGCTGAGATGGCAGATATGTGCCACCGTGTCTGGTGGGTGTGGTGCTAGAGAGTAAACTCAGGGCTTCGGGACATCTTAAGCAAGCATTTTACCAACTGAGTCACGTCCCCAGTACTCCCCCTACTCCCCAAGATCCTCTTCTAACCTAGACTCAGCCCCATCCTGCCTTCCTGCCAGGCCCCTCCTCCTCCTCCTGAGGCTCAGCCTTCCCTTCTCTTTGAGCAGAGGCTTTGGAATTCCATTAGTCCACACCTCAACTGCCACCTGTCATCCTGACATTCTAATGAAATGTCTCCATGTCCACATCGTGCCTATGGGGATGGACAGTGCTGTCCTCTCTCTAGAACTATCAAATCCACAAACAGCCAAGCTGGTTGCTTGTCCACATCACCCAAGGGAGGGGAGGGAGCAGGAAGAGAAGGAGGGTGGGCAGGTCAGTGCCTGGCACACAGGAGCAACTTGACAAAGGAGCTTGGTTATAATAAAGCAGTCAAACAGCGTAGTGTCCCCACTAGCCCACAGCTATGACACTCTCACCATCCAGTCTCCAGTGGCCAAGTGGCTGTCCTATGTATGACACAGCTACCTGTGTGTCCTTTCTGCCCCTCCACCTAGGTCATAGCACACAGTGACTCAGGGCCCCATTGGGGAAGCTATTGGATGCTCCCACTTCAAATCCCCACACCAAAGCCCTCCAGCTCTGTCCTTTCTACCTCCAGGGTGTCCCTTACCTCTCTCTTCTGCTTCAGGCTCTGCCCCTTAGAAGCCATGAGGCTGTTTGAAGGTGTCCCTTCCTGGGGCCCCAATTCCCATCTCTGCCAGCTTCCAAAGCCTTTTGCAACCTAGCCTCTACCAGCCTCTCTGTCATCCTGACCTCTACCATATGTTCTATCCACCTCAGGGAGCTGCCCAGATGGACCAAGCTCTTTCGCCTCTGAGCTTTTGCACATGCTCTTCCCACTTGGTGTTCAGTACCCTTCCCCACCATCCTCTGCTGCCTTTATCTGTCAGCTCAAGCACCAGAGCCTCAGGTCTTTCCTGCATTGCCACCTTAGCATGGTGGTGTCCTAGTTAGCCTTAACTGTCAGCTTGACATAGCCTAGAGTCACCTAAGAAGGGAGTCTCAACTGAGGAGTTTCCCAGATCAGATTGGCCAGTGGGTACATCTGTGGGGGATTGTCTTGATAATTGATGGAGGACCCAACCCACTGTGGGCAGTGTAATCCCTAGGCAGGTGGTACTAAGAAGCCTGTGAGTGAACCAGCAAGCAGAGTTCTTCATGGTTTCTGCTTCAAGTTCCTGCTTGAGCTCCCACCCTGACTTCCCTCAGTGATTGACTGTGACCTGGAAGTGTAACAAACCAAAGAGAACCTTTCCTCCCCTGAGCAGCTTTTGGTCAGAGTATTTTATCATAGCAACAGAAAGTAACTAGAACACAGGGGGATGTTGTATTGCCTAACAAGGAGGTCCCATCCTCAGGGAGCAGCCTCCACGGGCATCTGGAAGGGAGCCTGGGGGATGGGAGATGGTGTCTTTGGAAAACTTGAAGGAAGATAAACTTAAGAACTCCCTGAGCAGGGTGGCTCAAGCCTCTGCTTAGCTGCCATCTCCCTGGCCCCTTGTTCCTGGAATAATCCACTTAGGGGTCCCTTAGGACAGGACTCTAGTGTGCTATGTGTAGTCTTTTGTTCATGGTGCTACCTGGGACCTGGTATACAGGAGGTTCTCCATGCAAGCAGAGACGTCACTGCCCATCTCTATCTCCTAGAGCTTAGCCTTGGTAATCAGTGTGGTCTGGTCAGTGAAGACAAATCAGCCATGTCGGTACCCACCGCCAAGCAATCTTTGCTATTGTGTGACACAGGGTCTCACTCTGCAGCCCAGGCTGGCCACAAACGAATGGCAATCCTTCTGCCTCAGTTTCCCTCAAGTGTTGGGATTACAGGCCTACACCACCAGCCAATATAGGGAGGGTTCTGTCTTGGCCAAAACAGTGACACCAGCAAGGGTTCTGCACCTGTAAGCAATGAGTGTGGGGCTGGAGAGATGGCTCGGTGGTTAAGAGTACCGGTGACCCTTACAGAGGACCTGGGTTCAGTTCCCAGCACCCACATGGCGGCTAACAGCTGTCCATAACTCCGGTTCCAAAGGATCTGACACCGTTTTCTGGCCTCCTCAGGCACCTGCACTTGCATGCACATACCCACCCAAACACACACACACACACACACACACACACATTTTTTCCAAAAAGGAAAGAAGGAAGGAAGGAAGGAAGGAAGGAAAGAAAGAAAGAAAGAAAGAAAGAAAGAAAGAAAGAAAGAAAGAAAGAAAGAAAGAAAGAAAGAAAGAGAGTAAAGCAAGCTTTATTCTAAAGCAAGCTTATTGCTAGGAAGTCCCTGTATGGTAGGGAGCAGAGAGGTGGGCTAGGAATGGTTTCTAAGTCATGTGTGGTAGGAGAGCCAGGGCCTTTTTGAAAATACCCACCCACTGAGATCCCTGCCCTGTCTCTGAAGATTGTCAAGAGAAAAGCATCTGCCCAGGGTCCACTCTTCCCATCCCAGGGAGGCTCTGGAATCTGCCAAGAGCCAAACGAACCACTCCTGGCTGAGGCCATGGAACAGAATAGCAGTATAGGCCTGGGTGCCAGCCCGGGTGCAGGCCTGGGTGCTGGCTTAGGCAGACCTGATGCAGGCTCCTCACTCCTTGTTTTCACCCCAACACCCTCCTCCTCTTTCCTCTTGCTAACTGGGGACAAGTTATTCAGATTCCCAGATTGTGGAGCTGGGGAAACAGCTCAGTTGGTAGAGTGCTTGACTAACGTACATGAAACCCTAGGTTCCAACTCCAGCATGGCACAGACCAGGTGTGGTGGAGCATACCTGTCATCCCAGCATTTGGGAAGTGGAGGCAGGAGGATCAAAAGTTCAAGGTCATGCTTGGCTGCATATAACTACATGAGACCTAGTCAAAAAGAAAAGGAAAAAAAACCCTCCAAGTGCTGAGGAACGCTTCATCACCATCATGTTCAAGCTGCATCTCACTCGCCTCTCAACTTTCACAGCAGTGGGCATCAGCCCTGCATAGTTCCATCTACCTGGGATATGTGGTATTGACACCTGCTCTGTGTACTTGGTTAGAAAGACAAAGCTGTATGACCTAGGGGCTGTGCCTTCACCTCTCTGAGCTGCTCCTAGTAGTGGCCTCTGATCTTTGAGCGTCAGAGTTGCTAAGAAACGGCACAAAAGAGCCATATTGAGAACCTCCAGTGCCTGCAGGTCCTGGCCATGTTGACAGTGGCACCAACCTACAGCAAGGACGGATGTGACTGAGCATCATCAGAGGGCAAGAGCCCATTTGCTTCTGAGCCCAGCAAACCTCTCCCTGAGCATGTATGGAGTGCCTAATGTATACCAGGACCTAGGTAGCACCATGAACAAAAGGCTTTACACAGCACATGAGGAACCTGTCCTGAAGGGCTCCCAACTAGACCATTCCAGAAACAGGGCCATGGATGGGGCTAAGCAGAGACCTGAAAGATGAAGGAGACAAAGCAAGATGGAAGGGGAGTGTGGGGCAGAGCACTTGCCTAGGAGGTGTGAGGACCTGGGATCCATCCCAAGGGAAGAACATTGTCTTGACACAGGGCACAGCAGGAGGGAGCCCAAGGCTCCTGTCATCCCAACACTGGGGAGCAGACACAAGCACAGCCCAGTCAAAATGCTGAGCTCCAGGTTCAGTGAAAGACCTTGTCTTAAAAAATAAGGTGGAGGAAGACCAAGGAAGATATCCAACATCAACCTCCGTGTGGGAGAATGGGCAAGCACACCAATATGCCCATGTGCACACCACACACACGCACGGGTGTACACCACACACACACACACACACACACGCACGCATGCGCACGCGCACACACACACACACACACACACACACACAAGCAAGAAAGGCACCAGGAGAGGGTGCCATCCTGCTCTAACAGGAGGATGTTTGAGCAGAAGCCAAAGAGGGGGTGGAGGTAGTCACACATTGTTTAGGAGAAGAGCGTGGGGAGCGGTGGTATAAAGGTCCTGAGGTTAGGGTCTTCCTGCACTTCGGAGGCACAGTGAGATCAAAGGGACAGGAACAGAATAATCGAAGGGTAGGGAATGGAGGGAGTCTGTGCAGTATTGGGAGTCAGACCACATAGGGCCCATGAAAGAAAGGGAAATGGGAGCCTGAGGAAGGAAGGAGAGAGGAGAGGGAAAGTATGGATGGGGAGCGTGGGATGGTGAATCTCTGGCCAGAGCATGGGACTTTTTCTCCTTAGTGCTGGGAATCTCCAGTGGACGCTCTTCCTGTTACTCCTGGGTTGATCCTCAGAATCCTTCTTAACCCAGACCTGTAGATCATGATGCCCCCATCAGGATCTGATGCCACACACTGGAGAGCTGTCAGTTCATGTGATTTGTGGGCCTGAAGAATTCCCCAGTTAGGAAGCTTAGGGCCCAGATTCACACACCACTTCTTTGTTCCAGGAACACCCCACTCCCAAAGGAGACCCCCTCTTCACTCTGCTCCTCCTCACCCTTCAGCTGAGCCTCCTGGCAGCCATGGCTCCACATTCCAACAGGTGGGTAAAGGCAGGTGTGGGCAGAACATGCCTGGAGTCCGAGGACCTTGCCTGACAGTGCCATGGTGAGCCAAGGTGGCGTGGAGGGCATGTGTGCCAGTGTTAGGAGCAGGCGCTGGCTGGGGGCTGGCCCTGCCCGTTCCACAGGCTGCTAGCTTAGCCAAGGTTGAGCTCTGCTAAGCTCTAGTTAGCCTCTTGTCCTTAAGTCACATAGCAATTTGAGGTCAAGCGTTACTAAGGAGATCACCAAAGGAATGAGCCAGGTGCTGTCTACTTCAGCCACCACTGATACGTGACCTTGGGGAAGTCCAGTGCTCTCTTTGGATCTCCATAGCCTTCATCCATCTTTATGAGGGCCCTCTTCACTGAAGATCTCTGACTAGACTACAGGGGTGCTTGAACTCCCAGCCTGGGGGCAGGTGCTTAATGAGGACCTGGTATCAGATATGGAGGGACCTGGGATCCCCCAGTCCCTTGGAGGGGTGCTTGCTTTCCAGGGAGGGGAAATTGAGTCTTGCCATACACATGTGCCCCCTGTAGTACTCAGGACTAAGCTGTGCCCTCTGGAGGTTGGGCTCAGGCCTCCAGACTCCTAGGTTCCCTCCTTCAGGAAACCCTCCAAGAAAACTTGGTTGACCCTGAGGCAGCCCTCCATAGCCTCCTCAGAGCTGGCTCCCTTCTGGTACCATGGTCTGGCTGTCATCCTGTCTCCCTCTCACATAGCTCCCTGTGAAGACAGAGCCTGATCTTCAGGGAGCCTGTGGCCTTGTCTGAATAAATGAGGAATAAATGAGGAAGGAGGAGCTAAAGTTCAAGCTTTGTGGATGATCCAGAAAGTCTGCTGGAAGGGAAGATTGGGGATGAGACAGCACCAGAAAAGACAGGGCCTGAGGATTCAGAGCTAGAGCCTAGCTCTGAGCTGCACTAGAGCTTCACCACCAAGGGGAGATAGAAGCTTAAGAACCCTAATTGATGTTACCATTGTCTATTGAAACATTACATTGTATCCCACAGCAGCAGCAGTTATTACTATGAAGCAAAAAATAAATCTTTAAAGATGTTTAAGGACTGGCTGCAGAGATAGATGGCTCAGTGGTTAAGAGCACTGACTGCTCTTCCAGAAGACCCAGGTTGGATTCCCAGTACCCACATGGCGGCTAACAACCATCCATAACTCCAGTTCAAGGGGACCTAATACCCTCTTCTGACCTCTGCAGGCACTGCATGACACGGGTACATTTACACACATGCAGGCAATACACTCATTCACATAAAATAAATCTAATAAATAAAAAAAAATTAAGATGTTTAAGGATGGGGTTGGAGAGATGGCTTAGCAGTTAAGAGCACTGACTGCTCTTGCAGAGGATCTGGGTTCGATCCCCAGTACCCACATGGCAGCTACGAACAGTCTGTAACTCCAGTTCCAGGGGAATCCGAAGCCCTCTTCTGACCTCTGCAGCATTGCACAACACGAGTGCACTCACATACATGCAGGCAATACACTCATACACATTAAATATAAATTGCTGGGTGTGGTGGCACACACCTTTAATCCCAGCACTTGGGAGGCAGAGGCAGGCGGATCTCTGTGAGTTCAAGGCCAGCCTGGTCTACATAGTGAGTTCCAGGCCAGCTGAGGCTACAGGGAGACCCTGTCTCAAAAAGATCACCACCACCACCACCAAAATAATAAATAATAATAATAATTAATAATAATAATAATTTTTTAATAAGATGTTTAAGGGGACCCATCATGGTTGCACACACCTGGATCCCAGCACTGGGGAGGCCGAAACAGAAGAATTGCCATAAGTTCAAAGATAAACTGGACCCCATAATGAAATCCTGTCTCCAAATGAGATCCTGGCTCGACAGTTAAGAACACATACTGCTTTTATAGAGGACAGGGTACAGCACTCAGCACCCACATCAGGCAGCTCACAACTACCTGTAACTCCAGCTTCAGAGGATCCAGGGACCTCTTCCAGTCTCCAACAGGCACCCACAGTCATGTTCACCCCCATATATATA
>NW_008357033.1:8253630-8335287 GCF_000622305.1 Nannospalax galili | reverse complement strand
GTAAAATAAAGATTTTTTAAAAGACAGAAGAAGAAGAGTAGAAAAGAAAGGTGGGGGTGGGAAGAAGGAAAGACAAAAGAAAAAAAGATTAATGAGGGCTGGGGATGTACCTCAGTTGGTAAAGATTACCTAGCATGAGGCTCTGGGTTTGATGCCCAGGACCAAATAAAACCAAGAATGATGGTAAAATCCCATCTTTGGAGGGAGGCAGAAGGATTGGAAGTTCAAGGCCAGCCTGGGATATGTAAGAGTCAATCTCAAAACAAACAAACAAACAAACAGTTTAAGGAGGTTTTTCTTTCATGTGTATGTATGTATGTGTGCCTACATGAGTTTATATGCAGCACATGCATGCAGGTACCCTCAGAGGCCAGAGATATCAGATCCCCTGGAGCTGGAGTTATAGACAGATGTGAACATGGGTGCTAGGAACTAAACCCAGGTTCTCTGCAAGCGCAGTAAGTACTCTTAACAGCTGAGCCATCTCCCCAGTCCTGATTTTTTTTTCCCTTTGGGGCAGGGTCTTATGTAGTCCAGGCTAGCCTTGACCTCTATATGTAGCTGAGATCTTCCTATCTTTACCTCAGAAATGCTGGGATTACATGGTATGCTTGGTCATGCCTGGCTTAGGGACATGTTAACTATCTTAATTTGAACATGAGGCCCTGCATATATGTATCTATATCATGTTATACCCCATAAATCTGTATAATCAAAGTCATTAAAAATAAATCCTGGCTGTACCCTATCCTGGCTGCTTCTGGCTGGCCCACATTGAAGTTGGGGTACAAAAATGATGAATTTTTGCATGTGCCCCTGTCCTGCCTCACATGAGGGCTGATGCAGGGAAGGTACCAGAGCCGGGTCAAGGCTTAGTCAGTGTTGCCCGCTGCTGTCCAGCCCTTCGTAGGCACCCAGAGTGAGGACAGCTAGGCTCTGCAGTGAAAGAGGGCTTGTTCTCTGGCAGGTGGCTACAGGGTAGGCAGCCCGGAAGTGGACCCCAGAATCTGAGCAGAAATCCCACAGGCTGTTTGACCAGCTCAGACCTACCTGACCAGGAGCCTCTGACAGTGAACAGCAACTTTGGGCCTGGGATTAGTCCCAGTCAGGGGACTGTCTTTCAGGAGAAAGCAGATCTCTGGCCCTGAACATGTGATAGCATCCAGGAAAAATGCTAGTCTTCATAGTATTTGTTTCTATGGCATCCTCTGCAGCAGCCCTTCCTCTGAGTTCATGGTGAGGAAGGCCCTTTTAAAACAAGCAGCCTGGGCAACAGCACCAGGTGGCAGAAGAGCTAAACTGAGGGACTCCAGAGTCAGGGTCTGTGTTTAAGTCCCTACTCTGCCTCTTTGTATCTGCAGGACCTCAGGCAGATCCAGTGCCTCCATTTCTCCAGCTGTGCAGTATAGAGATAGCCTAGGACAACCCTCTGGTCTGAGGCATGAGGGCTGATGCAGGGAAGGTACCAGAGTCGGGTCTTGGCTTAGTTAGTGTTGCCTGCTGCTGAGAAGATGTTTAAAAAGCTTGACCTTGAGCAAGCCAATGGTGCACACCAGTAATTGGGAGGCTGAAGGAAAAGGAGCCCTCCTGAGTTCCAGGCCAGTCTAGGCTACATACAGTGGGAGACACTAACTCCAAAAAACAAAAAAATTGTTCCACAGCCAACCTGGTGACATGCAGACACGGACCTGGGCAAGGCTGGTCTACCCCCATGCCTCACCCCACTCTGTGCTCCCCAGGCCTGCTGCGACCTGCCACTCTGAATGCTCCACCTTAATCCCCAGGTGTAAATAGGCATTAGGCTTCTAGCCTTTGACTCAGACCCCCTCCCACAGGCACCTCCTGACCACAATTGAGTGCCAGGTCTAGTGTTGCCCCTGACCTGGGCCTAGGTCTCCTCTCCTTGAAATGCACAGTGACACCTGCCTGTCACTCAGGAGACAGAACATAGCAGCTGTCTGTCCAGGGATGGGGAGACTGGTTGCACTCAGTGCTGCAGGAGTCTGCTACTGTGTGACTCACACATCTGACTTGGGCCTTCCTTGAGGCTCTGGACAGTTCCACTGTGCCCTGACCCAACCCTGCCCATTCTTAGTCCTCCACCTTCTCATCTGGGACCCTCATCTACAGCACTGGGCTTCTCAAATGCTGTGAACATCCTACCATGTTAGGAACCAAGGCCACTACCTACCCCCTGGGGGGCTGGCTGGAGCAAAGAAAAGTAACAGGGCTGGCAAGATAGCGTAGCAGTTAAAGGGGCTTGCTACCAAGTCTAACAACTTGAGTTCAATTCCCAAGGCCCATATGATGGAAGGAGAGAACTGATTCCTACAAGTTGTCCTCTGACCTCCACATGCACACACTCCAAAATAAATAAATTAAATAAATAAATAAATAAATAAATAAATATTAAGAAAAAAATTAAGACAGAATTTTACTTATATATCAGGCTAGCCTCGAACTCACAGAACTCTGTCTCTACATCCTGAATGCTAGGATTAAAGGTTTGCACCACCATACCCAGCTAAAAAATTTTTTTGAAAGAAAGGACACCAGAGGTCAGTCACACATTGGTAACAGCTTTGGGACCATCTCTTGACTCTCCTGCCTTAGTTTCTATTTCTACAAAATGTGTGTGTGCATGTGCGTGTGCATATGCGTGTGCGTGTGCGTGTGTGTGTGTGTGTGTGTATCAGACAATTGCTTTCTTATGAGGTCATCATGCTGAGTTCATAAGCCACGTGCCTGGCACAGGGTCAGCCTAGTATTATGGTCTTTGTGAAGCAGAACCCTGGCTCTATAGGATGGTTTCCAGCACTGAATTTGATCTTAGTAAAAATTCACTCATTCATTCATTCACTCATTCCTTGGTTGACCCCCAGCACACCTCATAGCCCATATGCATGCCCTGTTCTTTCTACCTCCTCAGGGTCAGGCCCAAGTCTGTCCAGCTCCTTTCTTCTGGAAGCCTTTGAAGGCCTCTCCCAGCCATTCCCCTGCTGCCTGGGCTGTTATCTGCAGGGCCAGCCCAGTGATACAAGATTCCCAAAGGTGTCTCATATTTCCCAGTTCAGTGCTAATCCAGAGGCCCCTTGGGCAGCCACCCCATCACCTGCCACCCTCTTGCTTACCCTTCAGGGCCTCAGGCCAGCCTCTCAGATGGAGCCAAACCTGAAGAGGCTAGGTGAGCCTCAGAGTCACCCCTCCCCACCCCCTGCCTACCTGCTTCACTAATACTGCCCAAAACCCAGAGCCTCAGTTTTGCCACCTGAGATTTGGAATCATGTTGGAGATTAAGAACAATACACCACATAGTTCTGGCCTGGGTGCCCAGCCATGGTATAACCAACTCCACTCACTTTCTCCCCAGCAATTCAGGGACAGGGTAAAGCTGGCATTTGTGACTGTACCAACAGCTGCACTGGCACCCTCCATTCAACCCTCAGAGCAGTACCACAGGACAGTGATAGTGGTGTTCCCATCTCCTATATGGGGAAACTGAGGCATAGCAACCACACCATAACAGGTGACCAGGATTCACACCACATCCACACATCTACACACACCACACATACACTTACACATGTATACCATACACATCCATACATATACACATATACATATGCATACACACAGACATACAACACACACACATAGACATATGCAACACATACACACATATACACAAATAGCATACAGTCAGGTATGGTGGCACATGCCTTTAGTCTTAGCACTTGAGAGGCAGAGCCAGGCAGATCTCTGTGAGGCCAGCCTGGTCTACATAGAAAGTTCAAGGCCAGCCAGGCATACAATAGTCATGCATATATACCACATACATGTACACATGTAAAATATACACCACATGCACACCACACATACAGATATGCCACACAAAACATGCACACATATAAAACACATAAAAAAATACATGCATACACATACTTACACTGTACATATATACAGCACACATACATAGACACCAAATACATGTACACATGCACAACACACATACACACAAGCTATACAACATATATACACACACAAAACACACAAAACGATACATGAATACACACATACTATACATGCATATGCATACAACACACGTGCATATGTACACACACATACTACACACATACACACCACACACAGAGCCAGTGCTGCATGTCATTTTCTTTTTAAACTTTACGTATTCTTAGTGTGTGTGCACTCATGCCACTGCCCACATGTGGAGGTCACAGGACAGCTTCGTGGAGTTGGTTCTCTTCTTCCATCTTTATGTGGGCTCTGGGAAGTGAACTCAGGTTGCCAGGCTTGCATGACATTACTTGATCCACTGAGCCCTCTCAACAGTCCCATCTTTTTATTTCCTGAGACAAAGTGTCATATGTAGCCTATTCTGGTCTAGAACTAACAGCAATCCTCCTGCCTCAGCCTCTTGAGTGCTGGGATTACAAACCTTCATGGCCACACTGGCTAAACAGACTCACTTCAGATGAGGGACCTGGAATCCTGCCAACTGATTGGTCAAGTCCCCATGGCTAGGAGTCAGACTCAGCCTGCTGCAGGGCCCATGTTAGGGGAGTATTGGGTGAGTTTTGTCACGTTGGGCAGGTTTGAGAGCTAGGTGGCCCACAGTAGGCATCCTCTTCCCACTTCAGGGACCAGCCACACCCCAACTAGATGTGGCAAGCTGAGATGGGGGATTAGGGAGGAGCCTGCTACACTGGGGAAGACACAGCTGCAGCCTCCAGCTGCCCTGGTTAGGGGCTCTGTTCCCCAGGAGGACTCCCTGGTGCTGCACACCCCATCTCTGAGCCAGTCTATCCTACCCCAAGTGTTTACCTGACTGGCTCTTTGCTTTATCCAGCATAGATCACTGTCTACATCTAGTCTAACAGCTGTAACAGGTGAGGCCAGATGTGCTTCCTACACTTGCCTAACATCATGAGAGGGAGCAGCTAATGCCTTCCACTCCACATAGCTCCAGATCCTGGAGACCCTCCTTCCGCCTCACCCCCTCCTTACATTGCGAGGCCCAGACACAGTAGCCAGGGAGGTCTGGGAGCTCAGGTGCCCTGGGTTCTCTATAAAACTGGCTTGTCCACTAGGTACACAGTGATTGTACCTCCTTGTCCTCTGCTTTTCTCAGCTAGAAAATAAAATAAGTGGGGAGAGGGAGTGTGCTAAGCCTGTGGCTTCATCCTTGTCTCTCTGTCCCTCCTTTTCTTTCCTGCCCACCCAGGCACTTATCAGGCCTGGCGCGCACGCGCGCGCACACACACACACACACACACACACACACACCGCCAGCCCAGCCTTCTCACTTCTGTTTTCAGTGTCCCCTGTGTTATAGCTGCTACCCTGGGCCAGGTGTGGTGGCACACACCTTTAATTCTAGCACTCTGGAAGTAGGAAGGCAGATGGCTCTCTGTGAGTGTGAGTCAGCCTGGGCTACATAGTGAGTCTAGGCAGGCAGCACTACATAGTGCTGAGACCCTCTCTGAAAAAACAAAGCAAAAACCAACACTTGCCCCATATAGTTTGTCCCCAGCTCCTCTAGGTGGCACTGCCCTCTCCACCATCCTGCCACTACATAGAGCAGGGGCAGATGAGAACACTGGGGCTCAGTGAGGGCCACCTGCTCAGGATACAGGGCACAAGATCAGCATCCAGGCAGTCTGTCTTGAGTCCTAAGCTGGAGACTGAACCCAGTCTTTACCCCTACCACACCCACGTTCCTGAACACATTTGCCATCTCTTTATCTAGGGTAGTTGGTTCTACTGTTCAACCTCAGCCACCTCCCCCTGGGGGTGCCTCTCTGTAGATCAACCAGCAAGGGTTGGAAGAAGGCAGCAGGGTCCTTGGTGCTCAGAGACACACAATGGGACACAAGGGTGTCCTAAGCTGACACTGCCTTGGGGATCTTATTTGTATCAAGCTGGTACCTGGTGCCAGAATGATGTGAGGATGCACAGCCCCCCCCCCAACAGCATTGACCCTGGCAGAAAGGGAGCAGGGCCTGTGCCAGTCATGGAGGGTGGATGGTCTAGAGGGTGGGGAAGCTATGGGAACTCAGAGAGAAGCAGATGTCCCTCTCTAGGAAGCAGGGAGAGAGGGGTAGAGATGGTAGAAGGAGGGGTTTCCTCCTGTGCTGAGATAGATGATGTGCCCATGTGTCTGGGGCTTGAGCTGACTACTGGACTGTGTTCATGGCCACATCCCAAGGCCCTGGCAAGGTGGATACGGACCAGCAGCCTCAACTCTGAGATGTTCAGTGAAGCATTCAGAGGCTTCTCATTCTCATAGCTGGGAGCTTGGTTCGTACCTCACCCAGATCAGATCAGCAATCCCCATTTCTTGCAGCCAAGTATGGACTCGAGGTACCCCACAAAGCCCATTCCCCAAGGGAGGAGAGACACTAAGGGGCAGGTGGCCCAAGGTCCCAGCCAGCTCCCTCCCAGTGGTGAAAGCCTGGCCTGCTGAGGGGATGGCCTTGTCCTCTGCCTGCTTCTGGCTCCTGATTCTCATTCTGTTGGGGTGAGCCCATTAGCACCTGGCAGAACACATGTCCAACATGTGTTTGGTGAGCAAATGAATGAATGATTCTGGGAAAAACTGAATAATCATAAAACAGAAACCCCTGGATCATTTTTGTTTAGAGTCTCATGTAGCCCAGGCTGGCCTCAAATTTGCTACATAGGTGAAGATGATCTTGAATTCCTGATTCTCCTGCCTTCACCTCTATAGTGCAAGAATGGCAGGCACAGACCACCATATTGGGTTTGTGTGTTGCTAGAGATGGAACCCAGGGCTTAGGGCATGCTAGGCAAGCACTCCTCCAACTGAGCCACATCCTCAGCCCCCTCCCCCATCTTTGAATCTCAGACACTCTGCACGGCATTCCTGACCCGCTCTGGACAGTTATGATTATTTCCTGTTACTAATAAGGAAACTGAGTCTCAGAGTGGAGTCTGGCTCAGGGTGCTCTGATTCTCTGTCCTGGGTGTCTTTTTCTTTTATTTGGGGGGGGGTGACCTTTTTTGGTACATTATCTCACACTGTAGCCCAGGCTGGCTTGGAACTTACTATATGGCCCAAGCTGGCCTTAAACTCATGATAATCCTCTTGCCTCAGACTCCCAGGTACTAGGATTACAGACCTACGCCACCCAGCTGTATCAGTGTTTAAAGAACCAGAGTCCACCCTGTGATCCACATCCTGTGCCCTCAACCCACTGCTATGATGGAAAGAGGCTGTGGGTGCTTGTAGAACTGGGGGTGTTTTCCTTCTTTCTTTCTTTGATACAAGGTCTCATTATGTAGGCCTGACTGACCTGGAATTCAATATGTAGATCAAGCTGACCAAACTCACAGAAATCTGCCTGCCTCTGCCTCCTGAGTGATAGATTAAAGGTATCCTTTTGAGAGAGAGAGAGAGAAATTTTTTAAAGAAAGGAAAGAAAGAAAGAAAGAAAGAAAGAAAGAAAGAAAGAAAGAAAGAAAGAAAGAAAGAAAGAAAGAAAGAAAGGAAGAAAGAAAGAGAGAGAGAGAGAGAGAGAGAGAGAGAGAAAGAGAAAGAGAGAGAGAAACGTGTGAGTACAGTTGACTTCAGAGGCCAGAAGAGGGTAATTATAAGCCACCTGACATGGATGCTGAGAGTGAACTCTGGACCTCCACAAGAGCAGCAAGTATTCTTAACTACCGAGCCGTCTCTCCAGCCCCTAGGACTGACTATTTTCTGACCTTGGGCCACCTTCCTGGTCAATCCAGGCCCCATTTCTGACCAGTCCCAAGGGATGAGATGTCCCCAGAGCTAGCCAGGCTAAATGGTCTAATGCCTCTCCTTATATAATTCAATATAAAGGATCATGGGAGCCGCATCATTTGGGGATCAGCTGGTGTTTTCTGCCACTTAGGAGCTGGCTGATCCCATATATATTCCTTAACTTTTCTGAGCCTGTTTTCCCATCTGTAATACAAAAACAAAAATCATACCACTTGGGTGAGTTAAAATAGATAAGGTTACATCTTTTCTTGGACTATTATACAATAGCAAACATGAATGGGCCTACACATGCCAGCACAGGTGAACCTCAAGGATATGCAGTAAAGGGTGAAAAGGCACGTTCATCCAGCGTGACCCTCTTCACATAAAAATGAAGATATGGTTCAGTGGCATTGCACTTGCCTAACACATGGAAGGCCCTGAACTCAGTCACCGGTGCTTAGTCAGGTGTGGTGGCATATGCAATTCCAGTACTTGAGAGGCTGAGGCAGGAGGATTGCTGTGAATTCTTGGCCAGCCTGGGCTACATAGCAAGTACCAGGCTAATCAAGGGTATATAGCAACAAGACTTTATCTGAAAACAAAGCAAAGCAAAACCAAAAATACCTAAAATACATAAAGATGAAAAATATTCCTGGCATTAGTCTGTATTCTTCATAGATGACTGTACACCAATAAAAAGAATAAAAACACATTTGAACTGAGAAACACCAAGCAAAAGGCTCCCTTTGGTGGAATCACCAAAAGGATAAACTTGTCAAGGTCAAGGTCTGCCATGATTTGACTTTCCCAGCACTGGTCAGTCCTCACCTGTCCAGCTGTCTAGGCTAATTACAGTGAAGGAAGGGACCAGTGTGGTTGGGACCGGGGGAGGGGAGGGAAGCGAGGGAAGAGAAAGAAGGGAAGGAAGGTAGGTTATATAAATATATGAAAATGTGATCATTGACTATATGAGGGGGCTGGAGAGATGGCTCAGAGGTTAAGAGCACTGGCTGATCTTGAAGAGGACCAGGCTGGGTTCCCAGCACCATATGGTGGCTAACAACATCTATAACTCCAGTTCCAAGGGATCCAACACCCTTTCTGACCTCCATGGGCATTGTATGACATGGGTGCATTTACATACATGCAGGCAATACATCCATACATGTAAAATGAATATTTTTTTTAAAGTTCAAGGAAACAGCCAGTATTTTCTTTGCTGTTTGTGATTTTTCTCTTTCTTCTACTTTATTGACTTCATGGTTTATATATCTTTTTACAGACCACAGAGGTTGAGCCACAGCAGGTCAAAGCAGAGGGTTTGGGGGTTTTGCTATTTTATTATGAGACAGGGTCTAACCCAGGCTAGCCATGAACTAGCTGTGTAATAGAAGCTGAGCTTTAACTTCTCACCCTGATGCCTCTATCTTCAGAGAGCTGAGATTCTGGGTGTGGGCCACATGCCCAGGTTATGGAGTTCTGAGGAGGGAACCCAGGGCTTTGTGCATGCTGGGTAAGTACTCTACCAACTCAGTCACATCCCCAGCCCCTCAAGTTGAGTTTTGTGTGGGTAGATGGGTGTGTAGTGCCAGAGGAGGCCATTGGGTGTCCTGCTGTGTCACTTTCAACCTTATGTCCTTGAGGCGGGGTCTCACTGAACCTGGAATTCATTGGGTTTTTTTTCTTTTGTTTTGTATTTATGTCATTGTGTTTTGTGTGTCCCCTGTCCCCACCATTCCAAGCCCCAGCAATCCTCTTGTGTCTTCTCCCCCCGACCCCCCAACAACATGGGTTATGGTCATGCACATCCACGCCCTTTTTTTCACATGGGAGCTGGGGATCCAAACTCAGTTCTTCATGCTTGTACAGCAAGCACTCTATGAACTGAGCCACGCCCCAGCCTCTGTGCCATGTGGAAGGCACATTTTGACAGGACTTGCTCTGGGGTTGCACATAGATTCATGCAACAATCTTAGCTTTGCTCATCTGTATCCTCACCTGTAAAATGGGGACTCCCCTGCTCTCTGAATGGAGTGTCACACATTCTGGGCAATGATTCTCCATGGCTAGCACACTGAGGGCTGCTCCAGTGACTGCAATCATTCCTGACATGGAGTGCAGATGAGGTGACAAGCTACGTAGGGAAGCTCAGAGCCCAGCCACTCCTCAGCAGCAACTGTGTCTTCTCCCAGCCCCAGGGAGAAAGGGAAAAAGGTCAGGCCTGGAGGTACTGTGCTCTAAGACAATCCCTGAAAATCCCTCCTGTGGGACTCTCAGACCCCATTAATCAGCCACATGGCTGACTCTGAGCCCAGAGGCTGATCCACATGTGAGTTCATGCCACCTCCTCCAGCCATTGGGAAAGCCTTGGTCTTAGGAGGGCTCTGGCCAGTGCAGAAGAGGCTGTGTTTTTGCATTCTGAGGGCCAAGTGAGGCTGCAGTGCCTGCATCTGTCTAGGGTAGGGTGTCCACAGAAAGGCCTGGGCCAGTCCTGACTCTGTAACCTCAGCCAATACTGTAAACCCTGAGCCTCAGGTTCCTCATCTGTCACTTGGGGATATGACGGCACCCACTGTAGTGAATGAGGTGTGCACACTGCTTAGCTAGAATGGAACTTCCCTTCTGTTGGTATTAATTTTAAGGTCATTCCCAGGTCCTATCCCTGACCTAGTAGCACAGTATTAAGGACCTCGAGGTCAGAGACTTGCCCCTGCTACCCACTGTTGAATTCCAGTGTCCAGCACTGGGCATAGCATGTGACAACTACCTTGTGAGTCAGGAAGAGGGGTGTCTCAGAGGAGTGTGCCATGAGTCTAACTCTGCTTCTGCCATGACCACAGGTAATGTGACTTCCCCCCTCTGGGTATAAGCTGTTCTGGATATCCAAGCTACCTGCTTCTGGGACCTCCCTGATTCCTCAGGCTGGGGAGCTTTCTCCCCTCCCAGGTCCTGCAACCCAACAGCAGGTCCTGCTGCCCATCAACCCAGCTGTCCTGGTTTATCTGGCTGTGGCTCTGGGGTTTTCTGTGCCTTGAAGCTCCCTTCAGTCTGCTGCTGTGCTCTAAAATGTCCCTGATCTCTGGAGCACTGTCTAGAATCTCTGCAAGGCCAGGCCCAGGCCTAGCACAGCAGCTAGCACCTAGGAGGATTAGACAGTGGCCCAATCTCCTTCCGAGTGCTTGTGGTCTGATGGCCAGGCACCTGCAATGTACAAGATTTCCTGTGTCCCTCCCCAGTGAATAGCATGACCTCAGTGGCCCAGGGGCTATTACAGAGGATGAAGAGGGTAACTTCCAAGGTTGGGTCTATAGACTGCAGCTTTTCCATGGGGGAGTCAGCCACTGAGAGATAGACATCTACATGGGAAACTAAGTTCTCCCACCAAGAGCCAGAGCACCAGCCCCAACAGCAAACCACATCAAGCCATCTGATGACAGTAGCATAGCTGACACCTTGACAGTGACCTCATGAGAGACCACCTCCCCAACCTTCCCCATCCAAATTGCTGACCACAGCAAACAGGACATGTTGACTGTTGTTTGAGCCACTCTTTGGGGGGATTTGATATGTAACCAACACAGACGACCTGAGCTCCCACCACCCTCCAGGTATGGCAGGATTTCAAGCCCAAACTGTTCCAGGTTGCCTCTCAGGTGTTCATGACATGCCGAGGTCTTCCATTCCCTGGACCAAGGTGAGGGGGTGTGGCACTCATGCCCCATACTGGTGACTTTGAGTTCTCAGGAAGCTGACTTAACTGTTCTCAACATTATTTGTCATAGGCAGGCTACTCCCTGAAGACAAAGGAGCGAACAAAGCCTCCCTGGTGATTCATGGGTCTTACAGAATAACCCAGTTCTGCCTGGTCCAGGACATACCCTAAGTTGTTAAGAGACAGAGGAAAGGCAGACAGACCTTGGACCCCACAATTTGACTTAATGAGAATTTACCAGCAGATGGTCATGGACACCTGCAAGAACAACTGGTTAGACAGAAAGTGAAATGTGTTTAAGGGACTCTAGCTGGCCGGACTGTATCTGCTTATCTTAAGATGTGGAAGGGTCAGGTGCCTCCCTGGGGCCAGGCCCACTTGACTGTAATGGTTTTATCTGTTTCCAGTTTGCTAGGAAGCTGTGCAGGAAAAAGCAGTTGGATGACTCATGAGCAATCAGACTTTGGACTTAAGATGGCTGCTGTCATGTCAAGCTGTTTCCATTTGATGCTATTTCAGAAGGTGCTGAGAAAGTTCTCAGGGATTTCTTTTTCCCCTTTGCAGTGCCGGGGATGGACTTTCCATAAACACTCTGCCACTGAGCTACACACCCAGCTCTAGCATAATCTTAACCAGAGGCTGTTGCAAGGACTACTGGAAATCAGGTCCAATTGTTTTCTTTATCACAGCATCAAACCTGAAAATTGTAGTTTCCCCCAAATTCAGGCACACCCAAGCAGACTAGCCCCTCCTTTCAGTGGGCACCAGGGCCAGGCACAGTTTCCCAGTATTCCATGTAGTCTTTCTGATCAATAAATCACATGCATCACTCTGTTAAGCAGAACTTTCCACTGACTGACATAGAACCTGAGACTTGAAGCCAGATGTGGTAGCTCACAGCTGGAAGACTGCTGCAAGTTGAAGGCCAACATGGGCCGAATAGCTTGTTCTAGGCCTGCCTGGGCAACTGAGTGAGATTCTGCCATAAAATAAGCAAAACAAAATAAAAATGAGTCTTGACTGAGGCTTTACTCAGGGGCAGACACTTGTCCAATATACTGAGGGCTCCAAGTTCCATCCTCAGCAAAAAGAAAACAAAACGTCAACCTTTCTACCCCTCTTTTTGAGACATGGGCTCTCTATATAGCCCTGTTTGGCCTCATTCTTGTATTGGGGGTCATGGTTTGATCAATTTAAGATCACTAATAACCAGGTCATCCAACACTGGTATGGGACAGAGGAAATACAAATCAACTTATGAAATATTTTCCTTTTTTAAATTTTGAGGCAGGCTCTTGATGTGCAGTCCTGGTTAGCCTGA
Source organism: Nannospalax galili (assembly GCF_000622305.1). Taxonomy (NCBI): domain Eukaryota; kingdom Metazoa; phylum Chordata; class Mammalia; order Rodentia; family Spalacidae; genus Nannospalax; species Nannospalax galili. The sequence continues at coordinate 8,322,486 of NW_008357033.1, read as the reverse complement.
AACTCACTATGTAGACCAGGCTGCCCTTTGAATTTTTAGTGATCCTTGTGCTTTCCTGAGTGCTACTGGCATTCTTGTAAATTCAAGTGTTTCCATTTTCATAAAACCAGTAGCTTGCAATTCCAGCACTCAGGAGGTGGAGACCAGGAAGATACCAGGTCCAAGGTCAGCATGTACCCCAGAGCTGGTGATCACAACCTATGTATCTCTCAGTGGGAGAACCAGAAACTATGTTTCATCCATACAGCAGTAAATATGAACTTACTGCCTGGCAACAAGACTCAAATGCTGCAGGACAAGCATGCACACACAGCATGGCCAGTCTCTCGGATCTCAAACCCACACTCTCTGTGAAAGAGACCTAACACACTGTATGATCCATTCACATAAAGTTCAGGAATGACCAGGTCAGTCTGTTGGAGCAGAAATGGATCTGTAACCTCCTCTGCCAGGCCAGGGCTCTCAAGGGAAAAGGGCAAGGGACACATCCATGAGGGGAAGTGAGAGCATTTGCTGGAGTTCCTTCCTTGTGACCAGACACCAGGGAGAGTGACTTATAAAGAGGAAGGGCTGCTTTGGCTCCTGGTGTCAGAGGTCTGGACTGAGGGCTGCTTGGCTCCTTGGCTTTGGGCCTGTGGTGGTGCAGCCCATCAGAGTGCCCAAGAAGAAAAAGGCAGGTTTCTAAAGTCCTCTTTGAGATCATGCCCCTGGCGACATCACTTCCCCCTGCTGGGTTCTGCCCCTCAAAGCTTCCATCACTTTCCACAGGCTAAGTCTCTATGAGGTTAGGGTTTACTGCTGACCTTTTCTCTGTGGCCCCAGCTAGTCTTTGCTGGCCTGGGGCTGGCTCTGGACAAGGACACATACCAGAATCTGCTGCTTTGGGGAAAAGGGCTGGGAGGCGGCTCAGGGGTGGAGAGTGCTTATCTAGCATGCTCCAGGTGCTGGGTTCAGTCCTTAGAACCATATGAGATGGCTCAGTCAATAAAGCTTAATGGCCTGAGTTCTAGCCCTGGAAGGAAAGAACATAACCCACAAAGCTGTCCTCTGACCTCCACACACACATATGCTATGGTGCCTGTGCTCATGTTCACATGCACCTCACACATACATACACACACACACAAACACACACACACATAATAATAATAATAATAATAATAATAATAATAATAATATTTTTAAAAGGGGGAAAATCTATATTCTGATTTTAAATTTTTAAATTATAATCAAACAAATAAACTTCTTTTTTTTTTTAGAAAGGCAGTGTTGGAGAAGTAGAGCAAACGGTTTCTGAGATAGACCCTCACTTTGTAGCTCAGGCTGGCTTCTGCCTTCTAAGTAGATGGGTTACAGTTCTGAGTCACCTCACCTGGCTACAATCTGAATTGATTTTTGTGCTGGGCTTGATGGCTCAGACCTGTAATCGCAACACTTGAGAGGTTGGAGCAGGAGGATTTCTGTGAGTTTGAGGCTAGCCTGTGCTACATAGAAAGTACCAGGCCATCTGGGCTACAAAGTGAGATCCTATCAAACAATAAAAAATAGATTCTAGATTAAAATAATTTAAAATCACGTTGCAAACACAAAATGTGAACTCATTAGACCCTAAGACCAGAGAAGGGAAGAAAGGACAGAGGGAAAGGAAAAGGAGAAAGGGAACAGAGGAAGAGAGGAGTGAAGAGAGAGACAGGGAACAAGGGAAGAAGGAAGGGACTGTCCAGCCCAGGCCAGGTAAATACCTAGAGGGACAGTCTGAACTTAAACTGAGGATGGAAGCGATTCAGAGTTTTCTCTGTAACACTGGCTTGTCTGCTGCAGAGGATCAACCTCGCACAAGAGCAGGGGTTGTACCATCTGCAAGCTCCCTTCAAATGGCTAAGCAAAGTAAGTAAGGCGACCATGCAATGGCCGAGTCTGGGATGGATGTGCATGGTTTCGTCTATGCATTTTTTCCTACAGTTTTTTATGCATATAGTTTAGGACATTTTTATAATAAAAGCTTGGGAATGAATATAATGCATAAAACGTGCACAGTGAGGTCCTATGTCAATGCCTCTGCCATTTCTGGTCCCATCTTCTGCCAGGGTCCCCTTTGCCCTCTTTGTCCCAGCACCCCCACACTCAGGTACATGGGTCCCCTCAGAGGCAGAGCAGGCTGAGAAAAGTGTAATGACTGCATCCCCTGCACAAAGAGGGATCTCCCTCCCTCCTTCCCTCCCTCCCTCACTCCTTCCTTCCTTCCCTCCCTCATTCCTTCCTTCCCTCACTCTTTCCTTCCTTCCTTCCTTCCCTCCCTCCTTCCTTCCTTCCCTCCTTCCTTCCTTCCCTCCCTCCTTCCTTCCCTCTTTCCTTCCTTCCCTCCCTCCTTCCTTCCCTCCTTCTTTCCCTCCCTCCCTCCTTCCTTCCCTCACTCCTTCCTTCTTTCCCTCCTTCCCTCTTTCCTTCCTTCCTTTCCTCCCTCCTTCCTTCCTTCTCTTATTATTTTCTTCTCCCTTGCAATAGTTGAGGATGTGACCCAGGGCCTTGAGCATGCTGGGTAAACTCCCTCCCTCTGAGCTATCCTCCCAGCCCTCTTACTTCTCCAAGAAGAAAAATTTCCCAAAAGCGCCCCCAGCGATGTCTCTTACATGCTCTTGGACAGAGTCCAGCCCCATGCCCACCCTAGACTCTCCAGGGGTGAACATCTCAACCTGATCTAGGTTTCTGCCCTGGGACAGGGGGTACACTGCCACTACTTCTGAATTGGAGTCTGATGAGAAGGAAGAGGGCATACAGCGATGGAGCTCACCTGGTACCTGTGCCTTCTTTTAATCCTTTCAGCAGATTCTGGGGAGCAGCTGGTCTCCAACCCCACTTTCCACATGGAGAAATGGAGGACCACATAGGTGGAGTGACAGTTTCTCCAATGGTCTAATCTTAATTGCCTGCTGGGATAGGCAGGCAATGTGCTGTGGGCATCTGGGAGAGGCAGCAAAGTGTAGAATGGGTGACTGAATGGTGTTTGGAGATTGAAGGGGATTTGAGTAGAGACTAAAGAAAGGGTAGGGTGGCCAAGGGCAAGGACAGAAAATTGGGCACATTTGGGTAAGGAGAACCAGAAAATAGGAGATATTGGGCTCCAAGGCCATCAGCATTTTACAGCAGGTTACAAGGAGTCACTTTAGGTTCTAGGGAGACAGAAGCAGGACAGAATGAGATGAAAGAACTGGAAGAGTAGAGTGAAGACCATGGAAAAGGCTGACTCAAGGTTGAGTGTGGTGGTACACACTGGAGTCCCAGCACTTGAAGAGGGGAAGGCAGGAGGATCAAGAGTTCAAGGCCATCCTTAGCTACATAATGAGTTTGAGCCAGCCTGGGCTACATGAAAATGGGTCTTTAAAAAAAAAAAAAACATTAGGGCTAGAGAGATGGCTCAGCGGTTAAGAATACTGGCTGCTCTTACAGAAGACCCAGTTCAAATCCTAGCACTCACATAGCAGCTAGGGACCATCTGTAAGTCCAGTTCCACGGAATCTGATGTCCTCTTCTGACCTCTACAGGCACTGCACAACATGGGTGCACTTAACATGCAGGCGATACATGCATGCAAATAAAAACAATTTTTAATATTTTATTTATTATTTTTATTTTATGTGTATGAGTGTATTGTCTGCATGTATGTGAGTGCACCCGTGTCGTGCAATGCCATGGAGGTCAGACGAGGGCTTCGGATTCCCCTGGAACTGGAGTTAAGGATGGTTCGTAGCTGCCATGTGGGTGCTGGGAATCAAACTTGGGTCCTCTGCAAGAGCAGTCAGTGTTCTTACCCGCTGAGCCATCTCTCCAGCCCCAACAAGTTTTTAATTAAAAAGAAAATAAAATGGCTGATGCAGAGCCAAGGAAGGAACGGGGCCGGGGGGTGGAGACCTGGGGTCACTCAGGGACTTGTGGGACTATTTCTTTCATTTCTTTTGAGAGCGAGCTGCCATTGAAAAGAGACACCCTTCATGTCTTGTGTCCGCTTCAACATCTCATAGCACCAGGATGGTCTTCCCTGAGCCAACTGTGCGACTTCTCGGTCCTCTGTTCCCACAGCTCTCAGGCAGAACCAGTCAAGCTGCAGTAAGTGAACAGACGCCAGGACAAGGAGAAGTTAAGCCTGGATTTCGGAGCCAGAACACCTTGGCCAGTCCTGCCCTGCCTAGCTGTGTCCTGATTAATATTGCCAATTTGATAAGCTCCATGTTGAATGAAAAAGAGAAAGGGAGCTGAGGCCCAGCATTCATCTCTCTCTGCTTCCTGACTGTGGATGCCATGTGACCAGCTGCCTCAGTGTCCTGCTGCCATGCCTTCCTGTCCTGGAGGACTATACCTTCAAACTGTGAGAGAAATAAATCCTTCCTTCTTTATCAGGGTTTCCTGCTTGTACCAGGATTTTTGTTTTTTGAAGCCTGTCTAAGAAATCTCAACATTGTAGCAATAAGGCAGTCTCAGCAACAATAGTCAGCTGTGTTGTCCAGGGCCCTAGTAGACAATGTTTCCTGTTTTTTTGTTAAACTTTAAGCTTTCTGTATTTTTCCAAAGATATGTATGAGTTTCCCCTGCTTGTGTGTGTGTGTGTGTGTGTGTGTGTGTGTGTGTGTACCATGTGTGTACAATACCCATAGAAGCTGGAAGAGGGCATCAGATCACCTGGAACTAGAGTTAAGGACAGTTAGCCACTATGTGGGTGCTGGGAACTGAACCTAGGTCTTCTGCAAGAGCAGCCAGTGCTCTTAACCCCTGAGCCAGCTCTCCAGCCTCCAATGTCTTCTTCTATATAGACACCTATGATAAATGAAATTCCTAAATCCTGCACAGGAGACATGAAGAAAGATAATTAATGACAAAGAGGAACAATAAAAATCCACTGTAACAGGCTAGGAGCCTGGCCCCCTCCCTACATAGCTCACTGCACCTCTTCACCCACAGGCAGCCTCTCTGGTTTCCCTGGCCCATCTGAGCTCCTAGCATCTTGCTTTTGTGTTTGGGGCCTTTATGAGTAAGGAAAACAAGGGTCTTCTGAACACAAATGCTAGGACATAGGATGGTCTATGGGGTAGACAGGTCACAACAGGGCACTGCCTGCTGCTCCTGGAATTGCCCTTTGGCCCTGGCTGGAACAGCTGGGACTACTGAAAATACTCACAAGGCCTGAGGAGAGATGTCTGGACATCTTTAGGAGGCCCTAGGGCCAAAAAGGGGGAGAGGGAGGTGAGGCCAGGAGGGTAGAGAATGCCTGTGAGTCACCATCTGCAGAGAGGGGTCACCTGAAGAGGCTCTGTGGGCAAGGAGCAGCCCTCTACTGCCCAGGCTCTGGGGCAGCCACAGTCAGAGCTGCTACTGGGCCTAGGGAGGACAGGGCTGAAAGTCCCCTCCCTCTCTTTCCAGCCACAGCCTGTGTGTGGCCTTGGGCAGGTTGTTTCCCTCTGGGAACCCATTTTCCTTGAAGAAGGCTCTTCTGTGAGGTCAGCTCAGCTTTGAGTCAATGACTGGTTATAAGAATGATGGAACATCCAGGACACCCCCCAGGATAGCCCCCTCTCCTGGCCATGCTTACGTTCTTCCAGAATCTTCCACTGCAGGTGCATCCTACGCTTAGGTGTTTTTCACAGAGAGGACTCCAGGACAACGAGCAAAGTTGGGGATGGGGTATAGCTTGGTGATCCATCCCCAACAGCCCCCCTCCCCCGCAATCTTAAAAGGCAAACTGTTCCCCTCTACTCTTTCAGTGGCATGATCTAGAAGGCAGGACAGGGAGAGACAAATGGTGGACTACAGCAAGCCGAGGTGGGTCCCTGTGAGACGTTTCGGGTGTGCAGAAACAATACTGCCAAGTCAGGCGTGATGATGCACACCTTTAGTCCCAGCACTCAGGAGGCAGAGGCAGGCAAATCTCTCTGAGTCCAAGGCCTCTTGGTCTGTATAGTGAGTTCCAGGCCAGCCAGAGTCACACAGTGAGACCCTGTCTCAAACACAAATAAAACAAAAACCAAAAAACCCAAACAGGACTCCTGGCCTCTCATGCACAAGGGAAAATGTGAAGAAGTGATTCTTACCCTGAGGCTGGCAGGGAAAGTACAGGGAGCAGCAGACGTCTCAGCTCGAGGGGTACTCAAGGAGACCTTGAGGGGTAGGTTGGAGGGTCTGAACATTGGGGAAGGGTCAGTGGGAAGCCACTGAAGATTCTTTAGCAAGGGAGACACGGTAAGTTAGATTTCTCCCAGGGACACAAGCAGAGGCTTGAGGCTGAAGCTTAAGTTGGGATTTAGAGTCTTGGGCTCACTCTGAATGCTGTAGGCCTGGAGTACTGAGTTGGTTCTGATCATGTCGGGAATATTTAAGCCTTTCTGAGGAGCAGGAAGAAGGCAAGAGGAGTAGGCCCTGTGCATCTCTGGAATGCCCAACTCAGCCCTGAGTCCGGAACCTGTGACAGGTCTACAATAGCCCCAGGCTCCAGCTTAGACAGATGCCTCTTTGCTTCATGCTTTGAGGTCAGGTGGCCAGGATGCCACTCCTGCCTATTGCTGCCTCTCCCAGGTGTCACGAGGACAGAGGCTTAGGACAGAAGCTTTACTCCTTGTGAGCCAGGCTAGAGCTGACAGTACCTGCCCTTTGGGCCATTGTGCGGATCTGATGACTGAAAGGCAAGCAAAGGACTAAGAGACTAGTGATCTGCCAGGACAGCTTGAGTATTCCTGCGACAAGCGGCCCTTCCATTCTAATCTTGGCTGCTGTGTAACTATGTTCCAGATCCTTCCAAACACAGTGGAAGAAGGAACCTGCTCAGGTGTCCTGTTTTGTTTTTGTTTTTTGAGCTATATATCTGTATCTTTCTCTCTCTATAGATAGATAGATAGATAGATAGATAGATAGATAGATAGATAGATAGATAGATATAGATATATTCGATATATACCTGAGGATGACCTCAACCTTCTGAGTGTTGGGGATCGAACTTAGGGCCAGTGACTGCTAGGCAAGCAGGCTGCCCACTGAGTCACATCCAAGATTGAGAGAGAGAGAGAGAGAGAGAGAGAGAGAGAGAACCCAAGGAGACCAGAAGAGGGCATCTGATCTCCCAGAGCTGGAGTTACAGGTAGTTATGAGCCACCTAACATGGGTGCTGGGAACTGAACTCAGGCCCTCTGCAAGAGCAGTACTCACTCTTAACCACTAAGCCATCTTTCCAACATCATCACATTAGTTATTTTTAAATTCCATGTTTGAAAGCATTTTGAGGGGCGGGGTCAATGGCCCACTAGTAGGGCACTCATTCATTCAGCCTATGTGAGAGTCAAGTGAAGATGGTCCTGATACAGAATGACTAACATCCTACCAGTAGAGAAAGCGGGCTGGGGTGCTGCTCTTTTGGTAGAGTGCCTGTCTAGCATGCGTGATGTCCTCAGTTGGAATCCTTACCATATAAACTGGGCGTGATGACACATCTATAATCCCAGCACTCAAGAGGTGGAGGCAGGAAGACCAGAGGTTCAAAGTTGTTCTTGGCTGCACAGACAATTGGAGTCCATGTTGGGTTACATGAGACACTCCTTACCCCAACCTACTCCCCCAAAATGAAGGAAATGTGGACACAGGGCCAGATCCAGAAGATGGCCAGATGATAACCCAGATACTGCCACTGGAGGACAGAATCAGGGCAGAGACAGAACAGACTAGGAAGACAGAGGGCTGATTTGGACCAGTAGAAGCCAGGACAAAAGAGAAGAGCAGCGCCAAGAGCCCCATTGGAGCTGGCGCCTTAAGGACTTAGGATTTAGGACTTAAGACTTAGGACTGCCAGCCTCTGGAACTGTAGGAGAATAAACCCACTGTGAGCTGCTCTGTGAGTGACACCTGCCTGCAGCAGCCTTGGGAACTGCCTGGCCTCTTGAATTATCTCCTTTGAATTTCTTTTCCAAATAGATATACTTTTACACAACTCACATTTTGTTAAAAAGTGAAGCTTCCATTGCAGCTATAAAAGAGAAGGCCTTGATCCTTTCCATAAATAGAAAGAGCCTTAAAAATAAGACAACAGAAGGCGAGCCCACCTAACTGGGTGTGGTGGCCTAATAGCCCCTTTCCTGGGGACACCTTTGTTAAAAGGAGCTGGGGGTTGGGGACAGAGCTCAGTGGTGGGGACCCTGTGAGTGCAATCTCTAGCACCACAAGAAATGCAGAATAAAATGAAACCAAAAGGAGAACAGCAGGTGACAGAGTGTTGACACTTGGTAGCTTCAAAGACAGCGTCTAAGTGAAAAGAGGAAAAACTCCCGTATTAGTTGAAAATGTCTTTAATGATTAGGGCTTTCCAGGGTGGATACTCCCTCCTCTGCTTACGTTCTCTTTATGTCTCAGGAAATTTACACCCAGAAAAGTTGGGCAGACTGCCCAGAGTCGCACAACACCATTGGAACAGCTCCTAGGTGTTTTCCAGGAAACCATGTCAGACATGTGTGGGTAGCTGGGCACAGGGACACAGAAGGCCGAGCAAACACATCACCCTGTGTTTTGAAACCAGTGATGGTGGCACCAGGTGGATTTTAAAAGAATGCTGGTGAAACGGGATAAAGAACACCCCCAGAGGGTTCTTAGGCTCATTCATAAAAGAATTTTAGAATGGACTCAAACAGAAACTTTAGGAAAATTTTATTAGAATTTTAAGGAAAATCCTCAGGGCAGGTGAGCTGGTAATCTTGGCTATCTGCCTTGAAAAAGAGAACAGAAGGGAGAAGGAAAGAAAGCTATGGAGCCATGCAGGTTTAAAGCCTGCATGGAGGTCAGGCACATAGCTGACTGGCAGTCACATGGCAGGGAGGAGGAAGCTTTAAGAAAAAGTAAAGAAATACAAGATGCGAGGGCAGCCCAAAGCATTAGAGAAAGCATGAAGAAGAAAGGGAGAATACACTTTCCTGAAGAATTCGGTAAAGCAGGAAGACTTACAGAGACCTACATGTCTGTTTCCGTGTCCAGAAGCTCTGTGCTAAGAGGCAGGATTACAGGCAGGAAAAGTTCACTAGTTCATTAATACACTATGTATTCTGCCCATCTATTTACATGATAAGGTGAATCTGCCTTCCAAGGGGTGGTACTATGACCAGATGATTGGCCAGTGGGTCTTCCAACAGAAAGACTAGATTTTATAATCGTGACCAGTCTACTCTAACACTGGCTCTGAAAAAGCTGGGCAAAAGCTGTCTCATGCAGAAAAAAGTTACAGCCTAAGGACACCTGGAGATTTTCCTTCTTCCTCCCTCCCTCCCTCCTCCTCCTCCTCCTCCTCCTCTTCCTTCCTTTCCTCCTCCTCCTCCTCCTCCTCCTCCTCCTCTTCTTCTTTCTATCTTTTTTGAGATAGGTCTCCTTGTAGCCCCAGCTTGCCTGGAACTCCACTATGTAGACCAGGCTGGCCTTGATCTCACAGAGATCCACCTATCTCTGCCTCCAGAGTGCTGGGATTAAAGGTGTGTGCTACCACACCTGACCTGGCAGCCCTGTTTTTGCACACTCAAAAGGGACCCAGTACCCGACACATTTTTTTTAAATTTTGGCTTTTTTATGTGTATGAGTGTTTTGCCTGCATGTATATGAGTGTACTGTGTACCCATGGAGGCCAGAAGAGGGCATCAGATCCCCTGGAACTGGAGTTATGGATGATTGTTAGCTGCCATGTGGATGCTGGGAATTGAATTCCTGTCCTCTGCAAGAGCAGCCAGTGTTCTTAACCACTGAACCATCTCTCTAGTCTACACCTCCAGATTTTTATCCTCACCTGGGTGAACCACCTTGCAAGGAAAACCAGGGTCCGATCAAGGAAACACTCACCTCCCTCCACACCTCCAATGACAAGTCCCAGGCTTATCCAGACATTCCACACCCTGGTCCAGGCTGTGCAGTGTTAGGGGTGGTTTGTGTCACCTGCATTTCTGCACCACTGATGCACAAAAGACTGAAATGTGTGAGATAACAATGTATAGGACTTCTGGCCTTTCAATGCACAGGCAGAGAGCAACAAGCTGCAAGTAGCTGGGGATAGAGCCCAGAGCAGTTGTCCTTCCTGCCTAAGGTCCTGATACCAACCCCAGTACTGCTAAACAAAAACAGGCTGCAAACAGCATCAAAGCAAGAGGGATGTGAAGTGTGGGGTGGGGTGGGGGGCACAGGACACCGGACATGGAAGGGGAGTGGTTCAAGTCCTCTCCACTCTCAGAACCACTTCTACCTTTCCACCTTAAAGTCATTGGCAAGTCCATCTAGGCTTCTACTCAGTGACTTGCCTTTTCTTTTTAAAAATTATTTTTAGTATATATGAGTATTGTGTCTGCATGTATGTAAGTGCACCACATGCATGCGATGCCTGAGGATCCCCCTGAAACTGGAGTTAAGGATGGGTGTTAGTCACGATGTGGGCACTGGGAACCCAACCCAGGTCCTCTGCAAGAGTCATCATTGCTCTTAACCACTAAGCCATCTCTCCAGCCTCCTTTCTTTTAAAAACAAGGCCTCATGTATCCCTGCTTGCTTCAGACTTACTAGTAGCAGAGGATGACCTTGAATTTCTGATCCTTGTGCCTCCACCTCCTGAGTGCTGGGATGACAGACAAGTGCCACAATACTGAGTTTATTCAGTGCTGGGGATGGAACTTAGGGCTTTCTGCATGCTAGACAAGAGTTCTACCAACTGAGCTATATCCCCAGTGTAGGTGTCCCATACCATTCTCTGAAGGTTCTTTCCCCTCCAGTCTTCCTGGGTAATTGTCTAGCCCCAGGTGTGGAACCTCCTACACACACACACACACACACACACACACACACACACCCCATCCCATCATCATCCCCAGGGGCTCTCATTCCAGGTGCTTTTTCCATCACAGCAAAAATATCCAAGAATGATAGCAGTAATTGTAGCATTAGTCGGGCTTTGACCCTGACCTCCACAGTGACCTCAGCCAGTGCCCTGCGGCCATCCTCATTTTGCAGATGAATGCTTTGAGGCTCAGTCTGAGGATGATATCTTGTCTAAGGTCACAGCTGATAATGATTCAGGGGAAATCAGGGATCTCCTTTTGGGGTTCTTAGTCTCATTAATAAAAGAATTTAAGAATGGCTCAAATGGAAGCTGAGCGTTTAAAAGAAAAACCTCCAAGGCAGGCAAGCTGTACACTCAGCAGCTGAGTGAATGGAGGGGAGGAAAGAAGCCAGGCATGTGAACAGCCGGGAGGTCAGATATATGATAGATTAGCAGCCACTCAGAGGGAGGAGGGCTTTACAGAAAGAGTAAGAAAGCCCAAAGTGTTAGGAAAAGCCTGCTTAGAAAAGAGATAAGAGAAAAGAAGTTTTTATTTTTATGAATAATTCTAAAAGCAGGAATTCTGGGTAGGAAAAACACAGCATCTCATTAATAAGTAATAATTAATAAATTAATTATTTCATCTATCTGAAGGTCAACCCTTCTTCCTAGGTGATTGACCTGGTCCAACTGGAATGTTAGGTCTCCACCCAGGCCAGAGATTCTATTCTCTTGACCAAGATCTGCCTGCCTCGGCCTCCTGAGTGCTGGAATTAAAGGCAAGTGCTACCGCACCCAGCAAGAAATTTTTTCTTCTTGATGGGCCTTTATTGCTACTCTAGCAATAATAGGACAGAGTCTGGGATTTAACAGCTATAGCCCTACCGTACCACCTAGACTCAGATGATCAGTCCCCTGGGCCTGAAGGCCCAATCAGGGTGGCCTTGAATCAGGCCATAAGAGGGAACAACTCAGAGGGCTGCCCACTCAGCTTTGTTTATTGTCTGGAGCTGGGAATAGTTCGAATTGTTGTGTTTGGGAAGGGAGGGGAAAATAACCAAATATAAGGAGGCAGCCCAGGGAGGCCCCAGCAAGAATGTAGAGGAATTGGGACTAATGAAGCAGGCCTGCCTGGGGACGTGGGCAGCTGTGATGTTCTTGAGCACCCAGCACTCCTTGGCCAAGGATTCTGGGTCCTGTTGAACCACTCCCATTGCCTGGAGAGGTATTTAAAACATTAAGTAAGCCAGGCATGGTGGCTTCGTTCTATAATCTCAGCACTTGGGAAGCAAGAGGATTTCCATGGATTTGAGGCTAGCCTGGGATATACGAGACCCTGCCTAAATAAGTAAAAAGAAAGAGCTTCATGCTCAATTACATTGAAACACCAGGCCTTCTTTTCTATGGTCTCAAGATGGAACCCAGAGCCTCTGACAAGCACTCTGCCACTGAACTCGATCCCCAGCTCTGGGTCAAGGTTTCTTAAATTTCCCAGCTGACTGCTGTTCTGAGCAGCTAGGGCTAAGAGCACCTGCCCAAGAGGGTCTCAAACTTGAGCCGCCTCAGGAACCCATGAAGACTTTGATAAATGGGATCAACCAACAGTTCCTGGATTCAGGAAGTACAGGCAGAGCATGGGGCTCTGCTTTTCACACCAGTTCCCTGAGACTGTGGCTGGAGGCCTGGGAGCCAGATTCAGAGAGCCCCTCTCCTGCTCAGGTGACCCTAATGACCTGAGAACCCTTGGCATGGATTTTGTCCCTCCCCACAAGAGCAGGAGAGAAATTTGGGATCTCCGCTGCCCGCCCAGTCCGACTGAGTCTAATCAGCCTGTTAAAAGCCCCAGGGGATGACTGACACCTTTCACTTCATAATCCGTGAGAAGGTGGGGCTCTCCACAGATGGGAATACTGAAACCTCTCAGGGTTGAGCCACTGAAAGTCTCCTCAAGACATGGATCCAGGACTGTCCTGGGGAGGTGAGGAGAGGGTGCTCTGCGGATGGGTTTTCGTGCACAGCCTTAAAGACTGGCCCCTTCCCCCTTTGATGTAAATGGGGACTTGTGTAGTTTGTATAGCAACCACAGCAGGCAGCCTGATTCATTCATTCAGCACTGGGGCCAGGCCTCGGGGAGGGAGGGGATACCACGATGCAACCACTGGTACAGCCCTGACCACACGGGGCAGGCAGTCAAGCCCTGGAAACAGATATAAGCAGGTCAGTGGATAACCGGTGGGCTGGGGTTACTTGACTATTCAAGTAGAAAATAAAACAGAAAATAAAACAGGATGCAGGCAAGTAGCTATATGAGGGCAGGAGACCACTGAGGCCCAGGAGTGTTAGTCAGCCAGGGTCACAGGAGCCTTCCGGAAAAGGGCTTCGGGGGAAAGTGCCACAGTGTCACAAAGGAACAGTGTCACAAAGGCCCTAAGGCAGAAGGGCACCAGAGTCCTGAGTGTCTGGGAAGAAGAGGGAAAGACTCCTGTATGTGTGTGTGTATGCCTGTGTGTGTGTCTCTCTCTGTCTCTGTCTCTGTCTCTCTGTCTCTCTCTCTCTCAGAGGCCTACTGGAACAGGGGTGGTTCCAAGTAGGAAGGAGGCCTGAGTGGGTTTCCTTTTGGTATTTATCAAGGGCTTCTAAATGGTCCCTTGATATCTGTGGAAATTGACTCTAGAGGACAAGATCTATAAATTTTAAAAATTTGTTAAATATTTTATTTATTATTTTTATTTTATGTATATGAGTGTATTGCCTGAATGTATGTGAGTGCACCCGTGTCATGCAATGCCGCGGAGGTCAGAAGAGGGCGTCAGATTCCCCTGGAACTGGAGTTAAGGACGGTTCATAGCCACCATGTGGGTGCTGGGAATCGAACCCAGGTCCTTTGCAAGAGCAGCCAGTGCTATTAGCCCCAGAGCCATCTCTCCAGCCCCAAATTTAAATTTTTTTATTTATTATTACTGTGTATATGTGTGTGTGGGGGGGTGTTGCATGTGTGGACCCGTACATCATGGTATGTGCATGGAGGTTAGAGGACACCTCTAGGGAATCTATTCTCCTTCCACTTTTACATGAGTCTTGGGGATTGAATCCAAATTTTCAGGCTTGGCAGCTGGTGCTTTATCCTCTGGGCCATCTCTCCAGCCCCCTATGAATATTTGAGTCCCTCGTATGTAGTGGCGATAAAGTGGTGTGTTTTTGTTGTTGTTTGGTTTTCTGAGACAGGGTCTCCCAGTAGCCCCAGCTGGCTTGGAATTCGCTATGTAGACCACGCTGGCCACTATCTCACAGAGATCCACCAGCCTCTACCTCTTGAGTGCTGGTACTAAAGTGAGGTCGTGGTTTTTGGAACTTCAGCACCTCCTCCTGAACGCTTTAAGTCAGCTCTGGATGACATAGGTCACAGGGGTTGGCTTCCTCCAGAGTGCTTGCCTAGCCTGTTCTATCTGGAATTGCCAAAATATAATAATAATTAAACATATCGCACTGTAAATGCTGTGTTAGCAGTTCTATTACATTGTTCAGGGAATGATAAGGAAAAAGCCTGTAGTGTCCAACACAAATGCAATTTTTTCTTTTTGGAGACAAAGTCGTTCATGTAGCCCAGGCTAGCCTGGAACTCTCTATGGTAGCCAAAGATGACTGAACTTCTGATCCTCCAATCTCCCAGGTACTAGGATTACAGGCATGTGCCACCATGCCCCTTTTGTGCAGCGCTGGGGATTGAACCCTGGGCTTTGTGCATGCTAGGCAAGCACTCTACCAACTGAGCTGCATCCCCAGCCAAAGGCAGTTTTTTCCTTTGCCTAACAACATTTTTGATCCATTGGCTGGCTGACTGGGGAGGATAGGGGCCCGGGAGGGCCGTACAGCAGACCTCAAAGGGCACTGCCCACTGGGAAGGGAACCGCATCTGAGGTACAGGGCACCTGTAAGGTATGCATACTAGACCCCAGAGTGGGCTCCCCAGGTGGAGCCCTTCACTCCCGGTTTCTCCAGGCCTTCTGCGCACCCCTCCCCCAAGGTAGCTCTCCCTCCTGAGTCTCTGCCTGATTTTCCATATAAATGAAACCGCAGGGAGTCTGGCTTCCCTCACCCTGGTGTTTCGGGCTCCCTCGAGGTTCTGCGCACCTCTGGAGTCCCTTTTGCTGGAGCTGGAGTCATTCCGTCTGCTTCTATTTTCCTGTTGATACAACCAGGGCCGGTTCCATTTTTAGCCACCGTGAATTGTGCCGCTGTTCACATTCTTGCGCCGGGCGGTTTTCCCTGTCTCGATACCTGAGCGTGGGGTTGCCGGCTTGAGGGCCAACTGTTCAGCCTTACCAGACATTTCTAACCTTATCTGAAACTGCCAAGCAGTTTTCCAGGGCGGTGGTGCCATTCCGTGGTCTCAGCGGGGAGTTGGGGTGGACTGGGGGTGGGAGAGCACCAGGGGGAAAGAGGGAGCCGGCTGGGCCTTCCAAGAATGCGGTGTGTGTCCTCCGTCCCCTCAGGTCTGCCTCCATCGCTGACACCTTCCCTCTCTTGGCTTTGGGACAGTTCTGTTCTCTCAGAGAGAGGCCGTGGGGCTCAGGGACTTGCCCCCATAGACCACATCCGGCAATGGTTTCCCATACTCCTCTGCGCGGACCTCATGCTGGGCACTGCTAGGAAGCCTGCCTCCTGGGTGCTTCCTGCTTGGGGCTGCTGATTTGGCTGAGCCCCAGGCTACAGGGGTCCAGTAGGTAAAGTGAATTGGGTAGGGAGGAAACAGCAGTGAGTGGGAGGGCCCCAGGCACACATGCATGGGCAGGACTGGGGGGCATGCTTCCATATGCCAAGTGGTGGAGGGCACCAGAGGCCATTGTCTGGCAGGATCTGCTCCCAGTCCTCACAACAATTTGAGGCACTGAGGTCTTGTTTAGTCTGGCTGTACAGATCAGGACATTGAGGCACAGAGTGGTCATGCTCCTCATTATAGATCACAGAGCACATGAGAGTTGAATCTGGGATCTGTGAGCAGGTCAGAGGAGGGTGGGTAGGCAGGAAGCAGGTTCCTGAAAGCTGGGATACTCTAGGACTCTGTGGTGTGACCACTGGTACATGTCCAGAGATGTGGACACACTGGGGAGAGGGTGTCTAGAAGAAAGTGACCCAGCCTGGAAGGGGACCACTCAGCACCTAGTGGCCCTATCATTGCCCTTTGTCCCTTTAGGGTTGTTCTAGGGCTTGGAGTTCTGAGCATCTGATGCTGGCTGCACAATCTTCTATCCTCTGCAGGGTAGGTGCCAAGTGGCCTTCTCAGGCTGGCCAGATGGCCCAACATGTGTGTGTAACAACCTTGTTGATGGCCTGATAGATAGGACAGATGCTCCTCTAACAGGGTCAGGAGGTTTTGTTCAAAGTCCCGAATCGATCTGATGTCACTATTGAATGCCGAATAGCAAACTATCAGTGGCCTTTAAAAACCTCATTCACCACTTTGCATAAGACCAAAGGAAGCCTGAAACTTCGCCGTCGCCCTGTGCACATCCCCAGGAGCTCTGCCTGAACATCGATTTTCATTCCTGAAATGAAAAGTTAGTCCCAATGGAATGTCAGCCAGTATTTGGCTGGTGGAGGGAACTTCCGCCTGGCTTTCCTTGAAGGGCCTCCTAGGTGCCAGTGTTTTTGCTGCCCTCGGTGCCCATTGACTTTCTCCAAAGCTTCCATCTCCCACTCCTGACCAGGGTCTGGTTTCAACACAGCCCTCCCCTTTTGCAGGGCCAGTTGGTTACAAGGAGGCCTGCACAAGCTAAGAAGAAACTTTGGCACCTCTGAGGGCTCATGTCCCCGTGTGGGGGAATGGGTACCCTGTCAGTGCCAGGTAGCTGTAGACAGGTAGCTAATGGGCTAGCGAGTGGCCCACTCTGCCAGTTTTCCAAGAGAAACCAGACTTTCCATTATTTATTTATTATTTGTTTATTTATTTTGAGACAGTCTCACTATGTAGCCCTGGCTGGCCTGGAACTCATTAGGCCAGGCTGGCCTCAAATTCACAGAGATCCACCTGCCTGTGTCTCCCAAGTGTGGGACTAAAGAGGTGCACCACCATGCCTGGCACTTCTTTTTTAAATTTACTTTTTACTGGCTGGAGAGATGGATCATCAGTTAAGAGTACTGGTTCAGTTAAGAGACCAGGGTTTAGTTCCCAGCACCCACACAGCAGCTAACAATCATCTGTAACTCCAGTTCTAGGGGATCCGATGCCCTCTTCTAGACTGTGAGTATTGCATGACACAGGTGCACTTAACGTACATACAGGCAAAACATTCATACACATTTAAAAACTAATTTGTAAAAATTATTTTTTACATTTATTTATTCATCTATTTATTTAGCATATGTATGTGGGTCAGAGGACAGCTTGTTGAAGTTGGCTATCTCATTTCATCATCCAGAGGTCCAACGCAGATCATCAGGCTTGGCTGGCAGCAAGTGCCAGTACTTACTGGGCTGTCTTGTTGACACTCCTTTTTTTCAAGATATCATTCTATAGCTCAGGCTGACTTTAAAATCACAGCTGAGCTGAGCGTGGTGGCCCATGCCTTTAATTCCAGGACTGGGGAGGCGAATCTCTGTGAGTTCAAGGCCTGCCTGGTCTACATAGTGAGTTCCAGGCCAGCTGGGCCTACAGGGAGACCCTGTCTCAAAAAAAAGTGTTTATCTCAGTGGTTAAGAGCACTAGCTGCTCTTCCAAAGGACCTGGGTTCAATTCCTAGCACCCACACAGTGACTAACAACCGTCATCTATAACTGCAGTTCCAAGAGATCCAACACCCTCTTCTGACCTCTGTGGGCTTTGTATGACATTGATGCACTTACATACTTGCAGGCAAAACACTCATACACATAAAAAATAAATCCCAGCACTCGGAAGGCAAAGGCAGGCAGATCTCTAAGTCCAAGGCCAGCCTGCTCTTACATAGTGAGTTCCAGGACAGCTGGAGCTACAGGGAGACCCTGTCTCAAAAAGACCAAAATTAATGAATTAATGAATTAATTAATGAATTAATTAAAAAACATACAACCCCCCAAAAGACCCAAAATAAAATAATAAATAAATAAATATGAGTGTAGCCAAGTACTTTCTTTGTGTCAATTCTGTGAAAAGCCTCGCACTCTTAATGAGTGCAAGGAACAGATCCTACCAGCGCTGACACTGCACAGGAGGAAGATGGATGGATGCCTGAGCCTCATCCTTTGTAGCCATCACCTATGTGATACTGTGTGAGTCTACCTGTGGGTCTAGGCCTTCCCAGGAGCCTTCCCCAATTGTAGCCCCAGATATACTACAACCCTGTGTCCTCCTGTGACCTGCACTGCCCTGGCTCTCTGGGCTATCAGCACAGCCCTGTGACAGAGTGCCTTTGCAGCTTTGCAGCATTGCAGCCCTACTTCCTCTTCCTTAAACACATGACTCCTGTTCAATGGCCCTTGCCTTCCTGAAATCTGCTCTTGGTTCAAACTTCAGCCTCAGTCCCTTGTGCTGAAGGCAGTGACATGCACAAGAGTCTGGGAGAATTGTGAATATATTTTTGAAGACTTTAAAAAAATTATTTTTACATAATATGTATAAGTGTTTTGCCTGCATGTGTCTAAGTGCATCATGTGAGTGCAGTGCCCACAGAGGACAGAAGAAGGCATTGGATGCCCTGGAACTGGAGTTACAGACAGTTGTTAGCTACCATGTGGGTGCTGGGAACCGAACCAAAGTCCTCTTCAAGAGCAGTCAGTGCTTTTAACTGCTGGGCCATCTCTCCTGCCCTAAGAGTGTATTTTTTAAAGTCAGCATTTACTATATGGCCCAGGCTGACCTTGAACTCCTGATTTTTCTGATTGTTGGGACTACCAGAGTGTGTCACCACACCCACTGTCTGGGATCCCTTCTCTCAACTCCAGCCCTCAGTTTTTTCTTCTACAAAATGGGTGTGATGACCTTGTTTTTAAAAGAAGCAGCAGTACCTATCTGAGGCAGTGACACTGGGGAAGAAGGGAGTACCCCTGGTCTGGGGCACCTGGGCCCCAGAGAAGTGTGAGGAAGGCTGTGGGGGAAGGAAAGAGAAGGCAACTGGCAGGAGTGTTCAGTGTGCAGCTTGCGTGAGGATGGCATTGGCTCAGCCTAGTGGAAGGTCAGGCTGGAGCCCAATGGCAAGGGGCCTGGTCAGAGGCTGCTAGAGAAAGGAAGATGTTCCCTCTGGAATTTTGCTCTTGGTATCCTGTGCCAGCCTAGGGCGATGGATGTAGGCCAGGCTGGAGCAGGTCGAGGGCTGGCTCTGTCAAGGTCTTCTGGTATTTCTGCTTTTAGACTCAGTTTAAGAGGTGGAAGGATAGGCATGCCCTTCACCACAGCCACTTGAGTGCGAGAGTGGAGAAGAGAGAAGAGGAAGCTGGAGCTCAGAGAGGGGAAGACCTTACTGAAGGTCACACAGCGCCACCTTGGGCTCAGGCAGGCTGATGTGGAAAATCAGCTCCTGGACCTGCTCATTCAAATAAGGACAAGAATAAAGGGACACTCTCCATGTCCATTTAAAAATAGTCACATTTGCTGACACTCGCTTGGCACTTCCTAGGTGCCTGGTGCCGTGTTCCCGGGGCTTTACACTGTTAACCTTGGATCCTCTCAGCAGCCAGAAGTGATAAGTTCCACTATTTTTATTTCCGTTTTACAGATGAGGAAACCAAGATACAGAAAGTCTGAGGAACTTGCCCGAGGTCACACAGCTCCAGCCGGGCAGGAGCTCTTCCCAAACACAGCCTCAGGTGAGAGGCACGGATTGGTTCCTGTGCCTATTTCCACAGGAGCGCAGCCACGCTTGCAGACCTAGCTGTAAACTGGCTGGCGAAGACGCAGAGAAGGAGGAGTCAGGGACCTGGTTGCTGCTGTATCCCCAGGCCCATCCTGGGAGCCTAGGCAATATGCGGGAGAGGTGCGGTGGGGGCGGTAGTGGCTGTCAGGAGAGGAGCGAGTCAGGAGTCTGGGTCTCTTGCGCCTCATCACCCTCCCGGGCAGCCTGAGCCGTACCACTCCCCGCACCAGCATGCAGATGGAGCGTTCGCAGCTCCACATGAGGATGTATGCGCGCGCTCGGCTCGGCGAGCTCGGGCTCTTTGTGTGTCCGAACCCGTGCGCGCGTGCGTGCATGCATATATGCTTGTGTGTGTGCGCGCGCGCGCTCGCGTGTGTGTGTGTGTGTGTGTGTGTGTGTGTGTGTGTGTGGGTTCTTAAAATAGGATTCCAAGGAATAAATGGACAGAAATGGCTTATGAATGTTGCAAGCTCTCTACTCAACTATTCTGGACTCTTTGCTAGGTTCTAGGATGCATTTGTGTTTGGCAGTGTGATAGTAAGAGTAATGCTAGATATGCCAATGCAGACACTTGCTTTTAGAGTTAGACTATGCATCTCATCAGCTGTAGAAAAACGTACTTCTTTCTCTGGAATTTTGAGGCTAGAGCAGAGGCATTTTGCTTTTTGAGTGTGTGTGTGTGTGTGTGTGTGTGTGTGTGTGTGTGTACACAAGCACATGCGCATACACATGTGTGTCATTGTGAGCATGTAGAGACCAGAGATTGATGGTGGGTGCCTTCCTCATTTGGTCTCCACTTTAGTATTTGAGACAGTCTTTTACTGCACCTGGAGCTCACCGATTCAGCTAGACTGTTTGGTCAGCAAGCCCCAGGGGTCTGCCTGTCTCCATATCCCCAGCACTGAGATCACAGGCAGTTGAAGGAAGCTTTGACGTTGCATGACACATGCATGTAGATGTCAGAGAACATTTGTAGGCGTCAGTTCTCTCCTTTCACATGTGGGTTCCAGAGATTAAACTCAGGTTTCAGGCCTGCAGCAAGCACCTTTACCCACTACGCCATCGCGTTGGCCCCCAAAAGACAAGCAATTATTGGCATAGCATGTATTTTATGTCCTGTGTCCTGCAGTGATCTTTGAGATTTTTCTGGAATTTAAGGACTTTCTATGACATTTCCTCTAGCTGATAAGGACATTTTCATTTTCATGTTTTTTTTTCTAATATGTCAGAATAATGAGATTCTTTATTAAGCTCTCAGTTATCGATTTTTCTGGGGGTAAAAGGGATTAGGAAGATAGATGGAGTGATTTTAAACTATAAGTGATGGTTAATTTTTAAAGCTAGGCTGCACTGGTACAGAATGCTTCAGATGGATAGAACAGAAGTCCTGATGCCGTCCCAAACACATGTAAGACTGCAGATGTGACAAGGGTGGCACTTCAGCAGATGGGGTTGACAATTGTTAGTAGAAACTGTAGGGAAGAGGTAGAAACATGTAAATGAGCAAATGCTAATTAAGCCAGGTACGGAGGCTTACTTGTTTGAGGCAGGAGGATTGCTGTGAATTTGAGGCTAAGTGGGCTGCAGAGAGACCCTGTCTCAAGAAACAGAAAAAGAAAAAATGTAAAAGCATAGCATGTAGCGCGCGCGCGCTCGTGTGTGTGTGTGTGTGTGTGTGTGTGTGTGTGTGTGTCCACGTGTGGGCGGAGCTGGGCATCCAGACCCCGCCTCAGGCCCCACCCCCGGCCCGGCCAAGCTGGTATTTTTCCACCCAGCAGGATGGGTGATGCGGAGAGCTGCCTGTTCAGACAACAGACACGCGAGGTCAGGAAGAAGCCGCTTATAAATTACCGCTTCCTCCGCGCCGCCGCCAGCACCGAGCTCCGGGCCCTGGCTGCAGCCGAGCTCCTCCAACCGGTGCCCATCACCCAGAGTCGCGAGCCCCGGGGCACCCTCCGCCAGCCTGACCCCGAGCCCCGCGCAGCCGACTGGGCGCAGCGCCGCGTCCACTCAGGTACCCAGGGCGCACGGGCCGCGACTGCAGCCCCCTCCCCGGGTCGCGCTCTGCTACCTCCCGGCGACTCCCAGGTCTGGCTTCCCCGCCTAGTGCCGGATCCAGAGCCCCCTTCGCCACCGAGGGAGGGACCGAGAATCCCCTGCTCAGTCCGGTTGGCCAGGGCTGTATTGTTTCCCTAGCTAGAGGGGGCTCCGGCTGCGGGTGCGGTGGCAGGTGTGTGTGTGTGTGTGTGTGTGTGTGTGTGTGTGTGTGTGTGTGTGTCTATGTCTCACGGGGTATCTCCTTGTCCCTGTATGTCTGTGTTTCTGAGGGTGGCGGTCTCTCCTTCCTAGGCAGCGTGCACATGTGCGCCCCAGGGTGTGTGGTGTTCCCCCGAGTCCAGGGCTGCCTGTGTGTGCCATACCTGTGTGGTGTGCCTGGCTCTCCCGTGTGCGCTCTTACGTATCCCCGTATGTGCCTTGCCTGTGTGGACCTCTACATGTGGCTGTGTCTCCGGATCCCCGGCCGTGGGCACGTGTGGGTCCCAGAGTGTGGCTGTATCTCTAGGTCTCTGGTTGTGGGCAAGATGGGTGTCTTCGGCTGTACCTGAGAGGACATCTCTGGTCTCCAGAGGGTGGAATGACCAGTACTGGTCCTCCAGGGCATTTGGGAGAGGTGAAAGGGTGGTGTGGCTCCAGATACTGTCCAGTGTGGCTCACAGGTGGCAGTGACAGCTTCCCCCAGGCCTGAACGGCAGGATTGGGGCCCGGAGGGACAGTCAGGGGGCAATGGCCAGTGGGCAGGGCCGCCAGGACACATCTTCCTCTAGACTTCTCCCCTTCCCTCTGTGGGTTCCTCTTTTGGGTGGGAGGTTCTGGTTGTCTCCCATTGGGGAAGCCACAGAGGGGAGCAATTCTCACTGACAGCACCAAAGCCTCAGCCTAGACCAGCCTGACTGCCAGGAGGAGTTGCAGGAAGGAGGCGTGTGTGCTCAGCAGGGCCACCAGCATGGCTATTTTGGTCACTGTGTGGCCTCTGCCAGATCCGGGCCTCCCCCAGGACCAGCCCTAAAGGTTTGGGAGGCAACTTGGGGGCCCCAGTTTCCTGCCTGGGGGCATAAATCACCTCAGTGACTGCCCAGGCACTTGACGACCCCCCCCCCCACTGCAGTTGGGTGGCGCGTGGCTCCATTTGGATGTCAGTAAATTGGCCTCCAATTTGGCACAGCTGGCATTCAAATAAATGTCATGGAGATCTTTTTTAAATAAAAAAATTTTTTTTTGTTGGCTGGTAGGGAGGGGATCTCACCCAGAGCTTCTAAGCCAGGAGTTTATTTTTATGAGAGAGCTGGTGAGCGCTTAGCAACCGCCTGCCTGCCTCCCTCTCCACCAGGGAGTCATCGGGGAGTGGGGGTTGGAGGGGAGGTGTTTTGGCAAGATGGTAGTAGGTGGCTGGAGGAGACCTGAAGCACCAGCTGAGAATCCCCAATAGGGTGGGATTGGCAGAATGGCTGAAGAATGTCTTAGACTTTGGCCCAGCCACCCAGTTCACCTTGGGCAATGGTTCTTGGCCTCAATTTCTCCACCTGTAAAATGGGTGGGGGTGGGGTATACTGCCCATTGGATATGTAAACCAGGAATTCAGGAGTGAGGAGCTTGTCTCTAGGAAACTGAGTGTGCTCCCTCTTAATGGTGACCTTGGGTAGTTCTCTGAGCTTGGGCTTGGCTGTCCAGATGACAAGGACGCCAAGGCCAGCCTCGCCTTGCCCTTGAGGGGATTGAGGGAGATGAGGCTGAATAAGCTTGCAGTAAGCTGTAAAGCCAGGCTCGGCTCTAGAGCTGCCGATTAGAGGGTGTCACGAGGTCTTGGGTCACTGTGGTATGTGGCAAGGGCTGTGGTGCAGTCCAGAGTGTGCCTTTTGTCCTTTGGGAATACCCTTGTCCTGCATATAGAGCAGTTGTGGCCAGTCTCCCAGACATTCTCCCCTCTGTGACTGAGCCACTTCTGTTTGACAGAATCTGGAGGCTCAGGGGTGTGTGTGTGGAACCCATTTCACAGGTGGGACAGTTGAGAGCTGCCTAGGAGATTGCCTTGTCGGACAGTATGGAATCGGGCTTCCCACCATCTGTGAGTTTTGGCTGCACAGAGCTTAGGCTATGGATTTTCTGGGGAGATGAAGTTGGACTAGGTTGTAGAGAAAATGGGAGACAAATGTGTTCCAGTCCATGGGTCTAGAGAATGAGTGAGAGTGAGGAGGCGGGAGCTGATATCTCATATACCCCCTCTTCCTTCTCTGTGCTCTCTCGGGGAACCCTCTACCATTCTTACAGTAGGTGTTGTTCCCACACACCAGGCAGCCTGGGCTCTGGGTTCCCTGTTTTCTAACCTCAACTTGTCAAAGGTTTGGCAAGCTGCAGTTCTCCGAAAGTTTCCAAAGTGTTCTCAAATGATGTTCGTGAGTCACTGAGCGCATTCCTGGATACAGGAAAGAGCTGTAAATCACAAGGACTCCCCAGAATGCCATTTAGTCACTGCTTGGTGGGGTGGGGGGATGGAAACTGAGGCTGGCCTGGAACCCCCCCAGGTTGGCTGATTTTCACCTCCTTGGCTGTCGTGAATGAAAGGCAGGCTCTTTGGGGCTGCAGCCCATTTTTTGCTGTTTGCCAACCTGCCCCAGTCAAAGAGGTTGTTAGAGTTTATGTGTGTAGAGGAGCAGTGGCTCTGGAATTGTCTGGGTTGCCTTGGGGATGCCTTCACCTTCGAGTGAAAACTAGGGCTCATTCTTAATGTGCCTTAGTTGGTCTGGTCAACCCCAGCAAGCATTGGATTGGGACAGAATGTTTGCTTTTGAGGACTTGATAGCCTGGAGGGAAAGAGGAGTGGGTGCAAAGACCACTGCCATTCTCTGGGAAACCATGAGGAAGGAAGACCCAGTATACTTGGAAAGGTAGAGGTGATGTTGTCTTCTCTGGCTGGAGAAGAAGGACAGGCTGGCCTTGCAGGCAGGGGCACAGCTTGTACAAAGGTAGAAATAACCAAGAGTGTCTGCAGATCATAGCGAGGCCATGGATGGATCTGGCCAGAGCCAGATGGTGGAGGGCCACAAGTGCCAGATAAATGGGTATGGGGCCTTATCAGGACTCTTAACAGAAAGAGAAATAGGTAAGGACAGGGTCTGGGGATGGTAGGGCAGGAGACAAGCCTGGAGCCTTGAAGACCCCTGATGGTGAGTAAGAGCTGGGCTGGGCTCCAGAGTTTGAGAGTGACCACTGCTGGCCTGCCATTGAACAGGGCACAAGGCATTTTCTGTGCCAGCAAATCTGGCCCTAAGCTCTTTCTGTAAACACGGGTGAAGTCTGGATGCTCCCACATCCCTGGAGCATGCAGACTTAGTGTCTTTAGGGTGAATTATGGATAGGGCTGGGTGGGGGTTTCCCTTTCTACCGTGGGTCATTGGCGTCTTTGGAAACTTGAGCTGAGGCTGGGCTTAGGGGGGTGGGTGTGGGGAGGCTGGGAGATAGGAATTGTTTTGTTTTGTTTCGTTTTTTCTGGAGAGAAGATTTGACCTGGAACTCACTCTGTGGCTACTCATTACAATCCTCCTGCCTCAGCCTCTTGAGTGCCAGTATTATAAGCTTGAACCACTATGCTTGACTCATTCCTGTGATTTTTTTAAAAGTATTTTGGGCCTAGGAGATGGCTCAGCAGCTATAAAAGCTTGCCACTCAAACCTGATGACCTGAATTCGATCTCTGGGTCCCACTGTGGGAAAGAGAGAACTGACTCCACAGAATTGTCCTTAGACTCCACAGGACACCCGTATCCCCTGACACACACATAATACACACAATGATAATAAATAAAACTTTTTTTGAGCGACGTTCTCACTATGTAGCCCAGGCTGACCTGGAACTCGCTACAAAGACCAGGCTAGTCTTAAACCCACAAGGGGTATGCCACCATATCTAGTCATAAAACTTTTTTTAAAAACAGAGTATTTTATGGATTTAGGAACCTAGTTCAGTAGTACAGTATGTGCTTACCATGCATGAGGCTCCATGTACCCTTCCAAAAAAGAAAATTAAATTAAAATTGAGGTGTAATGTACTGAAATGCAGAGATTCTGTGTAGTTCAACAAATTTTTTAAAAATATTTTGTTTATTATTATTTTATTTTATGTGTATGCATGTATTGCCTGCATGTAGGAAGTGCGCCCATGTCATGCAATGTCTGCAGAGGACAGAAGAGGCTGTCAGATCCCCTAGAACTGGAGTTACAGACAGTTGTTAGCTGCCATGTGGGTGCTGGGATACAAACCCCGGTCTTCTGCAAGAACAGTCAGTGTTCTTATCTGCTAAGCCATCTCTCCAGCCCTAGTTCAATGAATTTTGACAAATTGACACACTGGTATAACTATCACTGGATCAAGATAAAACCCTTTATGTGCATGTGTTTGTATGTGCATTTGTGTGCCAGTGTATGTGTGTGCAGGTGTGCTGGTGCATGTGTGTGTGTGTGTGTGTGTGCACATGTATAGGTGTACTTGTGGAGGTCAGATGTTGATGCTAGGTGTCTTGCTCAATAGCTCCTCTACCTTTTGTGTGTATATGTGTGTGTATGTTCACATGTGTGCATATGTGTGTGGAGGCCAGATGGCAGCATCAAGTATTTTTCTCCATCACTTTATTTTCTGAGACAGGGTCTCTAACAACTTAGAGCTCACCCATTTGGCTGGACTGGTTTGCCAGCAAATCTCTGAGATCTTCTAGTCTTCTCCTCAGGACCCAGTCACAGGTGTGCACTATTTTGCCCCCCCCCCCTTTTTTTTTTGTCTTTTTGAGACAGGGTCTCCCTGTAGCCCCAGCTGTCCTGGAACTCACTATGTAGACCAGGCTGGCCTTGAACTCACAGAGATCCGCCTGCCTCTGCCTCCCGAGTGCTGGGACTACAGGCGTGTGCCACCACGCCCGGCTCTTGCCCCATTTTTTATGTCAATGCTATGAATTCAGTCCTCATGTTTGCACGACAAACAGGTTACCAAGTGAGTCATGTCCCAAGTCCCTGAAGATAAAGAACCTCTTCAACACCCCCAAAAGTTGTCTTGTGTTCTCTATCCCCCCTTAAATTAAAAAAAAAATGTTATTTGTGTGAGTGTTTTGCCTGCATGTAAGTGTACCACATGAATCCAGTGCCCTCAGAGGCCAGAAGAGGGCATCAGATCCTCCGAGTTAGAGACTGTTAGTTGCCATGTGGGTGGTGCAAGAGCAGCCAGTGCTATTAACTGCTGAGCCATCTCTTCAACCCCTCTACCAGCTTTTAAAACATTTTTTTGTGTGTGTATGTGTGACTGTGTGTGATGTGTGCATGTTTGGAGGCCAGATCATTTATTCTCTGCCTTATTTCTTTGAGACAGGGACTGTCACTGAACCTAGAGCTAAGCTGGCCAGCAAATCCCCAGTGATCCTCCTGTCTCTGCCCTCCACCCCAAGTGCTGGGTTACAGGCATGCCTGGCCACATTTGACTTTTTGTGTACATGATGGGGATTTAAACTTGGGTCCTCATGCTTGCACAGTATCTTACCTGCTAAGGCATCTCAGCTCCTCCCCGTCACACTTTCTAGGCAAGCATTATATCAATGGTCCCCACACCCAACCCTCCCTACCTCTTAAGATAGCCACTTTTGGATTTCTGTCAATGTGAATGAATTTTGCCAAGTCACTACCTCACATCAATGGACTTGTGCCAGGAGTGGTGGCTTACTTCTGTAATCCCAGCACTTGGGAGGCCAAGGGAGTAGAACACTCCAAGTCTGAGACCAGTTTTGGACTTTATTACAAGACTGTCTCAACAAAACAAAAGACAGACTTGCGTGGTATATATTGTTGTATGTCTTTCTTGCATTTCTGAAATCCTCAGGTGCTATTGAGCAGATCAGGGGTTAATTCCTTATATTGCTGAGTTCTATTGCACAGATGGAGCCGTTCTCCTCTGGCCTCTTTCTCTGAAGGTTCAGTTATCATATGGTTAACTGTAGCCCAGAAATAATGAATGAAAGATTCTACAAATAGGCAATTCATGAGTTGTTGAATAAATGTTATGACATCATATATTTATAATTATTCTGTTTTATTACTATTGTTCTAAGGGTGACTGATTTACAAATTAAATTTTATCTTAAATTATATGTACAAAAAAACCCGATTATGGGGCTAGAGAGATGGCTCAGCAGTTAAAAGCACTGGCTGCTCTTGCAGAGGACCTGAGTTCGATTTCCAATGCTCACATGGCAGTTAACAACTGTCCATAACTCCAGTTTAGGAGTTCTGATGACCTCTTCTGACCTGTGAGCATAGCAGGACATAGGTGCATGCATTTACACATATGTAGGCAATGCACTCATACACATAAAATAAAAATAATAAAATATTTTTTAAAACCCAGTATAAGCCGGGCATGGTAGTGCACGCCTATAGTCCCAGCACTTGGGAGGCAGAGACAGGCAGATCTCTGTGAGTTCAAGGCCAGCCTGGTCTACATAGTGAGTTCCAGGACAGCTCGGGCTACAGGGAGACCCTGCCTCAAAAAGACCAAAAAAACCAAAGCAAAAAAAAAAACCCTAAAAAACCAGTATAAACAGGTCAGTGCTGTCTGCATTTGCAGGCACCCCAGATACTGGGGGTCATAAAGCGTGCTCGGAGGGCAGGAACAAGGTTTCCATATCACAACCTACTCATCTGTCCTACAGATGATCAGTTGATTTGTAGGCATAGGATGATGAGTGAAGCTCCTGTGAGCATTATGGGAAAATCTTTTTGTAGACAGACCATTTCATATTTGTAGGAAACAGACTGCTGGGCTGTCAGGCAGATACATGTTCACTGTATGAGAAACAGCAAAGTGATTCACTTTAAAAAAAAATCTTTTTAATTTTTTATGTGTACAAGTGTTTTGCCTGCATGTAAGTGTACCATGTGTACAATGCTCATGGAAGCCAGAAGAGGGTGTCTGATCCCCTGGAAGTAGAGTTACAGACAGTTGCCATGTGGGTGCTGGGAACTGAACCCAGGCTCTCTACAAGAGCAACCAGTGCTCTTAACCACTGAGCTCTCTCTTCAGCCCCATGATTCACTTCTAAATTACAAAAATCATATACCTCAAGCAATACAGAAATATTATAAACTAAAAACCTGTTCCTTTTGGATCATAATAAATAAATAAATAAATAAATTATACATACATACACACACACGCACACACACACACACACACACACACACACACACACACACATATATATATATATATCCTGGTGTGGTGCTGCACATCTTTAATCTTAGCACTTGGAAGGCAGAGGCAAGCAGAGGTCTGTGAGTTCAAGGTCAGCCAGAATTACACAGTGATACCCTGACTCAAAATAGGTAAATAAAATTTTAAAAATATACACAATGTGGAGTTGGATATAGCTCAGCTGTGGAGTGTGTGTTAGTGTGTGGGTTCCATCCCCGGCACTGCCAAATAAATGAAAAGGACCGTAAATCTATCTGTTGCCCTCTACTCACAACTTTAGCTGTGTGATACTTGAGGTGTCTGCAGAGAGGGACACATCTTTTTATCACTTTTTGGGTTTGTTTTCATTTCCTTGTATGCACAGAGCTTCTTTAGGATTTGCTTAGCCAGTCAGCCAGCTGTGGTTTTGTTTTGTTTTTAACAAAAACAGTGTCATGTGGTTCCAGGTTCTGCCACTTGGTCAGTTCAAATAATGGTCCATTATGACCTGCCACTCAGCATAATGTCGGCAGAATGTCACACAGAGTGGCAAGTCCACTGTGCACAGCCTCGGTTTGTGACCCACTGACCTCTTCTATCCTAGCTGACCAACCAGACTGCAGCTCAGTGAGGGAGTCACCCAACCTAGTGCCTTCCAACTTGCCCTCAAGGCGGGTAGAGGTGCAGCCTGATCCATTTCCAGTGACAGCAACACCCTTTCTCTCTCTCTCTCCCTCCCTCCCTCCTTCTCTTGTGCCTCCCCCTGTAGCCCTAGAACTCACTATGTAGACCAGGCTGGTCTTGAACTCACAGAGATCCACCTGCCTCTGCCTCCCAAGTGCTGGGACTAAAGGCGTGCACCACCACACCTGGCAATCTTTCCTTCCTTTCTTTTCTTTCTTTCTCTTTCTTTCTTTCTTTCTTTCTTTCTTTCTTTCTTTCTTTCTTTCTTTCTTTCTTTCTTTCTTTCTTTCTGTCCTCTTTGTTTTGGTTTGCTTTTTATTTTTAAGACAGGCTCTCCTCATAGTCCTAGCTGGCCTGGAACTCACTATGTAGATCATACTGGCCTTGATCTCACCGAGATCTTCCTGCTTCTGCCTCCTGAGTACTGGGATGAAAAGTGTGCTGCACCACACTTGGCCACATTTCTTTCATGATACAGGATCTCACTCAAGCGGTCCTTCCGCCTCAGTTACCAGGCTGAAACTGCAGGTGTGCACCACTGATTGCACTGCAGATGCTTACTGAATACCTACTGCATAGCAGGCACAGCCCCAGGGGTAGGGGGACAACATTAAATCAGCTGTCCATGGTTTGCTGAAGGATGAGGGAGGGCAAAACCAACATGCTGGAGTAGAGCACTGGGTAGGAGGCAGGGAGAAGATGGGTATCAGGAGGTTAATGAACAATCCCAGGCCTTTTATGCTGAGGGCAGGCACACGGGAACGAGTGGCAGGTGTGCGGAAGAGTGAACCATTGACTGTGGAGTTCTAGGACTGTGGACTTTGGGGTCATCCAGCCAACCTGCCCTGCCTACCCACCTCAGGGACTAGATGCTCAGCTGAGGCCTGAGTGAGGCTTTGTCAGTTAGGGGGAAGGGAAAAGCACACCCATCAAACCACCCATTGTTCAAATACAGTTTCCCCACCCCTGCTGCGTCCACCACCACTCTGATTATGTAAAACTTCCCTTCTAAGAGGTTGATTTAAGGACACTGGGAAGAGCAGAACTTTTTTCCCCCCTGCGTTCTGGGGATGAAACGGGTGGAGAGTTTCCACTGGTGGGCAGGTCTATACTGAGCCACACCTTAGCCCTTTGCCTCAGTGTGTGGACTATGTCAGATCCTGGGTTGGGAACAGAGTGTGAAGGAAGTGTCCCAAGGGTAGGCTGCTTGAGAAACACTCAGAATCCAGGACCTGGCTTCCCAAAGGCTCAGAAAAGAGCCTGGAGCCTGGCACTGGTGCACCTCTCAGGCCAGGGCCAGGACTGGGATGCATGGAGGAGGTGTAGGGACAAACAGTCTGCCCAAACCTATTGGACACCCAGTGGGCAGGAAGTGTTTGTTGCCAGGCCCACCCTTCTCTTGGGCATTTCAGTCTGCTTACCTTGACCCTCTACTCATCCCCTCTGAGCCTCAGTGTCCCTATTAAGTGGAGTTTTTAGACCAGGTCTCCGAGTGGGGACATTCTAAGCATTCTGTTTCCATGGTTTTTTAACACAGAGCACAAATGGCACTGGTGGTGGGGCGAGGGTGGAGAAGCATGGCTGGGTATCAGCAGTCATGCCTACTGGGTGAAGGATAGTGGACCGGGCTCTGCCTTCTTGCCCCAGAGCTAATCAGCCCCGATGGAAGACTGGTCTTCATTCCATCACCAGATGCCACCCTCCTATCCACAGTTTTCTCACCAGTCATCATGCCTTCTGTTCACCTCTGTGCCAGCCAGGTGCCCTCAACTGAGCATGCTGCCCTGTTGCTGAAGAAGCCCTCAGTTGGCTCCACAGTGTTCTGTGAAGTTCAGCCAAACTCTAAGTTTGGTGTTGGAAGCTTTTCACAATCTGGCTCACCTTGTAGTCTGGGTTCTGCCCTTAGCTGAGCATGGTTCCCACAAGGCCCTTCCTACCCATTGCTCCTTCTTCCCACTCAAGGGCAACTTGAAGCTTCCTGGTCCATGAAGCATTCCTTGACCCTGGGTGGTGCTTAACACACAGGAAGCCAAAGATCACAAGAGTCAGAGTGGACTTGAATTTCCAGTGCTTATCTCCTATAGCTCCATTCTCTGACTTGAGCTTGGACCTCTCTGAGCTTTCCTTTTATTCACCTGCCCACTGACTGGGATGCAGGTAGGTACTCCAGCATCTAGTGTAGGGGCCTGGCTCACAGTAGGTGCTCAGTACTCACATTGAGTGTATCTGCCCCCTCCCCATTCTGAGATGAGCCTGTGATTTGAACATCTGATGGTTCAGGCTTGGACCTACTCATTTATCCACCTAGCAGGCATCCCATGCCATGTGGATGTGGCCAGGGAACAAGACAGAAGGAAGGTATCTATTTGGCAAGGGTGGTGGATGTTCACATAGAATTGCTGAGGTGAACTTATAAAATCAAAGACCCAGTGTCAGACACTGTGATCCAGAGTTTGGATGCCCCTGGCTTCTTGGCTGCTGTGTGACCTAGGTAAGTCTTTGTCCCTCTCTGATCCTTGGGGTTGAGGAGACCACCTGCTGGGTAAAGGGGGAAAAGACCTCCATCTCCATGTGTCGCTGTGTGGGGTGCCACTCCCATGGGTCCCTTTAGCGGTACACCTGTCCTTCTATTGATTTTTCCAAGATGTCCGGACCCTCACATCTCAAAGGAGTTGGCCCAATTTAGAGACAGGAGTTTGAGAGCAGCACTGAGGAGAGCTGTGACTTTTAGTATGGGATATCGCCTTGGGGAACAATGTGGATTTTTGTACACTATTAGTAGGAGAATATAGAACAATATAGAACAAACGTTTAAAAAATAAGAGAGAAGAAAAGCCCAGGACTGCCAGTCCCTTCCAGAGGTGCTGTGGAGTCTATTTCTGTCTTTCATTTCTCATTGATAGAAGGTGGGTTTCTTTTAAAGATATTCTATGTAGGCCTGGCAGAATTGGCTCCCAGGGCTAGCTCTAGGTCTCCAGTGTTTTATGTATTGGGGTGGGGGTATTGAGGCTAAAACCCTGGATGGCAGGTAAACAACTCTACACCCTACAGCATTATTTATAAAGCGCTGATAATATTTCTTTGTGAGATTTTTTTTTTCCTGCAGCACCTTAGGGCTCAGTGGGGAGGTGTGCGTTGTGGACTGCTGCTGTGGGTGGTGCTAAACAGCAAATGTAGGTCCCCTTTGTGCTGCCTCATGTCCCCAAACCCTACAGGCTGCCACCCCTCACTGCAGTATTTTGCTGGCTGAAAGACACAGAAGGAGGAATTCCTGTTAATTCAAGGGCACTGAATCAGCAGAGCTTGGGAAAGAGGGAGTGCCTGCCTGACTTCCTTACCACTATATATGCGCAGCCTCCCACTGGGGCGGGTTTCCAGTCTGCAGGCAGGGTGCAGGGTGCTGGGTGTGCACCTGTGTAGATTTGTTCTTGTATGGGGTAGGGGCAGTTCAAGGCTGGAGCAGGGGAGTACAGGTGGCCATGAGTCACTTGGAGCGCTGATCTCCTCACTTGGGGGGCAGGGGGAGCGCACGCCCTCCAGCGCAGGGCTGGTGCTAACTCTTGCTTTGAGTTCTGGACCCCAGGCTTCAAGAAAGGCTAATTTGCTTCCTCTGAACGTAAGAAGTTCAGCCCTCTGCAGAGAGGAACTAAGGTGGCTGATGTCCTCAGAAAACCCCAAACCTGCCTTAGTGACAAGGGCCCAGATAGTAGGAATGGCTACCACCAAGTCCCACCTCCCTGGCAACCCTGCCTGAATGTCTGTCTTAGCCCAGCTGCCCACCAGCCCATTAGTCCTCAACTTCAAATTGCCATTACCTGAGGCCTGGAGGTCATGGCCCAGGAGCTGTTGGGGGTGGTTCAATACATTGTAGTTCTGTTGTGGGGTATTTAAATAAACACTTATAACAATGTAGACCAGCCCTCTTCAGACTGGGGCATTTCTTCCTTATTGGTTTCTAGATGTGATTTATCTTTTACATTTATTTATTTATTTATTCATTCATTCATTTATTTATTTATTTATTTATTTATTTATTTGTGTGGATATGTGTGGATGTGAATGCGCCACAGCACGTGTGTGCCTGTATGAGTCTGTTTTCTCACCATTTGGGACCTAGGGGTTGAATTCAGGTTGTCAGACTAGGTGGTAAATGGTTTTACCTGCTAAGACATCTCACCAGCCCTTGCAGATGTACCGGGGGGCTGGGGGTTCGAATCCATGTGAATATATGTCCATGGGATCTTAATTCCAATGCCTTAACCACTAGGCCATCCTGATGTAGGCTTGGTTTTTGGTTTTGTTTTGTTTTGTTTTGAGACAGGGTCTTACCTATGTAGCCTAGGCTAACCACAAACTCATGATCCTCCTGCTTCAGTCTCCTGAGTGCTGAGACTACAGTAGTCACCATACCAGGTTCTCAATCCTGCCACACTCTAGGTCAAGTTGGAGTCCCTATCTTGGGACCTAACATCTGGTGGTCTTTGAAAGTCGAACTGTGATAGCCAGCACACTGGGTGTATCTGTGGTCCCAGTTACTTGGGGCACAGAGGGGCAGGAAACAAGGGACTGAAGTGGAAGTGTGGCCAGAGCCCAGGAGTTGGGACAATATAGCCCCTGAGCAATATAGGAGATCAAGGCTGAAGGTCCCTCCCAGCCCAAAAACTGAAAATAAGCATAACATGGCACTGTCCATCTCCGTACTCCTCACTTCAAGGCTTTCCTGGGGCAGGTGACTGGCCCAAGGTCACAGGGCTGGGAACTGGCTGAGCCACCCTTGGGCCAGTGCCACCTTGGAAAGGGTTCTGTGGGGAAGCCGCTTTCTACCCAGCAGAGTCAGTGGTCCAAAAAGCCACAGGAGGCTCTTCCAGGCAGCCAAGTCGGATGTAAGTCAGGGGAGAGCCCAGGGCCAGCCAAGCTCAGCAGACAGCTACTGGCTCTAGTCAGTGTGTCAGGACAAGGCCCACAGCAGGGTCTGGAATGCTGCCTGTTTGGTGGGGAGCCTTTGGGATAGGCTTTGGGCTCCTAGAAGACAACATGGAGTCTTCTGGAGTCCCCAGAGGCAACACATCCCTTAAATAGTATCCTGTTATCTAGATAAAATTCAGGGTGGGGTTTGGCAGGAGTGGCTGTACTGAAGGCCACCCCCTGACCTGGGACTGGTGCTGGCTTTCTGGAAAGATGGATTTTCCTTGAAACCACCTGCTTTGAGGATGGAGAAAAGCCGCGTGGTCGGCTGCCTGCCTGGGGCTTATGTTTGTCATCTGGCCTCAGCAGTTCAAAGCATGGGACAGATGAGTGTCTGAGTCCTTAGACCATGGTGGTCCTGGACCGTGAATGCAAGACATCATGTAGGAGCTGAGAGGTAATGTCGCCCCATCCAGACCTGGTATTAGAGCTAGGGCAGAGCTTGTGAGCTGGTGTGAAGAGTCCTCCAGATGTTTCACATGCCTTCCTGTGAGGGCTGGTGTACACTTCTCTTCCTGTGTGCCCACAGGTGAGAGGAGGGTCAGGCCTAAGCATTGCAACAGGCGTGTGGCAGCTAGAATGCCAGGGCTGTGGGGTCCTCAGATGTCAAGTCATCTGTCACCTGCATCCTCCCCCTTGGTTCCAATGGGCCAAATCTCAGAAAGAGAACAAGCATAAAGTGACACAGCAAATTCAAGTCAGGGCATAGGTGTCAGACAGACAGATATGCACACACACACACACACACACAAAGAGAGACACACATACACACTACGTTGCTGGGGATGAACCCAGGGCCTTGCTCATACCAGGTGAGTACTCCACCTCAATCCACATCCCTGGGCATTTATTTTTTTATGTGTGTGTGTCCCCTGATGTGGGTGTTGGGAACTGAATTCCAGTCCTTTGCAAGAATAGCAAACACTCTTAAGTGCTGACCCATCTCTCCAGCTTCCCTGTTTAATTATTTCTTGAGGCAAGGTCTTTCCATTTAGCTCAAGCTGGCCTCAAACACACTGTGTAGCTCAGGTTGGCCTCCAACTCATGATCTCCTGTTTCAGCCTAATGAGTGCTGGGATTACAGGTGCTTGTCATCACACCTTGCCAAGAATGGATTCTTGTGGTTGTAATGGGAAGAACTCAGTTCAAATTAACTTTAGAAATCAATTGAATATTTACCAATCCTTTAACTGAAGAAACTAGATCATGTACTTCAGGCATGGCTGCATCCAGGTGCTGAGCCATCATTGGTCTGCTTCTTTCTCTCCAGTTTGGGCTCTGTGTCCCTCAGTTCCTACTTCATTCTCCCTGGGGGTACCTCAGCTCTTTCAGTGGAACCCCATCCTGACAAGCCATTTCAACCTAGGAAGAACCTTCTTTTAAAAAATTATATTATTGTGTGTGTGCATGATATGTATATGTGTGGGTATGTACACCATGGCAAGCATGTAGAGATCAGAGGACAACTTTGGAGTCAGTTTTTGCCTTCCACCTTTGTGTGGGTTCTGGAGATTGAACTCAGGTCACCAGGCTTACAAGGCAAATGTCTTTAACCTACTGATCCATCTTTTGGCCCAAGTCTTCTTTTCCCCCCAGTATTTTTTTTAAATTTATTATTTTTATTTTATGTGTATGAGTGTATTGCCTGCATGTATGTGAGTGTACCCATGTCGTGCAATGCTGCAGAGGTCAGAGGAGAGCTTCAGATTCCCCTGGAACTAGAGTTAAGGACCCACCGTGTGGGTGCTGGAAATCAAACCTGGGTCCTCTGCCAGAGCAGTCAGTGCTCTTAACCGCTGAGCCATCTCTCCAGCCCCTCCCCCCAGTATTTTTAACAAGAGTTCCTCATTCCTATTGTCTGGGCATGGTCAAGTCCACACATGAGCCAATGGTGATGACCCTCTTTGATTGGTCAGACCTAGCTCACATTACACTTGAAAGTAGAAAGTGAGGTCTGGCCCTGAGACCCCATAGGATGGATTCAATGCATGTGTGTCTCTTGGTCAAATCAAATCGGGCCGTCCCCCCTTGGAGTGTGAGTGCCAGCAAGCTAAAGCTACTGGGACTGCAAACCATGCTTATCCTCCTGTCTGAGCTGTGCTGGCCTCCCCTTACTAGTGAGAACTCATCCCACATAGAAGGACATCCATCCTTCACGGTTCCTTGAATGTTGTGCTGGGAACTGTGCTTTTAAACACATCCACTCCATCTTTCCCTTTATCTTTCTTCCTTTGGCACCACCCAGGAGAGTCAGGTACACATTACCACTTGCCACTTCTGTACCTCACCCATGGCAGACATTACTAGTCCACCCCAGCCTCTACAGAGCATGTGTCCACCTGGGAAGTGGAAAGTGGAAGAGGCCTCAGCGGCTTCTTACTCCTATCTCAGCCACACCATATGGTTCTGGGCTCTGAAAGCAGGGATCACAGATTCCTAGGCCCTGCTGTGATCTCTCTGTGGTCTCTGCCCTGTACATTGTCTGGCACATGGTAGGTGCCCAGGCAGTCCTTGACTCTTCTTCCCACATGACGCCTTGGACCCAGTGGGTGCCCTAATGCAATAATGAGGGGTCTGATGAGAGGCCTCTGTGTTAGTGATAGCTTTGCTCAGAGTTGGGAAAGAAGGTGGGGCTGTAGGGAGGAGAGGAGCGGGGTTGAACAGAGGCCACGTCTTCCCAACCCCCCATGCACCACTAATTCCAGTTTGAGTGTTTGTTGAAATCTTAGATCTCTACCGATAAGAAACTCTTTCCTGGTTTTCCACATTCTTATGTTCCAGGAAAGCTGAAGAGCCTTCCTGCCTCAGGCCAGCAGCACTGAGGGTGGCCTGGGAGGCCAGTCCCTGTGCTCTGCCCCCACTTGTCTGTTTCTAAAGAACAGAGGTTCCCTGTTAAGAAAAAAAACTAAAACTAAACAAGAGGCTAGGCGTGCAGCTCTGTTGAACTCTTGGGGACCATCCACAAGGCTCTGGGTTCAATCCACATTACTACAAAACTGACCAAGTAAATAAAAATTAAAAACCACAGCAGAATCCATAAAATAGGTTCTGGGTCATTCTCATTGGAGAATTGCTGGCTCAGCAAAGTTCAGCTTTCCTTGGCATGGTGGTTCTTAGAACATTTAATATGGTAATTGGTGGTCTTTGCATTCTTTAAGAATCTTGGGGTTGGACTGCCATGATGGCTCAGCCACTAAAGGTGCTTACTGCCAAACCTGATGACTTGAGTTCGATCCCAGTACCCCCATGTTGGAAGGAGAGAACCTCTCTTGCAAGTTGTCCTCTGACCTCCACATGAGTGTGCGCACACACACACACATACAAATACATAAATGTAATAACATTTTTATTTATTTTTAATAAATGTAATAACATTTTAAAACAAGTATCTTGGGGGCCTTTCCACCTCCCTGTCTAGCCTTGCCCTGTTCATAGGGAATAGCCAGTCAGACTTGGGACCTGGGCATGTGATGGAGCTGATAGGAGTATAGGCTTTCCAGTCTGATCTGGCAGGTGGCTCATCCACGTGCACCATCAAGAGGGACCTTTCTTGCCCCTCAACCCACCAGGGCTGTAGGCGGCTCCCCACAGCATTCTGTAGAACTTGGGCCGACTGGGCTCAAGGGCACTGAATCCAGAGGAAGGATTCATGCTGAGCAAGTGTTATGTGTGTGTATGTACACATGCGTCCATTTAATTGGGTCTGAGTTAGCATGTGTAAGAGTGGGGGTTTGTATTTACCTATGCATGCTTGCAACTCCGCAACCCTCATCCCTGGTCCCAGGCCCCCCAAGTCAGGGAGGCCCCTCCCCAGTATGTATGTGTCTGGGGTCAACCACAGTCAGGACTGGGCACATAGGTCCTGACCATACCTCTTTGCCTCCTCTTTGTTCAGGTGCAGAGACAAAGCCACAGCCTCACTGGAGGAGCCTCTGAAATGTAAGTAGCTTTCAGCCTCCTTATAGGCTCAGGCTCAGCTTGACCCACAGCAGGATCCTGGGGGCAGGGGAATTGGGGGAAAGGGGCTATAGGTCAGTGCCTCCTCCAGGTTCTAGAAGACAAGATACCCGAGGTGGCCCCAGCACCTTATCCCTGGCACTTCTGTGTGGAGGGTCTCCTGGCTCCTCTCTTTCGGTTCCCTGTGTGTGCTCTGACCTGCCTGTACTCATACTGTGCCAGAGAGTAGCCATGACAGGTGTCATGTGAGAATGGAAGCCTGAATGAGTTGATTGAGATTAGGGCCAGACCCACATTCAAGGGTGCCCTGACTACAGACAAGTTGCTCCGGGAATTGGGGCTTTCATCACAAGCCTGTCTCATCTCTTCAGCTTTGTGCGTGTAAGTTGCTAGGGGTGGATCTATGCTCTGTGCTCTACCACTGAGCTACAGCCTCAGCTCCACTAAAGGTTTTATTTGAACAAAATTGAAAACCTTTGGCAGAGTTGCTTTCCTTATCCACGTCTCTGCTCTACAGAAAGAGTCACATGAATATTGTTTTCGCTGAATCATTGGGGAGTAAGTTGGAAGTAGGGTGCCCCTTTCCCCCAGTCCTTCAAATATTTCAAAAGCGTAAGGCCATTGTCTTATATAACCACAGCCCAATTATCAACCCAGAACATTTAACATTGGCACAGTTCTCTTATCTAATCTGTAGCCCTTAATGATGCTTTGCTGATTGTCCGGTATTTATTGCAGCCTGCTTTCTTTCTCTTGTCTTTTTCTTACCACCCCCCCCCCTTTTTTTTTAGTACAGGATCACAGTAATGTCTTTAAGAGGGATTTAATGTTGTCTTCTTCAGGCTGATTTGACTGATTTTAAACTTGGGGCTTTCAAAGCCCTTTACTCCTGGCACTCAGTACTACTCGATGGTGCTACACATTGGAATGCTCCCGGGCCCTGCCCTTCCCAGCTGCCAGCCACTCCCCGTCCTGCTACTTTGCCAATCTCATGACCGACCTGTGGAACCCTGCTCTTGAGAACTTGAGAACCTTCCTGGACAGAGATCTCTTCGTTTCTAATCTCTCTCCTCCCTGCGTCTCTTCCTCTTTTCTCTTTTCCCGGTTCTGGTGACCCCTCAGCCTTGCACAGTGCTCCCCCCTGAGCCATGCCCCCAGCTTCTAAGGGGGACAGTCTCTCACTGGGGTAGGGTTGGGGTATGGTCAATGTGGGGTCACGAGTGAAGCCAAGAATGAGAGAAAAGTCAGTTTGTCACCCTAAGGACCTTTGGTGGCGATCACTGGTGGCTGGACCCAGTTGCACTTTTGCTGTCCAGCGCACTTCCTGGCCAGGTGTGCTCCCACATCACAAACAGCCAGCTGGAGACCATGTGTTCTCTGATGTCAGACATGCCCCCAGCAGCTCAGAGCACCTCCCTGAGCAGCTGCTAAGTGGGCAGATAACTGGCTCTGTGAAGAGTCTTCCTCTTAATCAACGGCCATGTGTCATGGATGCTCACCACCAGTGGGTTCTGGACTCACCTAGAGGTGTAACACCTTAGCTTGGTGCAGCCCCAAGAGTCCTAGGAAGTGGGAGACCTTCCTGTCTGTAACAATGACAGATGAGCAGGTGGAGTGCTTACTCTGTCAGGCGTGGTCACACCCCTCAGTAACTCAGGTGCAGATCTGAAATAGTGCTGTGCAGTTTGGGAAACTGAGGCTGAAAAGTAAACAAGCCCCTCCCAAGTTTCCACAGCTACAAACTCACTTGTCAGACTCTGGTGCCCACACTGTGGCACTATCCTCCCCACCCACAGGCTGGGAGCCCCCTCCATACCCAGCCCCTTCCCCTCCCCAAGGCCTTCCTGCTGGTTAATGAGTAGCCAAGGGCATTGGAAACCAGGGACTCAAGGCTGGAATGTGAGTTCTGCTTATAGATAAAGAGTCTTATGCAAGTGGCCAGCCCCATGGGGCCTGGCAGCTTCATAGACAAAAAGCAGAATAGATGGACCACCCTTCAGAGTTTCCTGATGCCTCTCCTGTGCAGCCCTCCTGGCTTGCTCCATCTGAAAAGGCTCATGTTCTCTGCTCCACCCCCATGTGGCGGGTAGTGGGATTCAAAGGGAGCATCTCACACAAGGGAATAAGCCTAACTATCACCACAGCCATCACGGAAGTCTGAGTTCTGGGTGTGCCCTGCCCCCACACAGTAAAAAGGGCCTCTGGCCTTTGGGTTTCCCTCAGAGAAGGGATGATATTATCTGTT
Organism: Nannospalax galili; assembly: GCF_000622305.1. Taxonomy (NCBI): domain Eukaryota; kingdom Metazoa; phylum Chordata; class Mammalia; order Rodentia; family Spalacidae; genus Nannospalax; species Nannospalax galili. The sequence continues at coordinate 8,281,733 of NW_008357033.1, read as the reverse complement.
CAGCCTTGTGACAGAGGCCATAGAGCTAAGGTCAGGCAGGCCCCTACTCATTCTAGCTCCAGGGCTGAGATGTGGCTTAGTGGGCTTGTACAAGGCCCTGGGTCCCACCCCCAGAACCACAAGACAACAGAAAAGCCCCCAGTGGAGATAAAATCCAGCTCCAGTGTGTGCCTGCTGTGAGACCTGAAGGGAGTGCCTGACTGACTCTGAGTCTCAGACTCCCCACTGTAAATGGAGCTGTCACAGCCAGGCTGTCCAGCATAGCATAGGGGAGGCAGAACAGGGTGACATCTAGACTTGGTGAGCACAGTGGGGTCTTTTGGACTCAACAGGACTAACAGAATCAGCACCAAGCACCCCATTTAGAATTTCTCATTGAGGGATTTCCTAAAGCAACTGTAACCCCAACTGACAAAGTGAATCTGAAGATCAGCCACTTCTAGGGTACTGATCCCTGGGGTGCTGCCCTCTGGGGTGCTGGGCAATTTAAGGAAGATGTTGTAAGCAGGGTATGCCTCCAGCTTGCTGTGATCTGGGTGGCAGTGCAGCAGCTGTGACAAACTCCAGTGTCCCTGGAAAGTGCCACCTCATCTCTGCTCAGAAGAGTGTGAACCTCCATATCTGCTACTTGGAGGGCCTCATCAGTGAGAAAATGGCATTTGTTGGGTTATTTGGTTTACCCTGATTATAAAAGTCATATATTTTAAATACAGAAAACTCAGCACTGAAAAGCAGAAAAAAGGAATAAAATTTCATCCATGGTTCTTCCATGCAGAGGGATAACCACTGTGTAATGGAACAGGGTATGCATGTGTGTGTACATGTGTCTGTAAGCTGGGTGTGGTGGCACGAGCCTGTCATCCCACTGTCTGGGAAGCTGAGGCAGAAAGATAACTTTAGCCCAGGAGTTTAAGGCCAGTCTACGCTGCATAGTGAGACACTGCCAAAAATAAAAATAAAAAAACTTGGAGCCTTGCCACGTTATCCCAGCTGCCCTGGAAACCCTTTAGGCTTTTGCCATTATCCTGCCTCAGCCTCCTGAATGTTTGGAATCACACGTGCCTGGCCAACATTTTCCTCAAGTAAGTGAGACAGCACAGCTGTGTGGAGCTGGCAAACCGCTGAAAGAATACAAATGAATGAGGGATGGTGGCACAGGACCTTGATCCCAGATTCTGGTGACTGAGGCAAGAGGATAGCTGAAAGTTTAAAGTCAATCTGGGCTACATAGAATGTGCCAGGCCATTTGAGGAAAGCCTTTCTTTCTTTCTTTCTTTCTTTCTTATTTATTATTATTTTGTTTTATGTGTATGAGTGTATTGCCTACATGTGTGTGAGTGTACCCGTGTCGTGCAGTGCCTCGGAGGTCAGAAGAGGGCTTCGGATTCCCCTGGAACTGGAGTTAAGGACAGTTTGTAGCTGCCATTTGGGTGCTGGGAATTGAACCCAGGTCTTTTGCAAGAGCAGTCAGTGCTCTTAACCACTGAGCCATCTCTCCAGCCCTGGAAAGCATTTCTTTAATGAATCCCCCAGTGGGAAATTATTTTCATTTTCTCTTTCTTATAAAACCTTGGCACTTCTCTTTTTAATTGTGATAAAATATACATAATGAGTAAATTGATCTCTCTTTTTTTTTTTTTTTTTGGATGGGGGTTGGGTGCTAGAAGTAGAACTTAGGTCTTCCACAGGCTAGGCTGGCCCTCCTTCACTGAGCCCCACCATAAGCACTGTATGGAAGGCTCAGCAGGGTTGACAAGGAGCACATGTGGGCATCTTGTACCTTGATCTGGTCAAGAAACTGGACTTGGTGACCCAGTGCAGAAGCCCAGCCCTCTTCCCATGCTTGGGATGGAACCCAGGGCACATGCTAGCTCTGCCACTGAGCTACATTTATGCTCTGGGTATACTTTAATTAATTAATTAATTAATTAAGTTTTTTTAAAAATGGATTCCCCTTGTAGCCCCAGCTGGCCCGGAACTCACTGTGTGGAGCAGGCTGACCTTGATCTCACAGAGATCTGTCTGCCTCTGCTTCCTGAGTGCTCGGATTAAAGGTGTGTGTCACCACACCCAGCCCTGGATATCCATCTTTAAGATGCGAGGACCCATGATCAGATCCCCAACCCTCTAGAAATGGCCCTCTTTAACACTCCTGTTCAACATCAGTGACAGCTCTGGGGCACTGAGAAGGAGCAGCAGTCTCTCCCTGGGGACTCTTCTGCCTTTAGGGCTTCAGGGAATAGAGGATTTAAAACCCCATCCCAGAGCCGCAGCCCCTAGTCTCTCAGTCTTCCTAATTTGGAGAAGACAAGAAAAACCCAGAAAATAAGTAATGGCTGAGAATAGCAGGCCCTCTCGGAGGCTGCAAAACAAACCCTACCCTCTAGTAACCCCGAACACATCCCTACCTCCTACAGCCTTTGTGAAAATGGATTTGAGGTGATGTAACACAGAATTTCCCTTCTGTGGGGAAAAGGAAGGAAAAACTGAAAGTTCTTGGTACAGTGATGGGCACAGAGTAATTTCTCAATAAACAGTGCCTGTCATTGCTGTGTGTCCCTGTGGCTGGTGTGATTGTCTGAGCCCCTCTGTCTTAGAAGACAGTATCTGCACTGTAGTTCTCACAACGCTTTTCCGTGTAAGCTCTTATGTCATTGTCCAAGGTACTTATTATGCGCCATGCCACAGGTGAGAAAATTGGGGCTCAAGAAGACTGTGACAGTCTGTGTGTCTATATAGCAACTGCTAGGACAGGAGCTGTCCCACAAAATCCAGGGCCATTGGGTGTCTCTCTGGGCTCCATCTGTGTTGGACTTGGGTGACAGTGCCCTGGGTGAAGCTTCCTGTACTTGCTTTTGGTCCCAGCAGGGGGCATGGACATTTTGTCAAAGAGGTCTTTTCACAGCTTCAGACCAGAGGTGCTCACCACACCTAAGAGAAGTTTCTGGGCATTATTTCTACCTGTTCATCTATCCTCAGCCAGTAAGTGATAAGCCTAGAAGTCCCAGTTCCCCAAAGCAGGCATTTCCTGGACTCATGGGTGTATAGATGACCCCCTGGGTTTGAAGGGTTGGCTTCAAGCTCCCCTTAAGGAGGGACCCCAGCATCTTTACCTGTTTCCCACCAACCTGCGGTGGTGAGGGTGGGGGTGGGTGACTTGGACCAGTGGCTGCTCCTTCACATTAAAACAAAGGAATTGAAACAGTTGTTCCCAGATAGGCTTCTCAGGTGACAGTGACTGGATGTGGAGCCCTCCTCTGCCATTTAGTGGCTAGGTAGCCTGGTATGTGGGGCTCCCCTCTTTCAGCTGAGTGCTCTTGTCTGTAAAACATGTGTTCTGTGGGGTCTCTAGGGCACAGGGAAGTGCAGACCCTGTCCTGGACCCCTTCCCAGCTTCAGCCCCAGTCTGGCAGCCTAGTGGCACGCCCTCTGTGGGGTCATATCTCCTCTCCAACCCTCATTTTGGCTGGCACCCCTCTGCTTCTCATTTTCCATGTGACTTAGCCCCTATCTCCATCCCTATCCCCCCATTCTCATTTGCACCTGCATACCTGCCCTTCACCCGGCCTCCTGTTCTTGCTACCTTCTGACCCAGGGAGGAAGACAGTTTCTTGTAGGTTTTCAAGGTTAAGCTGTCTTTTTAGCTGGTTTCACTGCCCTGATAGACTTTTCCAGACATCCTGCCAGCCTCTGATCATCCCTCCCATGGGACTTTGTTTTGTCCACTAAGCTACAGGAGACATAGAGACGAGGTTCTGAAGAGGAATCTAAAGTTGGGGCCAGATCAGTGGAAACAAGATTACAATTGATTAGTAATGTCTGTCAGGAGGACAGGCTGGAAGAAGGTGGTATGTATGTCATCTGTGTGACATCCCCAGTAATGGACACCTGCTTGAGGAAAACCGCATAGAGATAAGGAAAAGCCCAGAGAGCTTCAAAAGGTCTCCAAAAGCAGCAGGAAGAGGCTTCCTCTGGGTGGAAAGAAGGGAAGGCGGGGCCTGTGGAAAGAGAGTGCCTGACCTTGTTTTTCACACCAGGCAGCCAGAGTATTCAGTCTCTTGTATTATACTGGGCTTTGTGTTTTGTGCTAGGGTGTGGGTAACACAGGAATCTCTCAGAACGCTGGATAGGGTTGCCAGATAAAATACAGGGCACTGGCTCAGTGAGAATTCACATGCACAACAAGCCATTTCTCATCATGTGTAACAAATACTGAGGCTTTGCTATGCTCTACTGCTGTCCGCATGCAGGCATCTGGAGTCGGCCTGGTGGTCTCATCGGGTCTGGTTCATGTTTACTGAACCACGTCTGGTTCATGTTTACTGAGCATGTGCTGGATGCTGGAACAGTCGTGTCCTCTGAGCCGAGGGACTCTGTAAGGAAGAGTCTTGATACATAGAGAAAGATTCCAGGCCTAGAGAAGTGCCAGGCCGCAGATCACTTCTGCAGCCATGTACTGTTAGCGAGTTGTCCAGGCCTGGGCCCCACCTTCTCTTCCTTCCTTGGGGCTGCTTTGGTTTAATGTGGCCCCCAAAGGTCCCCAACATGTGCTACTACTTGGAGGTGGTAAACCCTTTAAGGGGTGGGGCCTACAGTAGAGAAGTCCCGTTTTTGAAGGGGACTGTGAGAATTGGCCCCTATTCTTCATGTCTCACATGTCACTCAGGTACAAAGCAATAAGACCAAGAAGCCATTTGTGGAAACCTCTGAAACTGTACCAAAACGAACCTTCTCTCTATAAGCTACTTATGTGGGGTATATTGCTATAGTACTGGGAAGCTGACTAGCCCTACTGGCCCTCTGGATTTGTCCTTCTCACAGTTGAGAGAATAGATCACTTATTCAGCATTCGCTTACTCATTCTTTTGGTGAGCTGAGTACCTACTGTATACCAGACACACTGCAGGACAGTGGGAATAGGATAAGGAACAAGGTGGCAGGGGAGAGATGACAAATGTTCAGCAACCAGTATCAGATGTTAGCACCCACAGGACCAGCTCCTCTTGGTGCTAGAGGGAGGCAGTTTGGAGTCCAGGAGTCATACCCCTTTTAGAAATAAAATCTGAGGTCCAAGGACACCATGAATACTACAAAAGAATGGACAGACGAAGCAAAAATAACTCGGCAAGGCAGATTTTATTTTTGCAAGCAAGCACATCCAGCCCTGAAGTTGGATAGGTTTTTACCCTGATGCAAGAGTACTGTGTCTTTTCCACTGGCTGGGGTCTGACCGCACAGTCTTTCACAGCTGGCTAGCTTTGAAAGAATCAGTGCAAAGGAAATGAAGGCGATGGAGTAAGGGGTTGGGTGAAAGGGAAAGGCTCAGCTACCTGAGGCCACCAGGTTTATGCAACAGGGCATTTGCATAAACAAAAGTTTTACAAGGTAGGACTTAAAAGATTTGAATTCTTTGTCCTAAATCAAAATTTTACAGTGTTTGACAGAAATGATTGATAAAGTTTCTTTCACCTCCTTGTGAGCCTCTCCTGTCCATTTTCTCTTATAAAAAGTCTCCCTAGTCCAGGAGTACATCTCAGAGATGAAGCATATGCTTAGCAAGCAGATGAATAGAATAAAATAAAATAAAACCTTGCAAGGCTCAGAGAAGTATAGTGACCTGTCCAAGGTCACACAGCACTTAAGACTTCAGGCCCCTCCCTTTTCAAAATCACCTGGTGTTCTGGGAACAGCCTTTGCTGCCTCAGTTTCCCATCTGTAATGTGGGGCCTAGGGTGCCTGCTGGAATAGCTGGTCATACAGGAGAAAGCAGTTTTAAAAGCTTGATGCCAATGTTCCCTGTTAATGGGTCTTTGTAGTGCTCACTGCACAGTGCTCTTAGGAACAATGTCATACCTCAACAGACATTCAGGGACAGCTTTCACCCTATAAGAGACAGAACCAGAGTGACCTTTGCTCTTGGTTTTTGAGACAGGGTCTTGCTGTGTAACCCAGCTGGGCCCGGAATTTGAAGTGATTCTCCTGCCTCAGCTTCCTGAGTGCTGGAATTATAGGTGTGAGCCATCACACTTATCTCAGAGAGTGGCTTCAGGGGTGACAGATGCCCAGGCCCCATGGAGAGGAGAAATGCTAACCCAGTCTTGCCTGCCTGCTCTGCCTGTGGTGGAATCTGGACCTTCCCTTTGCCTTTAGCCTTTCCAGTCATTGAGAAAGTTCACAAGCTTCCAGCTCTGCTGTCCTGGGGAGAAGGGGCTGAGGCAAGCATCTGATGGCAGGGGAAGTTTGGGGGAAATCTCTGAAACATATGCAAACTGAGAATCGAAAGTCTGATCATTCAGTCATCAAAAGCTGTGGACTTTTGCTGGGTGTGGGTGCTAAGCCTGTAATCCTGGCATTTGGGAGTTGAAGGCAGGAGAATCAGGAGCTCAGGGTTATCCTTAGCTACATAATGAGATCAGCGGTCAGCCTGCGCTACATGAGACCTCATCACAACAATCAGACAGGCAGGTGGACAGACAAAACCCTAATGGGCTTTTCTAGTGGCCCAGTTCTGTTCTTAGGGACTTGGTGGTGAGTGAAGCTCTCCAGTCTGGAGATTTCCAGAACATGGATTCTGTGAATATGTCTTAGTTGTGTGTGTGTGTGTGTGTGTGTGTTGGAGGCGAGGGGGAGCGGTTTGTGCTGGGGATACAAGCCAAAGCCTCTGATTACCAGGCACACTCCAGCACCGAGTTCATCCCATACCCTGTGGAGATGCTCTGGATGCAGGAACCATTTTCATAAGTCTTGAGGGACAGCAGCCAGCCAGGTGGGCAAAAGACTAGACACACAGAGGCAGCAGCAGAGAGTGAAAGTGAAGAACTTTCAGGAAGCCGAGCAAGGCACAGTTTGACCTGGCTTATGTCTTTGGCAGTGGAGAGGGTAAAGGGACTGAGATTCACCTGGTGACCTCTGCTGTCTGATATTATGCCCAGGAATTGGTCTTGATCCACTTTGAGGAATCAGCCCCTGGGGACCAGGTGCCTCTTTAAGGTGGTGACTGCCATGTTGTTTTGACAATAGTTGTGTTTGCTCAGGAAAAGCAGAGCTGAGCTTTGCCCACTGGCCTGTAGGAGAATCTCATTTCCCCAGGACCTAGGAGGAGCCCCATTCTGATGATCAATCTAATCTACCTAACTTGACACTCCACTTACAGGGCTTTGGGGATGGCTACAGAGAGCCATGCCCCCAAAGCCCCTTGTTTGACGTGGTGAAACTCAGAGTGCCTGGTGATTTTCCTGTGGGATACACCTCTAGCTCTGGGTTTGTTTCTGCCTCTCCCAGACCTGAGAAGAGCTGACCACTGTTTGTTAAAAGCTCATGAAATAAAAACTGGTTGATCTTCCTGGGCAGGGGGTGTGCTACGCCCAATGCATATCTGATCCTGTGCTGTGTGTGCCCAGGCTCTTCCTCCAACCTTGCTTTGTGTAATTTGAGATGGCCCATTTTGCAGATGATGCAACTGAGGGCCCCAGGGGGGAAGCCTGGGTTCTGAGGTCACCACACAGCTGGCTAGTGGCGCGTTAGGTTCTAGCCAAAATCTAGGTGAGACAGCGGAGGAAGCCAACAATATATGGGGTTCAGAGTTTAGAGGGGAGGCATCTCCTGCTATGGAACTCAAAAAGCAATGCTGCAGGAGCCAGGGGGACTGCCTCCTCTCCAGCAACAGCTGGTATTAATGTAGAACTCAGCAGGGGTGTGTGGGGGGGCATCAGAGAAACTCCTTGACCAAATAAATAGATGAGTCAATTAAAAAAGATGGATTTCTTGGCTATTTATAGCCATGGCCTGAATCTCAGGCATCCTTGCTCTCAAGGAGGAAAAGGAGACTTTTGAGGTGGCCCAGGCTGTATACTTAGTGACTAAGCTGATTGAGCCCTAGGCTGCAGAGGGTGGGATACTCTAAGAGTCAGAGTGACTGACAGCTCAGACTGACAGCTCTGGGGAGGAAAGGGGCAGGGCACTTTAACCTCTCAGAATTTAGTGGTTAAAGAAATGAAAAGGAAAAAAAAAAGCCCCTTCCTTAGTCAGAGGGGTCAGAATTTAGTTATAGCCAGTGTCCCAGACTCCCACCTGTTCCAAGTATAATTAAATGGAAAAGCACTTAGCAAGGCCCTTTGGCATGTGTCTGTCTGCTGCTGCCACCTGCCACCATACCATCATGCCATCATGCCACGTGGCTGCCACCCACCTCGTGATGATAACTGTGGTTTGGGCCCACTCAGGAGACCTGGAATCTATTTTTTGCTGGTTAATTTGCAAAATGGCCCCTCTGCTTTAGCACACTGTCAGTATCTTCCTGTGCCAAGTTGGGGGAGGGACTTTGTGGTGTCAAAAGTCATAACCCCAGAAGTACTTCTGAGTGCAGCATATCCTTCTTGACTGTGCAAAGCTTAGACAAGTTGCTTAAGGTTTCTGAGCCTCAGCTGGGCATCTTCAAAGTGGGGCGAGGGCTCTCATCTCAATGGGTAGTTGTTGGTAAGGATTAGATGCCAAGATCTTGGTATACACAGGGAACTGCTAGTGGCTGGGCAGGTGGACAGATGAATGTTCATGTGTATGGTATTTCTGGAGTGCTTTTGTCCCTGTAGGCTAAGATGCTATAAAGTCTCATTATCTTTGGACTAATTAGGAGATAAGTGAACAGCCACAATCACTGGAGAAGGATTTAAGGAAAGAAGGGAAATATTTAGCCTGATTAAAAAAGCTGCCATTAGCTAGAGTTATATAAAGCGCCCAGTGCTGTGCCAGCCACATCAGCTGCAGTTATTATTTCAACCATAGGAGAACACTTGGAATTAGAGGAACAAAGGGTTGCTATGACTACAGTAAACCCGGGTCCTCAGCGCACCTGGGTGAGGTCCAGCCCCTGCCCTGGAACAGAAAGCAATCTGAAGCCACCAGAGTAGATACAGGATTACTGTTGGGGGAACCAGTGCCTCTCTGCTGGGAGATGGGTGTGGGCTGGGCAGGAAGGGCTTCCTGGAGGTAGCATGGAACAGCCAGGGCCTCCATGGTGAGTAGAGGTGACGAGTTGGTTGGCGAACCCCACCCTCTGACTTTAGTTCCAAGGGACCTTTTATTTGTGTGTGTGTGTGTGTGTGTGTGTGTGTGTGTGTGTGTGTGTGGTTCTGAAGGTCGAACTGGAACCATTTGCAAGTCTCTGCCACTCAGCTATACCCTAGAGACTCCTTACAGAGATTTTTTAAAGATTAGGTTTTATTTAGGTGTTTATCTGTGCATGCTATATGTGTGCAGGTACCTAAGGATACCCCCAAAAGGGTGTTGGATCCCCTGGAGCTGGAGTTTCAGGTGGTTATGAGCCAACTGACATGAGAGGTAGGAATTGAACTTGGGTCCTCTGCAAGAGCAGCAAGCATTCTTAATCACTGAGCCATCTCTCTAGCCCCATGGATATGTATATTTAAGTTATAAATTACTTTTGCCATGATTTAAAAGAAACAACATTTTTAATCACAAAAAAATAGGAATAGGCTGAGGTACAGCTCTGTAAGTAGAGTACTCGCCTAGCATTCAAGACCTAGGTCACATCTAGGAAAAAAATAAAAAGACTACTGGTGATGACTTTGTCCCAAATGCACCTAGGCCACCAGCCTAGACAGCCATGGTAGGAGAGCTCTTCGGGAAGATGTATCTAGTCCTGATTACTGCTGTCCCAAGCTCTCCACTGTGGGCAGCTCCCCTGGGTGGACCTTAGCTCCTGGATACTGCCCATCTGAATGGGGTTTTAGTGTGAGCCTCTCTGTGCTTGTTTGGTACCAAGTAGTGACCCCCATCAGCAGGCATGATTGGCCCTCTGCCCCTCAAGGTTGATCGGTTGTGCTTTGTAGATGAGGATACCAAGGCAAGAAGTTAGCAGCCAGGGTTGCACGTGGCAGAGCTGGGATCTGAGTTGGGCCCTCTCCTGTATGGAAGCTCTGGGCACTGAGTTGTCAGGCCATCTGCCACTCAATGATGCCCATGTGAGGCATCTCAAGCTCCCAATGGGACCTTGAAGGACTTCAAGCAGTCAAATTGAGGGATCCCAATATTGGATTGCTGTGGTGGCAGCCATCCTGGAAGTCCCCAGTGAGGCCTCCTTGCTCCCCAAAGTCATATTTCCAGTTTCCCAAGGCCTCCACATGGCCCCTCCATAGTACCTCCCATTTCCCAGCCCACCTCCCAGGTTGCTGCCATCCCAGATGTGTGCCACCTGCCTCGAGTGCCTGGTGAACCTGTGCTGGTCCCCTTGCTCCTCCATACCACTCTTGCCTGAGCTACTCCCCCAACTTGGTTCCCTGGTCTTTATTGTGCTCAAATCCCCAGGGAGCCACCAACTCCAGGGACCTTCTCACTCTTCTCTCACAGACCCCAGGGTCCTTGATCATCTTATGTAGAAGATGAGGCCCTGGAGGGGCAGTAGAGGAGGTGGGGTGTTAGGGTGACACCTCATGTTTGAATTCTGGCCTTGGCTGAGAGCAAAGTGTGTGGGGTGGGGGGTGCGGGGGTCCTATGTTGGAGACTCAGCAGGGCTATGCCCAGAGTCTCAACTGCTTAGGGAGAATGTTGGTTAATTTTGGCACCATCCTGCCAGCCTGGGTTTTGAAGACCCTGTAGGGCCAGGTGCTACTCTGAGGACCTCTGTGTGAACCCATCCAATCTTAACAGTGCCACCAAGCAGGGCCTGTGTTCCAGGGACCAAGAATCCTGTTTCCCTATTGGATGGATATCTTTCCCAGAGAGAGGCCAGTGTACATGTGCCCATGTGGGGGAGGGACAGTAGGACACTGTACCTTTAGATGTGTAGGGTCCCCTTGGTTGGCCTGGCCTTGGTCAGCAGTGGTCACCTAGGGCCTCCAAGGCTTGCCTGCTGTTGGCATTCCATGGCAAGTGTCTCTCTGGCTGAGAATTCTCTACCTGCTTCCATCACTGTAGGGAGATAGATAGTCTCTCTGGCTGAGAATTCCCTACCTGCTTCCATCACTGTAGATAGATAGACTCTCTCTGGCTGAGAATTCCCTACCTGCTTCCATCACTGTAGGGAGATAAGAGTCCCTTCTCCCTCAGGTCCTGGACCAGTGCCCGAGGCACTATGCTGTCCACTGGAGATGCTGTGTGATGCTAACTTGTCCATCTCAGCTCTTACCAGGGGTGCTGGCTAAGGCAGAGTGCTCCTGGCTGCCCACCAGGATTGGGCTAGTCTCAAATACTTCTCACAGGCCCCACTTGACTGCCCAGACCCAGAAGTCACCCCAGCTCACCCCACCTGTCCTCACCTGTGTCTCTCAACTCCTTCCACTTCAGCAGGCTGATGAAGTGTTGGAGTTGGAAGGCAGTCTCTCTTGATTGCTCACTGGGTCACCTGGGGCCAGAGCACTTATCCCCCTAAACCTCGGTTTCCCCAGTTTTGAAATAAGGGTGGAAGTGGGTGTGATGAGAAGCAGTCACAGGAGTACCACAGTGACCCTCTCAGATCTGAGTGAGGCTGGGGCAGGAGCCCCGAGGTGCAAACAGCCTGGCATACATGCACTGCATCAGCCAACCAGAGTCTTCTGCTTGCCAGTTTTGTTTGACAGTTTACCCAGTGCTTCTAAGTTTACAGCCTTGCCTCTCCTAGCCCCATAGGATTCTTCTTTTTTTTTTTAATGTGTGTGAGTGTATTGCCTGTGTGTAGCTAAGTGCACCCATGTTGTACAGTACCACAGAGGACAGAAGAGGCTGTCGGATCCCCTGGAACTGGAGTTAGGGATAGTTGTTAGCTGCCATGTGGGTGCTGGGATTCGAACCCGGGTTCTCTGCAAGAACAACCAGTGTCCTTAACCATTGAGCCATCGCTCCAGCCCCCACCTCATAGGATTCTAAGACTTCTGAGAAACACATGTAACAGCACCCTAGACCATGTCTTGAGTTCTACAAACCATGGGGCCCGTTTCACAAAGAAAGAAACTGAGTTTTCCTCTGGAGGGATCTTGGAAGTTTGTCCAAAATTTCTTGATTCTGAAGGAGAGCCTGGCACTGGGTGGATGATAGGGTGATATGGCAGAGTCTGAGATGGCCAGGAAGGCTTCAGATGGGTGGGGTCCACTTAAACACACAGGACTTTGAAGGGCACAGAGTTGGAGAAGGGAATGCTGGGAGAACACAGAAGCCCTGGGACAAAAAGAGAATTGAGTTATTAACTGAGGAAGAGTCTGTCAGAACTTGGCTTACAGGTGAAGGTCAGAGCTCCTCTGCAGGCAGCTAGGAGCCATGGCTAGTTCTTGGGCTGGGGCTGACCTGGCTGCTAGGTGTAGTTTGCTAGAAGCAAGCTAATGGGTGCAGAAGTGGGGGTACATCTCCAAGGAATCCCCAGTGGTTGGTGTGACTGTCTCTTGGGGTGCTGCCTGAAAAAGTGAGCTGTATGTCTCCAGCACTGTGCTCTAGGTGGGGCACCAACAGAGTTTACGTGGGCTAGCAGCAGAGAGGCAAACTCTGAGGTTGCCCTGGGAGATGCCCTCTGCAATGGAGGAAGACACAGCTGCCAAGTGTCAGCCTCCCAGATGCTCCCTGTTCGGATTTTAATGCCAAGTTTTTCTTCCAGCTAAGCAATAGCTGGTGTTAGGCACCGTCTTGTAGCCCTGGAAGACGGTGCCACCGCCTCCCACCGCACCAACGTCCATCAACCAGACAGTTAGATATGAATCCCACGCACAGAGGTTTGCGATAGGAGCCTTCTCTGCCTCTGGCACCTACTGTATCCACAGAGCTGGGGTGTTGGGAGTATGCCCACCCCTCAGCTCCCTCCAGTTTCCTTTCTGGAGTGATTCTCCTGCAGCCTTGTTGGACTACCTGGAGTAGAGGCCAGCATGCCTGGTCTGCTGTGGGGTCAGAGGCTTGGGTTCCTCACCTAGAAAGTGGGGATGTATATGGATGAGGCCCCATCACACAGCTTCCCAGGGTACCACAGCAAGTTCACCCCAAAGCCATTTGGGAACTGCTCAAGGAATGTTCTGTGATTGAAACTGAAGCTCTAAAGATTTGGGGCTCATCTCCAAAAACAGCATAAAATTAATCTTTGACTTTCTTGGGGAGTTGTGTTCAGATGCTGAGAACAAGCCCAGGCCATCCTTTTTCTCTGCCACCCGCTCTCCTACCCATGTTCCACGTGCCTACTGCTGTACTTTGCCCTGTGACTCTGTAGAGGGTCCCTACACTGAACATCATCCATAGGCCTGAGCCCTAAACACTCCCTTGGATGTGTTTGCTGTGATTGACGTCAGGGAGCAGCTGGAACTCTTGGTGGGAGGGGTGACAGACAGCTAAGCACAGGCTGGTGATGTGGGGAGAGAGCCTGAGGCTTGTGGAACTCACAGCTGTCACCACCTGGTGAGGATTCTGGTCATTATTCATGAGCCAGTATCCCAGGTCAAGGGCACTTGGGAGCCAAGGTGTGTCAGTGTGAAGGTCTGTAGCTCTGGGAGAAAGCAAGTGTAGCTTGCAAGGGAGCCAGGTCTTTGCTCAGAGCATACAGGGCTCTGTAGTAGGTGGTTGCTACTGCCTAGCCTTTGGTTCCTTTGGCTCCACTGTTTGACTAGGCTTCATTTCCTCATCAGTGAGGTAAGGGCGGGGCTGTGAAGGAAGAAGAAAGTCCTTCCTGTGAGGAGAAAGCAGCATTAAAAGAGGAACACTGGGGAGGATGTTGTACAAGTATCACACACTAAGTCCTACATGACATGCCCACTGAACAGATGGTAAAACTGAGGCTCAGAGAGATGGTGACTCGCCAGAAGCCACAGAGCAGAGGGTTCTGCCTGCTTTCCATGCGGCTATGGCTTCAAACAGCCCTGGTGACAGTGTTTAGGCTGTGATTATGGAGGACCACAGGGTGCCCTGACTGCAGAGCTTGAAAGGGGAGGTTTGTGAAAGTGGCAGAGGTCTCCAGAAATAATTCCAGCTGTACAGTACCTGCCCCAGGACTCTGGGGCCCCACCTCACCCCCACCCACACAGGCACATGGCAGGGTGCTGGGGAAGTGAAGCTGCTTAGAGGTGAATGACAGTCCTGTGGCTGGGTGAGTCACTACCAGGAGCTGCTGCCTGCTGACTCACCCTCCCCCCTTCTCCTTGGCTGGGGGCTGGGGGTTGGTGAGGAGCAGTAGAGCTGTCCCTTCAGAGCTAAGAGTGTCCACCTGGGAGTTAAGAGAGGGCAGGTTTTTGACTGGGCAGGAGCCCGGCATCTCTGAAGCTCTGTGTATACAGTCTATAGGTGTACCCACCCTGGCCTGACTTCTCTTTAAAACAGGCTCTGAGCTCCCAGTAGACACCATGGTACTGTCCAGTCTCCCTACTTCCTCCATCTCCACCTCCTCCTTCCCTCTCTCCCTTCTTCCTCCCCCTCCCACTCCCCCTCCAATTGCCTGTGAAGGAAGTCAGGTCTTAGAGTGACTGATGCCAATGGGTTTATAGGAAGAAAGCCAGCCCTGTTTGGACACTGCACATTTGTTCCTATTCAGGGTAGCAAAAGCTTGAGTGATTCTTCCTCCTCCTCCTCCTCCTCCCCCCCTCCTCCTCCTCCTCATCATCATCCTCCTCCTCCTGCTTAACTTTGTTACCATACCCTGGAAGTATGCCAAGAGGCATTTGATGCTAAGTCTTCCACCTCCTCCCCTAGCCTAGGCTTTGGGTGTCCAATTCAGAAGGGAGGGGGTCCCTTTACCTCCTCTTTACAGCTTCTCTCTGCCTTCACCCTTGAACAGACTCTGAGGACCTTCCGTCTTTCCTTTGAACTTAGCATAATTTTTGTGTCATTTTAACAAAACATACCCCACCCCATCTCTGATCTTTACTACTTAGGGAGTAGTAGGGCCACCCTGTACCTGGGCCGGGCAAGTCAATAAAAGCTGGGTTCCCACATAGCCACCTCCTACTCCCAGGAAGAACAGCCCTCTGAGTGGGGACTGGAGTCATACTTTGTAGAAGGGTGGCCTGTGCTTTACAGAACATGACCTTCCTCTGTGTCTGCCCTGTGCGCAGGAGCATCACCATATGGGGCCTTCAACCAACGGGAGGGAGATCACCTACCTATCCTGGTTTCTCTTGATATACCAAGGCAGTTGCCTTCTACCCATCCCAGGGGCTCTGCTAGTGAGGATGATGGGCTGCTCCAGGATATTGGGGTTAAATGACCAGAAAGTCACAGGAACACCCCAACCAAGTCCTTCAGATTCCCTTTCCTGAGCCTGAGGGAGGGTTGGTCAGGGGCTCAGGGATGACTGGGGCTTGCAGGTAAGAGGATTGAGCCCTTACTAGGGGAGTGGGAAACTCAGAATAAACCCAGGTTCATATCTGACCTAGAGGCATTGTGCCCCCAGGCACTGGCATCCTCTATCTCTTTGCCAGATCTAGTATGGCTATCTTTGCATATGCTGTTCCCTGCTCCCAGAACACTGTTCCTCCAGATCTTCCATATAGAACTGGGCTTGATTTTGATGTGATTGATAACATGGGCTGTCTTGGGTTTTAATCTTAGCTGTGTAGCCAAGTGGCTTGGACTCTCTGGGGCCTATCTTTCATCCAGGCCACTGAGGAGTTACCTGATATCTAGAAAGGGCTGCATGGGACTTTCCTGGCTGAGTCCTCAGTACATCCCCACTGTGATGAAATGCCCCCTCTTCCGAGGGCCTCACTGGCTCCCCCTGACTCCAGCACCTGTCATTCACACTTGTCTTTCTTATACCAGTAGGTCATGGTTATAGATATTTCTGTGTTCAGTGTCTGTCCCCTGTGGAAGGTCCACTCCTTGAGGCTCCCTGTGTGTCTGGTTCTTTAAACAGTGCCTGACACACAGCAGGTAAGCTCTCAGAGAATTCTTCTCCAACAGCCTCAACTCTTGCTCCTCATCTGTCCAGGGGCCTCCAAGTCCCAGAGGAAGGGACTTAGACCAGGTGACTCAGCCATGCCGTAGCTAGACCCAGTCTTTTGACCCTAGCCTGCTGCCTTCTTGACTGAGCAGCCTGCTGAGCCTTCTGGTTCAGGGCATGATCTCTAGCTCCCTTCCTGGGGCAGTGCCCAGACCCCTTTCCGAAGGCACCGCATGGATGAGCAGGCTTCAAACTTCAACCTCGCGGTTAGCATAGACAGCTTCTGTTTCATTTCTTATTTGTGTTGCTGGAGCCTTGAGCATACCAGGCAAATGGTTTACCACTGAACTCAGCCCTCAGTTCTTTCTTATTTCTTTACTACCTGTCTGGTTCCCTGGGTCTTTGTGTCAGGTCCTGGGGTCTCCAAGGAGAAGATAAAACAATTTGGCCCCAGACCTTGAGTTCACCTCACATTTATGCAAGGAAGCTGCAGACAGGACCCACACCACCTACCCACTTGCCCCCTGTAAGCTGGTAAGAGGGACTACTCAGTCTGACCCCTCCCATCCAGAGGTTGCCTGACCCCCAGGGAGCACCAGTGTCATGACTCTGGATGTAAGCCTGGGGACCTGGGGCAAGAGCACCCATGTCCCAAGCCCTAGCTTCCTGTCCTGTGCTTCAGTGGGATGGGACGGCAGTGAAATCAGGAGAGGGCTGCTGAGCCCCTGGTAGACAGGCACCCTATCTAGAGATGGTGAGCTAAGATAATTCCCCAGAGGAGTTTCCTTTCGCTCAGACCAGAGTAATGTTGCCCATTGTTTTTAGCTCTGTTCTGGGCAGGAGAAACTGCCAGCTTCCTCGTTGACCTCACAGCCATGGACTCACCATGACTGATATCTCTAGAGAAGCTTTGCCCTGTCCTTCACCGGAGCCACTTTGGCTCACTGGTCAGTGATCTGACCAAAGGGGTTAGGTGGGCCCCAGGCTGGGTCCTACGCCTCTTTCTTTGTGTTTGGACATGAGGTGTTGGAGTTGTAATATGTGCTTGCATAGTCCAGATGTCACAAGGCATTATGGAGGATCTGGCCCCAGGAGACCCCAGTCCCTGAGGCACCTTTGGTGGTGAGAGCCAAGAGCTGCCTGTCCTCTTGGTCCCTGCTCTTCTCTGTGGCCTCCAGCCCCACTGCATACCTGACCTTTGCCCAGCAGACCCCTGGAGACCATTCAGTTGTCACATTTGACTTGGCCTTCTCAGAAATAGATAACCAAGGACAAAGGACATGTGATTCAATGAAGAGTAAATCTATTAGTGTACTTTTTGTTGAAAGAAAACGAAAGTCTTTCTTTGTTTAATTTATCCTTAAAAAAAAAAAAAATTTGAAGCCACAGTCTCATGTAACCCAAGCTGATCTCAAATTTACTGTATAGCTGAGGATGACCTTGAACTCCTGATCCTTTTGCCTCTACCTCCCAGCAGCTGAGATTACTGATGTGCCATCCACCCTGGCTCTTCTATTTTCTTTTCAGAAACATCCACCCCACTTAGAGGGTAGATCAGTGCTGTTAACACAGCTCACTTGATTTGATGGTGCTTGTTAAGCACTTGCTGGAGCCAAGAATGGAATCTGAAGCAGCATAGCATGCCCACGGCAGACATTACTAATAGATTGCAGCCCTCTGGTTCAGACATTACTAATGGATATCAGCCCTCCTACCCATTATCCTTGTACCTTGCCATCAGTCTATGGAGATTTTGCTCCAAGGAGCCCCTTTGAATCTGTAAGACTCTCCCTGTGGGCTAGAGGTAGTCCCTTATGCACAGTGTTTTTATCTGTCCATCCAGCAGTGTTCCATGGCCCCCTGGTCCTGTCTCCTCAGCTCTGTCTCTGTTCTGTCATGTGCCCCTTCACTTCCCTGTTTACTCTCAAGCCAAGTTCCCTAATTTGTCAGCTGGCTCGCAGCTGGCTTTTTTTTTTTTTTTCTTTTATTACATTTAGTGTATGTGCGCGTGTGCACAGGCCACACTGCTCATGTGGAAGTCAGAGGACAGTTTGCAGGAGTCAGTTTATTCTCTCCATCATGGGGAGATCAGGGGATCAGGGCAAGGACCATGCAATACAATTGGCCTCTTAAAGGCCTCAGGCCCTATTTCACTTGGTGAAGTTGTAGAGTGGGCAACCCTGACAGCTACCAGTGATTGAGAATGTGGGCTTTGGAGGTTTGAATAGATAAGAACCATTCACACCTCAGGTATGCCTTGTGTGACCTTGGCTGAATCTTACCTCTATGGGCCATGATGATGGCACTTTTTGGGGATGGGGGTGAGAACTCGTGGATGGTTGTTAGTCACCATGTGGGTGCTGGGAATCAAACCTGGCTCCTCTGCAAGAGCAGCCAGTGAGTGCTCTTCACTGAGCCATCTCTCCAGCCCCTAATTTGTTTTTATTTTGAGACAGAGTCTTGCTGGGTAATCCAAACTGCTCACTGTGTAGCTCAGGCTGGCCTCCAGTTCCTGGCAATCCTCTTGCTTTTCCAAGTGCTGGCATATATATATATATATATGATTTTGACCTTCTAGCAGGGGTTGGTGATTTGAGTCAATCCAGGTTCTGCTTTTGAGGCCTAGTACCGAGAGCTCTTGTGTGGAAAATGGCTAGGGCTTGGTTTCCCCTTGTCTTGAAGGCAAATGCTGGGGGATAAGGAAGGGACAAGAACAGCTCAACATGACTCCAAGGCCTGGTTGGCTGAGTACTGGGTACCTGAGGGGTTGGACAGGCCCTGGGAAGGAGGGAGGTAGGCAGGACCCATGTCATTTTATCCCCAGCCTAGTGGCTTTGTACTGGGGAGGCCATCTCTCTGGCCTGGTAGCTACATGCTCAGTAGACATTTCCAGTCTGTATTTCACACTGTAGGTACGAGGCAAGGTAGGGATTTGGCCTCCATCCTTGCTCCTGTGTATGACCTAAGCTCCGTCCTTGCCCCTGTGTGTGGCCTAAGCTCCGTCCTTGCCCCTGCGTACGGCCTAAGGCTGTTCTCTTTCCTGTCTGCGCCTCTGCTTCTGTCCTGTGGAAACATGTTAAATTTCTCTGTGGGCTATGGTGCAGTTCACCACTTGCCTGCATGTACATTTGGGTTTGAACCCCAGCACCACATAAACCAGGCAGTAATCCCAACACTCAGGAGGTGAAGGCAGGAAGATCAGAAGTTCAAGCTTATCCTCCCTATATAGTGAGTTCAAGTCCAGCCTGGGATACATGAGGCCTTGTGTTCCCCTTGCTACATACCTCCCTCATCCAAAATAGTGATGACAGAACACTTAAATAGCTCAGCCCAGACTAAGTACTCAAATCTCTGATGTTTTTAAACTGGTCAGGAAGTCAGGAGTATCTGTCTTGGCACCGGGTTGAGCATGGTTTGTGTGTGCCAAAACTTGCCCAGGTGATCCGTGTGCAAGCTGGCATTCAGGCACAGCTGGATCTGGTCGCTACCCTTGGAGGGGGGGCACTTTGAGCTGTATGTCCTGGAGCCTGGAACCCTGTGCATTCTACTCACCCATAACCAGAAGGAAGCTCTTCAAATGGGAATTAAGCATCTCTATCGCTGCAGAATAGCACTGGGCCCAAAGCCAAGAGAAATAGCTCCTGTCTCAGGAAGCAGGCTGCTGGCAGCCAGTGCAAGGGGACTGACAACACCATGATGTGGTAGGGGTTAACCAGCCTAACTGGGAATCTACAGAGAAAGACCTCAGGGAGGCATCATGGAAGGTGAGGCAGGCAATGCAGAGAGTTGTCGGAGGCAAAAACCAAAGGGCCGAGGCAAAGCTGCATAGGATCTGTGATTATCAGCTCAGTCCAGTGACCCCAGAATATCTGGACCTTGCTCATTTCTCCCTGAGTGGGATGAAGGCCTTGCTCACCATGAGGCTGTTGATAATTACAGCAGTTGCTATTTAGGGAGTGCTTGTTGCATGCTGTGTGCTGTTCTGAGCTAGTCTGTTCACCTCCTCATTTCACTGCCACAGCACCCCATGACAGGCACTACTGCTCCCACTTCTCAGATTAAGACTCTGAAAACTAGAAAGGTTGAACCATTTGCTTGATGTCACCCAGTCCTTTTAAGTGGCCCCCAGGTCAGGGCTCGTGTGGTCATGTTTCTTATAGGGACTAAGCTGCCTTCAGAGGGCCTGGAGCAGCCTGCCTGGGGAGGGGGAGGAATTAAAGCAATCCTGTGGGGCCAGTGTCCCATGTGAGGGATGGAGCCTGAGGGTCAGTGAAGGTTTTGCTGGGACTTGACCCAGCCTGTTTCCCAGGAAGGAGCTGAGGGCTGGGTCTGATTAGAGTGTGGTTTTTAAGCTGCCTTCAGCTGCCACTTGGAGAATAGACTGGGGGCAGCAGAGCAGCAAGGAGACATTTGGGAAGGCTGCTGCAGATGCCTGTGCTAGGGGCTGCTGGCCTGGAGTGAAAGTTGCCATGGTGACAGGGAGCTGGGGGTGGATGCCAAGAATGTGCAGAGCAGATCTGCCAGGCTTGCTGGAATGGTATATTGCAGGGCCAGGCTGGTCAGGCACCCCAGAAGGGCTTTGAATGACAGCCCAAGAGAGAGATGGGGCAGGGGTACCTGTGTCTATGTGGTGTCTGAGGCTCTTTCCTATTCAGTGTGGTTTGTAATCAGCCTGAGGCTTGAGGAGCAAAGGCAGGTCCTGGGGGGGCAGGGGTGATGCCAAGGCAGATCCTCTGGATCCTGAGTTCTCCAAAGGCAAGTGGGCTTGGACTGCACCCCCACCGGTGGGAGAGGTGATGGTGAGGCAGGACTACATTTCTGCTTGTGCCTGAGAAGTCCCCAGGGAGAACCCATAGTGCCAGGCACAGGACGGGTCGTCCTGTTCTCCATATCACTTAGGCCCCCAGCTATCCTGGATAGGTGTCAAGGGATGGAATCCTTACATAGCAAGACATTCTGGAGCCAGGGGTCTTAGGGAATCCCAATTGTTTCTCTCTTCCCACATTTCTAGAGAGTTCTCTGAGTACAGTGTGATTAGTGGGTCTAGGGACCCAGAAGGTGGAGCCAGGGCTGTTAGGCCAGTCACAGGGCAGAAGAGTTTGGTTTCTAATAGGACCAACCTTGGTTAGTGGTAGCTGCCTGTGAGGTGGAGAGACCTTTCCCCCCTTCCATCCCCCCCCCCCCACTGCAGACTGGCACCTCTCCTTCCCTATTAAGTTTAAAGGCCAGGCTGACCTTGTGATGTCCTCCAAGGACCAAGACGTGTCCAGAGGGAGGACCGGCCCTTCTCAGCCGGAGGCTTCAGGTCATTCCTGAGCAGCCCCTTCCCTGGGAGGGAGCAGGAGTCTCACATCCTCCAATTATGCGCCCACCACAGGCCCACAATGAGCTGCTCAGATAACCATCGGGGGCTGCTGACCTGCTGCAGGAACAATGCTGGCCGCCTGGGCTGTTTTCACAGTGGCTGTGGGCCTGCCTAGCCACTGGGCCCCGGGGGAGCCACAGAGAAAGGCCTTGCGGATGCTCCCCCAGACAGAGGAAGGGCTCCGGGGGCTGCCTGGCGGCTCCAGGAAGCCTTTCTTGGTCTGCTCCCTGCCAGATAGTGAAACAATCGGGGTCCCCCACCCCGAGCCAGCCAGTGGGAGGAAGGAGGTGTGGGGGAAGTGAGTTGCTGAGCTTTGGGGTCACTCCTCCGTAGTGCAGCCCCCCAGGGGCATGGCAAGTCACCTCAGCACACCCCACTGTCTCCAGCACTCTCTCTGGGCTTCCTGAGATGCCTGGCTATATTCCCCTTGGGGCTGAGGTTTTGTTGACCCAGCAGCACTTACCTGATGCCCTACCATGTGTAAGGCATGGTGCCAGGCTCAGAGCTATGGATAGGACAGGTCCTTGTGCCTGTGAGGGAGGAAACTGAAGTGTGAACAGCTGATTTCTCAGGGGCTGCTGTTAAAGGTCAATTAACAGCTGGCTGGGTGTGGGTGTCCTCCAAGAGAGCATGAGCTGCCAATGTTGTGCCCCACATCTACTCCAGCCAGTATCCATGTGAGGAGCACAGGCCCAGAAGTCCCATTTTGTAAGAGAATGGAAGTATTAACTTTTCTTCTGAAATCTGCTATTTCGGCACTTACTACACACCTGATTCATGAAGACAGACAAGGTTGTCCCTGGATGGATGGATGGATGCATGGATGGATGGATACTTTTTGCTGTCATTTGGTTTATTCTGCAGGTAGGGAAACTGGAGCTTAAAAAAGGGCAGATAGGACCCCCATCTCAGCCCTATTCCGAGGTCCTCTACTACCTGTGGGTGAACCCTATCACACAACAGACCTGGCTTTGTCGGTGGGGTCTGAATTGTTTTGTTCCTCTTAGCTGTTTTTTGTTTTGTTTTAAGATATTCTATTTATTTTTATTTTATGTGTCTGAGTGTTTTGCCTTCATGTAAATGTACCACATGCATGCATTTCCCATAGAGGACAGAAAAAGGTGTTGGATCCTCTGTAATTGGAGTTATGGATGGTTGTTAGCCACCATACAGGTGCTGGGAACTGAATCTGGATCTTTTGGAAGAGCAGTAAATGCTCTTAACCCAGGAGTCATCTCCAGTCCACTTACCTGTTCTTTAATGGTACCTCCTACGTGAACTGTTGCCAACACGGGATGTGACAGTGGCCCTCAGGGCTAAGCTCCAGTGACAAGAGGGGGTACTGGGAGAAGAGGCTGCACTTCAGCCTCCCCAAAGTGGGTTCCAAGCAGGAGTGGCCTGAGGGTAAGCCTGAACTGTGCCAGGGCTTAGGAGGCCTCCTTATGGCCAAGGTGTCCTGCTGACAGGGTCCAGGGCATTACCCTGGAGTCAGCAGGGGAAAAGAATGGAGAGTAACAAGCCCTGCTTTCATGCACTGGGGATGAAACCGAGGCATTCTTTATACACGCTTGGGAAGCCCTCTTCCCCTGCACCATACCCTCAGCTACCAAGTGTCCTTGCGTAATTCTCAGTGAACTTTTTTTTTTTTCCTGCTACGAACACATTTCATAAACGTCCATTTTCTATACTCTGATGATGAAGCTCATTTTCTAGTATCATGTCTTGAGCAGACCATGCCATCTTCCTGCTTTATTTCTTCACCCAGGAGTGGGCGCTTCCCGTGGGCCAGGTCCCATACCAGGATCCAGGCCAAGGCTTTACTGAGATTCTAGCTGCTGTTTTCTGTGCAGACTCCAAGTTAGAAAGCATTATCTTGGTGTTGGAGAGATGGCTCAGCAGTTAAGAAAGAGCACTGTCTGCTCTTGCAGAAAATCCTGGTTCAGTTCCTAGCACCAACATGGCAGCTAACAACTGTCCTGAACTCCAGTTTTAGAAGTTCCAACACCCCCTTCTGGCTTCTGCAGGCAATGCACACAAGATGCTCTTACATACATACAGGCAAAACACTCATATGCATTAAAAAAAAAAGTTGTATGTTTTGGTGTGGAGAGCTGCAGGTAGGCTATATAAAGGGTGTCTAGAGCTGCCCGGGGTACACATGTTGGGGTGTGAAAGGTGATGCCAGCATTAAGATGCTGGCCCAATGAAATGTGACCTTCAGGGGCAATCTTGGGGTCCCCTGTGCTTTTAGTACGTGTCTGGGAAATGGAATCTGTTGCTTCTATGGGTTTCAAGTGTCTTAGTTCTGAACCCCCAAATCCCTAGGGTCTAGATGGCTTTAGTTGTTGGGGACTGATGGGGTGGTGGGCCCCTGCTGAAGCCTGGGGAGGAGGTAGGAGCTGGTCTACACAGGAGTGCTGGTCCTTCTCACCCACCTTGTTCTGTCCCCTGTAGAAAACGAGGAAATGGCCACCAAGGAAAAGCTACAGTGCTTGAAAGACTTCCACAAAGACATCCTGAAGCCCTCACCAGGGAAGAGCCCAGGCACACGTCCTGAGGATGAGGCAGAAGGGAAGCCCCCTCAGAGGGAGAAGTGGTCCAGCAAGATTGACTTTGTGCTGTCCGTGGCCGGAGGCTTTGTGGGTTTGGGCAATGTCTGGCGTTTCCCTTACCTCTGCTACAAAAATGGTGGAGGTGAGTCTGGGTCAAGTTGCAGCCTCTCAGGAGCTGGTAGTGGCTTTGGAAGTGAAGGCTGGGGTCAGAGCATAGATCTGTCCGCACCCTGCTTCCTTCCCCAGGCCGGCTTGCTGCACCCCTGTTCTGTCCCACTTTAACCTTAGAGACCAGGTCAGCATGACTGAGAACAGGGTGGTCTGTCAGCCTCTGACTGTGCTACCTTCTGGAGATCCCTCCCTCACCTCTGAGCCTCTAGTTTACCCTCTGACCCATGACCCTCACATATTCATGCTCCCCGCTTCCTACAGTCCACTTCTGTGCTCCTCAAAACGTTTCTTTTGCAAATTTCATATATTTTTATCCTATATAGAACCCCTCTCCTATCTGTACCCCCTTAAAGCCCCCCTGCCACATTTCATGTACTCTGTCATTTATATTAAGGCCTATCAAGTCAAACATGTCTCCAAATGTGGGTCCATCCACTGGAGCCTGGTTAATCTATTTAGTGTCACACCCTTAAAGAAAACAGATTGTTACAATCTCTCTAGCCCTCTCTTCCATAATGCTCCCTGAGCCCTGTATGGCATATGTTTGATATAGGTGTCCTGCTCAGCGATAAGCATGCTGCAGTCTCTTTTTCTCTGTACTTCGGCCAGCTGTGGTTTTCTGGGTTAGTTGTCATCTGTTATATGAGGAAGCTTTGCTGGTGAGAGTTGAGAGATGCATGAATATTCTTTCTGCCCCCTGTTCCACTATATTCCCTGAGCAATGTAGAGGTTGCATTGCAGATGTGTCACTTAGGGCTGGACACCTCCAAGACACTTATTCTCTATGTTTGACCAGTTGTGGTATTCTGTAACGGTTTCCATTCATTACAAAAAGAAGTTTCTTTGATGAATAGCGAGAAGTACACTTGTCAGGCTAGTTAAGCTCTCTGGCAGCCTAGTCCCAGAATGGGAAGATGGCCACCAGGTGAACAGGTTCTCAAAACCTTTCTTTCCTATCTTCCTTTATTTTGCTTTTTGCTTTTTTATCCTCACCCTATAAAGTCCCCAAAGCAATTTGGTATCCTTCCATAAATGCAAAACCAACATCATTTGCCATAATGCCAAGGCTTGAGTGGGAGAGATTGAATCTAGTTCTGGAGGGTTGAATAGGGGCATGTGTGTGTGTGTGTGTTGTTTCTCCTTGCTGATGGCTCTCAGTGAGGTCTCAAGATCAGGCAGCACCTGCTAGAGACTTTCTTGCAGGTACAAAGAGAGACTGAAGGAGAAACAGGTAGGTAGCTACTACCCATCTCTTGTCTACAGAGGGGGGTGTGCTGCTGTGGTAGGAGAACCACTTTTTGGGCAACCCTCTCTTAGCACCTGGTTTCTTGACCTCTCATAGGTATCAGCCCCCTGGGGACTTATGAGTGCCTTAGATGCTCCCCAGAACAAAATAGATAGCCTAGACCCAAGGTGCCCACAATTTCACAGGGTTTACAGACCTGCTGAAGCCATTAGTGAACACAGGTAGGACCCACCCTTTCTGATGTCTTGCCTCCCCTTTCTCCCCTAGCACCCACCCCCAGTAGAAGATGTGGACCTAGGGAATCTTCAGCTAAGTTTGGCCTCTACCTTCACATCCCTCCCTTCTCTGATTTATTTGACTGGGAAGGATTGGGAGGGAGCACTGAGCCCCGATCCTGAAATAGCCACATCCTCACCCTTGTCCCTCTACTCACTCCTCAGGTGCGTTTCTCATACCGTATTTTATTTTCCTGTTTGGGAGTGGCCTGCCTGTGTTTTTCCTGGAGGTCATCATAGGCCAGTACACCTCGGAAGGGGGCATCACCTGCTGGGAGAAGATCTGCCCCTTGTTTTCCGGTGAGTATGTGGCCAGGGTCACCTGGGTCTGGATGCATCAGGTCTGCTAGTTTTCAGTGAACATCCGTTATCTCCTGGGTACGTTGGATCTCCTCATGTGCATCAGGTGGCTCCATGTCAGACGCAGGGTAGCAGCGTGGTGTAATGCCACCACTGAAGAATGGGGGAAGGGATACAGCAAGTGCCTGGCACATGGTAGCTTCTCAGAAAGACCCCGTGGGGCCACCTTTCTAGATGTTTGGATGAATGGACTGGCAGCTGTTTCAAAGTACAGGAGTCCAGAGGGCTGGCTGGGATTAGCCCTGTTTCCTCCTCTTCATCATAAGTTGACTTAGGGAAAGTCACTGAGCCTCAGTTTCTTCACCTAGAAAACAAAAGATATACTCACTCTATAGAATTGTGAAGACAGATGATGTCATGCCAAAGTGCTATGTATGTGTGGCTGGCACTAAACTGGTGATGACTTTGTTCCATGTTGGGTAATTAGTGTACCCTCAAAGTAATCAATCACTGCTATGATAGTGTGGCAAGGACAGAAATATGAGTCCTTTCCTTTGGTCATTTACATAAATGTCTACTATGACTTTCTCCCATTAAACCACTCAGGAGTCAGGCTGCCTATCCTTTTCGTTGTTGTTTGTTGTTTTGTTTGAGGCAGGGTCTCACTGTGTAGCCCAGCTAGTGTAGAACTCATTATATATACATACATACATACATACATACACACACACACACACACATATGACCAGGCTGGCCTAGAACTCACAGAGATCTACCTGCCTCTACTTCCCAAGTTCTGGAATTAAAGGTATCTGCCCTCTCACCTGGCCATCCATCTCTTTTTCATTCATCTACCAAGCCTTTCTTTTTTTGTTTTTTTGGTTTTTTTTTGTCTTCTTGAGACAGGGTCTCCTGTAGTCCCAGCTGGGGCCTGGAACTCACTATATAGACCAGGCTAGTCTTGAACTTACAGAAATCTGCCTGCTTCTGCCTCCTGAGTGCTGGGATTAAAAGCATGTGCCACCACCCCTGGCTATCTACCCAGCTTTCTAACCATACATACATATATCAAAAACCTTGACTATCTGTACAGTAACGAGATATTCATCTACCAATCCAGCATCCATCCATCCATATTTCCATCTATCCATCCACCCATCTATCCATTCATCCATGTTTCCACCCATCCATCTATCCATTTACCATCCATCCAGCCATCCATATTTCTAGTCATCCATGTTTCTAGCCATCCATGTTACCATCATCCACCCACCATCCATCCATATATGCTTCCTTCCATATATCTATCCTTCCATCCATCCATCCGTACATTCATTGATGTCCCTGCTTCTTCCATTGATCCTGTGATTCATCTAGCCATCCATCCTTCTGACCACTCGTTCACATGTTCTTTCTTCCAGTTATTACTTCATCTTCTAAGTATTTGCTGCCTACTGTTGAAGGCTCATTTGGCTTGCAGACTGGGCACATCAGGGCGTCCCAGATGAATGTGCCTCCTTTGTGACATGTGCCCTATTTGCTTACCCTACCTGCAGGCATTGGCTATGCATCCATTGTCATTGTGTCCCTCCTGAATGTGTACTACATCGTTATTCTGGCCTGGGCCACATACTACCTGTTCCAGTCCTTCCAGAAGGAGCTTCCCTGGGCCCACTGCAACCATAGCTGGAATACACCATACTGCATGGAAGACACACTGCGTAGGAACAAGAGTCTCTGGATCTCTCTCAGCACCTCCAACTTCACCTCACCTGTCATCGAGTTCTGGGAGTAAGGCCATCTCATTCGGAGGAGGGGCATGGGTGGGACAGCCCCTCACCTTGCTGTGGGAGACCCTGTCTCTGGTGGGAAGGAGGCACGTGGTTGGAGATAACTCTGCACCTTTGTCTCACACAAGTTGGCATTGAGTCCCTGGTCTATCACCTTTTTGAACCTCAGTTTCTTTAACTGAGGAAAATGAATTATTCTTATTCCATGAGATTCCTGTAAGTGGACTTTCTTCAAATACAGGGGTATTTGTGTTTAAAAAGTATACAGTTTTCTTAATATATCTTAGAGAAAGCATTCTGTTATCACAGAGAAAAATGTATATACGGAGTTGAAGTATTCAAGTGGAAAGGCGAGTCAATAGCAAAAATGTGTATTGGTTAGTTAGCTCTTACTGTGTAACAACTATTCCCAAACTTGGTGACTTTAACCAAGTACCATTTGTTGAGCTTGTGTCCTGCTTAGTGGCTTGCTCCCCTGGCCCCTGCTCGCCTGCTTTCTTATGCAACACAGGCCCACCTGCCCAGGGGTGGCACCACCCACAGTGGGCTGGGCCCTCCCACATCACTCA